>NC_092739.1:158814020-159128566 GCF_047496795.1 Chiloscyllium punctatum | reverse complement strand
ACAACACCAGATTATAGTCCAACAGGTTTAATTGGAAGCACTATCGACACCATTTAATGAGTAAAGCTGCTCCATGGTATTGTAAAACAAAAGTGATTTTACCACACATTCCAGATAGAACAGATCTTGAATAGATCTGGATAAGGATAGCAAAGATGATTCTCGATTGGACCGAGAGTAACAAAGTAATTGTTATGGGGTCTTTAACTTCCCCAGTATTGATTGGGAGTACTATAGTTCAAGTTGTTTAAATGAGTCAGTTTTTGTTCAATGTGTGCAGGAGGGTTTTCTGACACAGTGTGTAGACAGGGCAACAAGGGGTGATGCCATCTTGGATTTGGTACTGGGGAATGAACCCAGCCAGGTGTTAGATTTGAAGGTAGGTGAGCACTTTGGCGATAGTGACAATAGTTTGGTTATATTTACAATGGCAATGGGCAGGGATAGGTATCTACTGCAGGGAAAGAGGTATAACTGGGGGAAATGCAATTATGATGTGATTAGGCAAGATTTAGGATGCATAGGATAGGGAAGGAAACTGCAGGGGATGGACACTCTTGAAATGTGGAGCTTATTCAAGGAACAGATACTGCGGGTCCTTGATAAGTATGTACTTTTCAGGCAGGGAGGTAGTTGTTGAGAGTTGGAGCCATGGTTTACTAAAGAAGTTAAAGCTCTTGTCAAGAGGAAGAAGAAGGCTTATGTGAGGATGAGATGTGAAGGCTCAGTTAGGGAGCTTGAGAGTTATAAATTAACCAGAAAAGATCTAAAGAGAGGGCTAAGAAGAGCCAGGAGGGGACATGAGAAGTTATTGGTGGGTAGGATCAAGGAAAACCCTAAGACCTTCTGTAGGTATATCAGGAATAAAAGAATGATTAGAGTAAGATGAAGGCCAATCAAAGACAGTAGTGGAAAGTTGTGTGTGGAATCTGAGGACATAGGGGAAGCGCTTAATCAATACCTTTCGGCAGCATACACATTGGAAAAGAGCAATGTTAGTTGGAATACGGAGATACACACTACAACAGCAGATGGGACTGAGGTTGACAAAGAGGAGGTTTTAGCAGTTTTGGAATATCTGAAAATAGATAAGACCCCAGGGCTGGACGGGATTTATCTTCGGATTCTCTGGGAAGCCAGGGAGGAGATTGCAGAGGCTTTGGCTTTGATCTTTATGAAATCATTGTCGACAGGAGCAGTGCCAGAATACTGGAGGATAGTAAACATTATTCCCTTGTTTAAGAAGGGGAGTCGGGACAACCCTGGTAATTATAGGCCAGTGAGCCTTACTTTGGTTGTGGGTAAGGTATTGGAAAAGGTTATAAGAGATAGGATTTATAATCATCTGGAAAGGAATAATTTGATTAGGGATAGTAATGGAATGGTGTAGGTTAGATGGACATCAGATTATTTTCACAGGTCGGCACAACATCGAGGGCTGAAGGGCCTGTACTGCGCTGTAACGTTCTATGTTCATGAATTTGGAATGTGTTGCTTACATATCATCCAAACTCAGATATCCTCCTGTTTCATACCATCTGGGCCTGAATACTATTGGGGACAACCTCTAAGATAGCCTTATTCGCCTCTTCTTCATCCATAGGTCACATTAGTTCACCTTCCTCACTCCTTTCTGTACATTTTGAAGAACAAATGCCTTATTGTTCAGCACTGACACTTGTTGAGTTGACCTCACAGGTTTATAAAATTATGAGGAGCATGCATCAGGTAAATAGACAAGATCTTTTCCCTGGGACAGGACAGTCCAAAGCTAGAGGTATAGTTTTAAGGTGAGGAGGACGATCTAAAAGGGGCCTAAGGGGCAACTTTTTCACGCAGAGGGTAATATGTGTACGGAATGCGCTGCCAGAGGAAGTGGTGGAGGCTGGTACAATTACAACATTTAAAAGGCATCTGGATGGGTATATGAATAGGAAGGGTTTAGAAGGATATGGGCCGGGTGCTGGCAAATGGAACTAGACTAATTTAAGATATCTGGCAGTATGGACAAGTTGGATTGGAGGGTCTGTTTCCATGTTGTACAGCTCTATTATTCTATCACTCTATGAGTTGCAGTGGTACATCTTGTAAGTGGCACAAATTCAGTGGATTGTGCAAGGAGTAAATGATTATTGTGTGTGTAATACATTGTGTATTTCCATATCATCAAAAGAGATTCTAAGATATTTTAATAGGTGTGTTAACAAAAACATTTGACATAAAATATTGATTCTGCAAAGATCCTGGCAACATAGAGTTATAGAGATGTACAACATGGAAACAGACCCTTCGCTCCAACACGTCCATGCCAACCAGATATCCCATCCAATCTAGTCCCTCCAGCCAGCTCTCGGCCCATATCCCTCCAAACCCTTCCTATTCATATACCCATCCACATGCCTATTAAATGTTGCAATTGTACCAGCCTCCACCACTTCCTCTGGCAGCTCATTCCATATACGTACCACCCTCTGCATGCTGGTGATACAACATTCTCCTGAATTAACTGCACATCTAGCCAAGTTGTTCCAGTACAGTCACAACACTGGCATTTACCTGACAATGTGGATAATTGTCTAGGTATATCCTGTATACAAGAGCAGGACAAATCTAACTCAGCCAATTAGCACCCCACCAGTCTACTCTCAATCATCAGTCATGTGATGGAAGGTGTCACCAACTGTGCTATTCAGCAGGTAAAGGTAAAGTCACCGTAGTCCTACAAATCCTGCTGTCTTATCAGAAAGAGACTGGCAGTGGTTTAATCATGTCTCATGTTTGGGGGGCAGGGGGGTGCGGGGGGAGTGGGGGAGGGTGGGGGAGTGATGCAGAGGATAGTCTTTCATAGTAATTTCAGCCAATGTGGGAATTGAACTATGCTGTTGGCATTATTCAGTGTTACAATCCAGCCACCCAATTAACTGAGTTAACCAACACCCACCCCCCCCCCCCCCACCCCCCATCCCCCATCCCCCATCCCCCATCCCCCAGCAAGGCAGTACTTCCTTAGTGATCTCTCTCTCTAGTGAGAGTGCCGCCCTATGGTGTGGTAAGACCATGGTTTAGCAGTAACCTACACATTGATGCTCAGTTTGGATTCTGTAAGGGCCACTCAGCTCTTGGCCTCACTGCAGCCTTGGTTCCAACATGGACAAAAGAGTTGAATTCCAGTTGAGAGAGACTGCGTGTGCCCTCAAGGCCACGTTTGACTGAATGCGAAACCAAGGAGCCCTAGCAACAATGCTCACAAAACTTGACATCATCCAGGACAATGTCCACTTTATTGGCACCCCACTCACAACAATCAAAATCCAATTTATTCATCACGTTGCTGTTTGCTGGTCTAATGCAGGTTAAACAATGCTATTATTTAAATTTATTCCTCCCTGCTTTCAAATTCCTCAAAGGCCTTGCAACGCCCTCTGTAAATGTGTGCTCACTGGCCATCTTGCATGTCCCCAATATTAAGTCCTTGAGCATTAGCTGACCTCTACATCTCCATCTCTCTTTCCTCTTTAACATGCTGGTTAAAACCAGCAAATGCTTGGAAATCTGCATTAATACTTCCTTCTGTGTCTTGGTGTCAAATTTTGCATTTTATTACAAGGTGTTATATAAATGCAAGTTGTTTATGTCATTGTTGCCATTTGTGCTCATCCTGTACTGGATGGTAGACCAGCTGCCAACAATATGGACACAGTAGGGTTTAAGCAGAGGATTTAATTCTGCCAATCCCTCATTCCTTCAGAATGGCTTCATGAAGGATTAATATAAGATAATGAGAAACAACAAATTTAAAAGCTTTGAGACTGCATATGATCCATTTGGGTTTTTTTGGAGACTTGTGATTGTATTTGTGAGATTATTAATAGCTCAGTAAACCAAGCGGGGGAAATTGAGCTAAATGACTGCTGGAGGCAAAGGTTTTAACTGGCACTGTGGCATTTATATAATGTGTTGTCAGAGGTTTGTGGCAGTCTGTCAAGCACCATAGTGAGGGAGAAGCTAGCAGGAAAGCAAATGTTCCTGTTGTTGAATCTCTTGTTCTTTTCCATTGAGGTTTTGAACAGCTTAAGTCTCCTCAATCTCCAAAGCAGTAGCAGAGGAGAATATAATTCTCATTGTGTACCCTGCATTACGATAAGCTGACTGATTAGTTTCAGACTTTGAAATATTGGAGTTCGAACATCATGCTGAGGTTGTACAGGGTGTTGGTGAGGCCTCTTATGGAATACTGTGTGCAGTTCTGGTTGCCCTGATATAAGAAGGATATGATTAACTTGGAGAGTGTTCAGAAAAGATTTACCAGGATTTTGTCAGGAATGGAAGGCTGGGGTTACGAGGAGAGGCTGAATAGGCTCAGACTATTTTCACTGGAATATAGGATGTTGAGGGGTGACCTTAGAGAAGTTTATGAAATGATGAGCATAAGATGAATGGCAGATGTCTTTTCCCTAGGACAGGAGATATCAAGATGCAAGGGGCATGTTTTAAAGTGAGAGGAGAAAGATTTGAAAAATACATGAAGGGCATTTTTTTTAACATAGAGAGTGGAATGTGTGGAATGAACTTCCAGAGAAAGTGGTGGATGTGGATATAGTTACAACATTTAAAAGACATTTGGATAAGTACATGAGTAAGAAATGTTTGGAGGGATATGGGCCAAGCTCAGGTAGATGGAACTAGTTTATATTGGGATTATAATCTGTGGACTGGTTGGAACGAAGAGTCTGTTTCCTTGCTGTATGGCTTGATAACTCTTTGTGGATATTGCAAGCCCATTGTCTCTTACTCACTCCTTTCTTTGGGGAAGGGTTTCAATGACAGATCCATCTGGATTGGCATGGGAGCAGAGTTGCATACAATTGCTGGCCAAGTAATGATGACAAGTTTCCTCACCTAAAGGAAATTCAGGAACCAGTTAGTATTCTACAATAACGTCACTCTATTATATGGAAACATGGAACAGAACTAGACCACTCCGCTCTTGAATATAGTCTGTCATTCATTTTGACAATGTACTTCCAAAAAAATTCTGTAGTTGCTTCCCCTTTCCCTGCTGAAGGTATTGATATTTTCAAAGCAACATGTTCAATGATGCTATTACACACAAGTTGGAACAAGTAAGACTTATGAGGAAAGGCTGGACAGACTGTGCTTGTTTAAACCAGAGTTTAGAAGAGATTTGATTGAAGTGTATACAATCTTCAAAGTTCTTGAAAAGATGAACATTGAAAGGATATTTCCTCTAGTATGAAGAACTAGGGAACTCTGTTTTAAAATTAAATGTTGCACCTTTAAGACAGAGAGGAGTTTTTAAAAATCTTAGAACATTGTACAACCGTAGAAATCTCTGCCTCAGAAAGTAATCAAATTGGAGTCGCTGAATATTTTTAGGATGGTGGTAGATTCATTCTCGTTAGGTAGGGGACTCAAGTGTTATTCTGGAGTTGGTGGGAATATGGAATCAAAACACAAATGGATTAGCCATGACATTATTGAAAGGTGGAACAGGCTTGAAGCGTAAAATGCTGGATTATTGGTGCTGGAAGAGCACAGCAGTTCAGGCAGCATCCAACGAGCAGCGAAATCGACGTTTCGGGCAAAAGCCCTTCATCAGGAATCATCAGGAATCAGGGCTTTTGCCCGAAACGTCGATTTCGCTGCTCGTTGGATGCTGCCTGAACTGCTGTGTTCTTCCAGCACCACTAATCCAGTATTTGGTTTTCAGCATCTGCAGTCATTGTTTTTACCTTGAAGTGTAAAATGGTCCACCTCTGTTCCTAGTTTGTGTGTTCATTTGTCCTGGACTGACTCAAAGCAAGTAGTCTTGGCCTTTACTGCAGCATTTGGTACCTTGGTGATTTTGTGACTAAGAATTGAGATCTGTGTACACCAGTATATCTGTAACTGCTGGCCCACTGGGTAGTTTCTATGCACTGTTGCCACAGATGCATTTGATCATCAATGTAGCAATACAAGCGATGAATATCCAATGCTGTTAATTTTGTGTTTGTAAGTTATATCATTCACTTCCAACAGTCCAGCTACTTATCCTTCAGGAATTTCATTGGTAGTTTGCTTGGTCTAGCTTTCATGTCAACTTTGACTTAAGTAGCTATTTGCATATTTTCTTTACTGTTTGCAACTTTCTAAAAGAATAACATGCTTATAACAGTGGAAAATAAAACATCTAATCATTAGACTTTGTCAACACAACAAATCACACTCATAATGTGGTAAGATTATTCGCCTTCTATTTGAAGGACCACTCAGAATTTCCAGCCTGGTCTAACTTGCTCTAACCTGAAACATGTGTGTTTGCATTTATGCAGATCTCTGGAGCAATCCCTGATGTTGTTACCAGCATACTGAACGTGTTTTTTGTGCTGTTGCATTCTATTGTGGCCTTTAGTTGTATTTTGGAAAACAGATTTCCTGCATAGGCAAGCCCAGTGTTCTTTTGCAACACAGTACAAAGACCATGGAATACAACCAGCTTTGTGGTGGATGCAACAGAGAATACTTCCAAGTAGTTGGTTTCTTTCTGTGTCCTGGCTGCGTACCAATATTGGTAACTGCACCTATTTGAGTTGAGTTTCTATCTTTGTCTACCATCTTAAAGGAGTGTGTCAATGTCATGACATGTCTTTTTGCCTTAGAGATCTTTTTGGAAAACTTCTTTAGTGTCAACTCTTCAAAGCCTATCTACCATCTGCAAAACACAAGTCAGGAGTGCACTGGGATACTCTTCACTTAGCTGGATGAATGCCACTTCAATACCATTCAAAAAGCTCAATATCCTCAAAGACAAATTAGTCCAGTTGATTGGCACCTCAGATGTTACTGTAAATGTTCACTCACTCCATGTTCAATAGCAGCAGTGTGAGTTATCTAGAAGATGCACTGCATCAACTTACCAAGACTCCTCCAGCAGCACCTTCCAAATCAACAACCTGTTGCACTTTGAAAGAAAAAGGTAGCAAGTATGTCTCTATCCCAAGTACCATTGTGCCTTGGAACTGTATGAATGCATTGGATCAAAGTCTGGACCTTTTTCTCTTATAGCCTCCGCAACAAGAACTTTAGCAATAGAAGAATGTGGCTTACCAACACTTTCTCAAAAGCAGTTAGACATAGGTTGCAAATACTGCTCTTGGCAGTGATTTTATGAAGGAACCAGAAATAAAAACCCTTCAAGAATAAATATCGGGCCGTAGTTTGATTTTAGCAAGTTCACATTTGGGTGTTGACTCCTCAAACTGTGCCCGGTTTTGGGGCTCTGTCCGTGGTTAGGGAGCTTGCACTGATAGTGAAAGGACCCCACCAAGAATGGCATTGAGACTTCTTGATCTTCCTTAAAAGCATGGGATATAGGAAATTACCTGCTTTGAAGAAACAAGCTTGTAGGGAGATATAAATGAAGGATTGACATTGGTTGCTTATGACGCTTATGGGAAACTATAACAATGAGCATTTAACGCTAGGAGGTGATGGAAGCAGATTCAGCAGGAACTTACAAAATGATTAATACTTCAAGGGTAAAATATCACAGAGTGACACAAAAAGAGCAAAGCACAGTGGGCCTAGTTGAGACTGTACAATTCTTCCAAACAGACATAAGAAAGCAGAGCTGAAGGGACGGACAACTATAATCAGCCTTTGTAATGTTGTCTCACCTTTGGAGAGCCTCAATTCAGTTTACTCAGTCTCCCATCATAGGAGGATGCTGTATAATCGCAAGGACCAATCTTGTGCAGCTGCACTATATTGTCATCATTACAAATAAAGCCTTCCTTAAATTTAGGGAATCTAGAATCCAGATTATAGGAGGGATGTGCTCGTACTGGAGAGGTTGCAGATGAGATTTATCAAGACGTTGCCTGGTTTGGAGAGTTTAGTTATGAAGAGAGATTGGATACACTGGGGCTTTTTTACATAAAGTTGAGAAGACCGAGGGGTATGAAATGTTGAGGGGCATGGATAGGGTCGATAAGAAGAAACTTTTCCCCTTGATGGAGGGGCATGGATTTAATGGAAGAGGTTTAGTGGACATGTGAGGAAATCCAGAGGATGGTAGGAATCTGGAACTTCCTGCCTGGTAGAGGCAGAACCTCTGATAACTTGCAATGCCAAAACATACAAGGGCCCAAAACTGGAAAATGGGTTTAGAATAATTCATTAGGTGGTTGAGTTTTACCGCACAGACTCATTGGGTCAAAGGGCCTTTTTCTGTGCTGTAGCTCTCCATGCTTGTATGCTATGGAGGCCAAAGCAGCACACAATGCTCCAGCAATGGTGTCACCAATATCTTGCACTGTTGAGCAAGACTTCTTTACTCCTCTAATCTAACCATATTTCAATAAAGATCAGCATACCATTTGCTTTCTTTGTCACTTCTGCAGCTCTACACTAACTTTCTGTGGTCAGTGTATAATGAACGGCATGGTGGCTCAATGGTTAGCACTGCTACCTCACAGCACCTGGGACCTGCGTTCAATTTCAGTCTTGGGTGAATGTTTGTGCGGAGTTTGCACATTCTCTCTGTGTCCCACAATCCAATGATGTGCAGGTCAGGTGGATTGGCTGTGCTAAATTGCCCACAGTGTTCAGTTACAGGTAAACATAGGGGAATCTTGGGTGGGTGACTCTTCAGAGGGTCAGTGTGGACTTGTTGGGCCAAATGGCTTGTTTTAACACAATAGAAATTCTATTCTATGAAGTTTCTCTGATCATCAGTATTTCAAGTTTCACATCTCATTTTAAAAAAATCTGGTTTTCTATTCTTATAACCAAAATGAATAACTTCACACTTCCCCACATTACATTCCATCTTCCATCTTGTTTTCCAAAGGCTTTTGCAGTGAGTTTTGATTTTGACAAAGTTAGAGAAGGAGGTGGGAAGGAACAGAGTCCAACTCTTTGATGAAGCTCATGGTCTTCTGTCTGAAGAAGGTTCCTTCTTTGACTTAACCTCGATATTCTTGTCGAGTAACACTCCATGAACTTAGAACGGTTACTCTGTTAAACGTCCAATATAAATGCAAATTAATGTTTGCAGGCTGGCATAGTTGACGCTGTCTGAGCACAAGAAAGGTCTCAGTACACACTGAGATGGAGACAGGCTTAAAACAGTAGGACAGTTTGGAGGTCGGATGTGAAATGTCATTTATGGGGTAAAGAGTTTTAATCTGTTTTCTGTGAAATACAAATGGAAGCAACCTTACTGCCCATGGTAGCCACTGTATCCCTGAGTTAATCACTTCAATTTGTCCTTTATTAATTACATCCAGCTTCCCCGCTCACCAATTAATTTTGTTGCAAAGGAAGATTTTGTGACATTTACGGGCGCGATATGCTTGCCCTGAGTAAAGTCTGTGCTCTGGCATGAAACAAACACAATTATTCTGAAACCAAGCAAAATGGCAAAGAAGGATAATTAATGTGGGGCTGTCACACAGAGGTCTGCTCTGCAATGAATGTATTAAAGCTTGACTGAAAACAGGAACAGCCACACAATATCGCCCTGTCCACCCCCACACTTCCCTTTCTGCTCACATCTCAAAACATTACTGCAGAGAAATAGTGACCAGCATGAAGGAAAGGCTAAGAATATTTGGAAAAACAAAATATTATTTGGCTCAAAGAAACCTCCATGAGTTAAAACACTCAAAATATTTTTATAACTGGTGGGAGACGAGGAGCAGTAAAGAGTCCAAACACGTAAATAATTATAGGCTAGCACACAGGTAGAGAAAGCAATCAGAAAGGCTGATGGAGCATTGCCCTTTAGCTCAAACAGGTTGCAATTTATGAATGATGATTCTGGCTTGACCAGATCCCATTTGGAACACTGCATTCAGTACTCGGGCACTGAGAGAAGATATATTGGCCTTGGATGAGCTGCAAGACATAATCATCAGAGCAATTGCCGAAGTGTAAGCCTATGAAGACAGATTGCATAGACTTCTCTTATATCCCCTTCAAAATAGCCAATTGAAAAGCTGAACTAATCCAAGTCTTCAAGAGGATGCAAGGTACACGTGGAAAAGCAATTTCTTCATGTCAGGGTAATTCAGAACAAGGAGGCAAAAGCATAATGTTCAAGCTATGTCATTCAGCAGGAAAATCAGGAAGGACCCTTCCAGAAAAGGGTTGTGGAAATTCAGAGTTGGAGAGGAATTTTTCAAAGTCTGTTTATTGTTCCTGGGCATTTTAATCTTGGCAATTACTTGGCTGTGAGTTTTAGTGTGAGGATGCAGAATTTGACTGGGGGTGGTGGAAAAAAGATCTAGAGGCTGTTAGCCAATTTAGATTTGAACTTACATCAGAGGACATCAGAGAATATCCACGTGGCTGATTTCCAAAATGAAGTTTGTCCTATAAGGAAACCTTTGGAAGTTTGGGCCTATGCACAGCGGAGGTTAGATGAATGAGAATTGATTGCATTGAAATACTTAAAATCCTGAGGAGGCTTGACAGGTCAGATTTGGGAGGATGTTCCCTCCTGTGGGGGAATCTAGAACTAGGGGACACAGTTTAAAAACTTCCCATTTAAGATGGAGGTGTAAAAGTATTTCTTCCCTCAGACAGTTGTCACCCTTTGCACCTCTCTATTCCACAGAATCGTGATTGCCATGTCATCGATGGCAGCATCACAGAGACTTCAGATTGTTGAGAGAGCGAAGGGTTATGACAGACAGGCAGGAAAGTGAAGTTAAGTTCAAAGTCAGATGGTGAAACAGGCTTAAGGGGCCAAATGATCTTCTCTCCTTCCTATACCTTATTAAAGCTCAAAATTAAAGCCGATATACTCTTATGGGTAAAGATTATATCGCTCAGGTGTTGAGATGAAGGTGAGGCACAGATGAGGTACAATCAAACTGAAAGTCTAGTGGAATAAGGCCGAGTGGCCTTCTCCCATGCCTCTGATACAATACCTTGGAGTAGGATGGCTCTGGTCTGAACATTATGCTGACATCTTTTATGACCTCACTGCACCTCAAGTAAAGCTGTTGCTCCTGTGCCTAAAGGTTATGGCTCAGTCTTAGAAGAGGATTTGAATAGTCATTCTCAGTCAGCATCACTGTGCATGATGAATGACCACTTCAATGTGAAATGAATTTGCCTTTGGATGTTTTCCATCCTCTCCAAAGTAGACAGGCAGGAGGCTGGAAGAACCCAGCAAGCCAGGCAGCATCAGGAGGTGGAGAAGTCAACGTTTCAGGTGTAACCCTTCTTCAGGACTTGCAGTTTTCTTGACTCCTTCCATCCTCTCCATGCAACTCTCAGTCTTTACACTATCGTATCTCCAGGTTATGAAATTAATGGGCAAGAATATGAGCTGGATTATCAAGCCTACCCTTACAGGATAATGACTGGATCAACACAGCTAAACATCCCTCCCTTCCCCTGACCTTTTCACAGAGCTCTCCACCACCCCCAAGTCAAATTCCGCATCCTCAGACTAAAACTTACAGCCACGTAATTGCCAAGATAAAAGTGCAAAGGAACAATAAAAGGACTTTGAAAAATTCCTCTCCAACTCTGTCATGAAATCACCACTAGTCCAGAACATCACATGGATCCACCTTTACCTTGATGAAATGATAACTTTGCTTTAGTCAGGAAAGGGTCAACTCCTTCATGAAAGCACACCTAGCGTCATGTCACCACTCCACCATGTCACAGCTCAACTTCACCCATCTAGAATACTCATAGAATGATAGAATCCCTACAGTGTGGAAGCAGGCCATTTGACCTATCAAGTCCACACTGACCCTCTGAAGAGCATTCCACCCAGACCTAATCCAATAATCCTGCATTTCCCCTGTCTAATCCATCTAACCTGCACATCTTTATACTGTGGGAGAAAACCAGAGCACCTGGAGGAAGCTCATATAGACATGGGGAGAATGTGCAAACTCCACGTGGACAATTGCCCGAGGGTGGAATTGAACCTAGGTCCCTACGCACTGTGAGGCAATAATGCTACTGACTGAACCTCCATACCCCCACCCAAACTCCTACCATTGTTGCTTGTAATAGTCTGCTCTATGATCCCAGAGTTTTTCACACTACTTACCCAGATTTAATTGTGGTTGTTGAGAACTGA
This sequence comes from Chiloscyllium punctatum, assembly GCF_047496795.1. Classification (NCBI taxonomy): domain Eukaryota; kingdom Metazoa; phylum Chordata; class Chondrichthyes; order Orectolobiformes; family Hemiscylliidae; genus Chiloscyllium; species Chiloscyllium punctatum. The sequence continues at coordinate 159,116,451 of NC_092739.1, read as the reverse complement.
AGCCTTCTCAAACTGCTCAGAAGATCACTACTGTCAGCCATCTCAGCATTAAGGAAAATCTGGAGCAAACTGTGATTTTTACAGGAACCATCCCAAAGTCTTTGAAGTGGAACTGGTTAATGGCATTTACACTAATCGTTAGTGATGACAGATGATATCGGTTCACACACAGCTGGAGCCTGAGACAGAAAGATTCTGATGATGTCCAGCAACAGGCTACTTTGTAAACCATTTGTGTATGTTTGTACAGCTAGTATATGTCAATCAGTTTTCAAAAGTACTATTTCGAGATCTCTTCCATCAAAGGCACCCACATCCTGGTGCAACAGTTATGTCATCTTTGTTACCTGATGTCAGAGCAGCGCTCCAAAGCTTGTGATTTCAAATAAACCTGTTGGGCTATAATCTGACGTCATGTGACTTTTGATTTTATCCACCTCCGTCCAACACTGGCACCTCCACATCATATCTTCATCTATAACTACCTTTTGAAGGAAAGGCTGGCATTTCTCCATTTGTCTGTTAGACAACAAGCAACAGGAACAGATGTAGGCCATTCAGCCCCTCAAGCTTGTTTAACCATTCAATAGGATCGACATTCCTCATCATCCACTTTCCTGCCCTTTCCCCATAACTCTTGATTCCCCAGCTGATCAAGAATCATTGGCAATGTGGTGGCTCAGTGGTTAGCACTGCTGCCTCAAAGTGCCAGAGACCTGCGTTCGATCCCAGCCTCGGGTGACTGACTGACTGGAGTTTGCACGTTCTCTCCATGTCTGTGTGAGTTTCCTCCCACAATCCTAAGATTTGCAGGTTAAGTGAAATGGCCAAACTAAATTGCCCTTAGTGTTCAGGGATGTGTAGGTTCGGTGCATTTGTCACGGGTAAATATAGAGGAATGGGTCTGGGTGGGTTACTCTCTGGAGGGTCGGTGTGGACTTGTTGGGTCAAATGGCCTGTTTTCACACTGTAGGGATTCTATGATCTCAGCCTTAAATGAACAGAAGGGCTCTGCCCCAACAGCTCTCTCCAGGACAAGCAGTTCCAAAAGCTCATAACCCTCTGGAAGAAGAAATTCCTCATCATCACAGTCTTACATTGGCACCCCCTTTATTCTGAGGCTATGCACTCTGGTCCTAGATTCTCCCATGTGGGGAAACACCCTTTCAGCATTTACCCTGTCAAGCCCATTAAGAATCCTGTGTCTCAATGAAATCCCCTCTCATTTTTCTCGGAACTGTCTCCAATGAAGTGATATCTTTCCTTAAATCAGGGACCAAACCCACTCTCAGTGCTGCAGATGTGGTCTCCCCAGCACCTTATACAGTTGCAGTAAGACCTCCCTGCATCCTATAACATAAGAAATAGGCATGATGTTGGACTGCCGGTGTTGGACTGGGGTGGACAAAGTCAAAAGTCGCGTGACATCGGTTGATTTGAAGCTACAAGTTTTCGTAGACCCCTATCCTTCCTCAAGCTGCCTGAGAAATGAGCAGGGCCTCCAAAAGCTTAAAATAAACCTGTGGGACTATAACCCAGTGTTGTGTGATTGTTGATAAGAAATAGGAGCAAGAGTAGGCCATCTGGCCCATCGAGCCTGCTCCACCATTCGATAAGATCATGGCTGATCTTTAAGTGAGCTCAGCTCCCTTTACCCGCCCGCTCACCTTAACCCTAATTCCTTTACTGTTCAAAAATCTACCTACCTTTGCCTTAAAAACATTCAACGAGGTAGCCTCAACTGCTTCACTGGGCAGGGAATTCCACAGATTCTTTGGAAAAGAGTCCTCCTCAACTCAGTCCTAAACCTGCTCCCTCTCATTTTGAGGCTATGTCCCCCTCCACGTCTAGCTTCGCCCGCCAGTGGAAAGAACCTCCCTGCTTCTATCTTATCTATTCCCTTCATAATTTTATATGTTTCCATAAGATTTGAGCCTGGGCGGCATGGTGGCACAGTGGTTAGCACTGCTGCCTTACAGTGCCAGAGACATGGGTACAATTCTCCCCATGCCTGCGTGGGTTTCCTCCCACAGTCCAAAGATATGCAGGTTAGGTGAACTGGCCGTGCTAAATTGCCCACAGTGTTAGGTGTAGGGGAATGGGTTGCTCTTCAGAGGGTCAGTGTGGACTTGTTGGACCAAAGGGCCTGTTTCCACACTGTAAGTAATCTGAAAAAAAATGATTCCTGCTTCATTTTTCTAAATTCCAGTCTGTATAGTCCCAGTCTACTCAATCTTTCCTCAGAAACCAACCCTCTCAACTCCGGAGTCAACCTAATGATCCTCCTCTGCACTCCCTCCAAAGCAGATTATATTCCCCTTGAGATAAGGGCCAACATTCCACTAGCCTTCCTGAACTACCTGCTACTCAGCAACACTAGAAACCATATGTTCTTCTCCAAGACCCACGCTGGACTGATTTAGAACTTTTTCACCACTCATTCATTGTTACAAGGTCAAAATCCTGGAACTCCCTCTTTAACAGCTCTGTTGGTGTGCTTACACCCTCTGAATGGCAGCAGTTTAAGAAGGTGGTTCATCACAATCTGCTTCAAGGCAATTAGAGTTCAGCAATAAGCCTATGTCTTGTCTCCAACACCCACACGCACTGAATGAATAACAAGCAAAGAATAGTGAGGCGATATAATTACAAGTATCTTTCTTGCACTGTGGGTAGAAATATGCTCATGGTGCAGCAGGTGGCTTATCAATTCCATTACAAACCTGCGCAAAGGTTTTATTAAAGGAACACATTCTTTTAATAAAAACTGAAACACGGCTCCATGCAGAGAGATTAGCTTTGTCAGCCACGGGTAAATTGGAGTCATCTTCTTTATGAATAGGTTCATTTTTATAAATGACCTGGAGGAGGGGCAAGAAGGTTGGGTGAGCAAGTTTGCGGGTGATACGAAAGCCGGTGGAGTTGTTGACAGTGAGGAAGGATGTGTCAGGTTACAGCGGGATGTAGATAAGCTGCAGAGCTGGGCAGAAAGGTGGCAAATGGAGTTCAATGTGGGTAAGTGTGAGGTGATTCACTTTGGTATGAGTAACAAAAAGATGGGGTACTGGGCTATTGGTCGGATACTTGGGAGTGCGGATGAGCAGTGGGATCTTGGTGTCCATGTACACAGATCTCTGAAAGTTACCACCCAGGTAAATAGTGTGGTGAAGAAGGCATATGGCGTATTGGCTTTTATTGGTAGAGGAATTGAGTTCCGGAGTCCTGACGTCATGTTGCAGTTGTATAAGACTCTGGTGTGGCCGCATCTGGAGTATTGTGTGCAGTTTGGTCGCCATACTATAGGAAGGATGTGGAGGCACTGGAACGGGTGCAGAAGAGATTTACCAGGATGTTGCTTGGTATGGTAGGAAGATCGTATGAGGAAAGGCTGAGGCACTTGGGGCTGTTCTCATTGGAGAAATGAAGGTTTAGGGGTGACTTGATAGAGGTGTACAAGATGATTAGGGGTTTAGGTAGGGTTGACCATGAGAACATTTTTCCACGTATGGAGTCAGCTATTACGAGGGGGCATAGCTTTAAATTAAGGGGTGGTAGGTATAGGACAGATGTTAGGGGTAGATTCTTTACTCAGGGAGTCGTGAGTTCATGGAATGCCCTGCCAGTAGCAGTGGTGGACTCTCCCTCTTTATGGGCATTTAAACGGGCATTGGATAGACATATGGAGGATAGTGGGCTAGTGTAGGTTAGGTGGGCTTGGATCGGCGCAACATCGAGGGCCAAAGGGCCTGTACTGCGCTGTATTTTTCTATGTTCTGTGTTCTATGTTCAGGAAAGGAAGTAAGGGAATGAGAAAGAAAGAAAATTTAACAAAAAAACAAGCAAGAAAGAAAACCTAAAAGGGTGGAGAAATACAGAAAGTGAGAGAAAGGAAAGAAGGAAGTGTAATGGTGGAGGTGTGGGGCAAATGGGAGAAGGTGAGGAAAAAGAGGTGAGAAGGGGCTAGTCTGCCCAGATGTAGGGGAACGAGGAAGCAGGGCATTAAGAAGGATGTAAGAAGAGGAGAAGAAGTGAAAGCTGGCAGGAGGGGAAAATTACAGAAGGACAAAAGCCCAAAAAACAAGTTAGATAAAATAATGATCTAGCGTCATACAGTCATAGAGATGTACAGCACGGAAATAGACCCTTCAGTCCAATTCGTCCATGCTGACCAGATGTCCCAACCTAATCTGATCCCACCTGCCAGCACCCGGCCCATATCCCTCCAAACCCTTCCTATTCATATACCCATCCAGATGCCTTTTAAATGTTGCAATTGTACCAGCCTCCACCACATCCTCTGGCAGCTCATTCCATACACGTACCATCACCTGTGTGAAAATGTTGTGCCTTTTATATCTTTCCCCTCTCACCTTAAACCAATATACTCTAGTTCTGGACTCCCCAGAGAAAAGATTTTGTCTATTTATCCTATCCATTCCCTTTATAAACCTCTATAAGGTCACCCCTCAGCCTCCGGTGCTCCAGGGAAAATAGCGCCAGCCTGTTCAGTCTCTCTCTGTTGCTCAAATCTTCCAAACCTGGGAACATCCTTGTAAATCTTTTCTGAACCCTTTCAAGTTTCACAACATCCTCCCAATAGGAAGGAGACCAGAATTACACGCAATATTCCAACAGTGGCCTAACCAATGTCCCAACTCCTATACTCAATGCTCTGACCAATGAAGGAAAGCATACCAAACGCCTTCTTCACTATCCTATCTACCTGCGACTCCACTTGCAAGGAACTATGAACCTGCACTCCAAGGTCTCTGTTCAGCAACACTCCCTAGGACCTTACCATTAAGTGTATAAGTCCTGCTAAGATTTGATTTCCCAAAATGCAGCACCTCACATTTATCTGATTTAAACTCCATCTGCCACTTCTCAGCCCATTGGCCCATCTGATCAAGATCCCATTGTAATCTGAGGTAACCCTCTTCACTGTCCACTACACCTCCAATTTTGGTGACATCTACAAACTTACTAACTATACCTCCTATGATCACATCCAAATCATTTATATAAATGATGAAATATAATGGACCCAGCACTGCTCCTTGTGGCACTCCACTGGTCACAGGCCTCCAGTCTGAAAAACAACCCTCCACCACCAACCTCTGTCTTCTACCTTTGAGCCAGTTCTATATCCAAATGGTTAGTTCTTCTGTATTCCATGAGATCAAACCTTGCTAATCAGTCTCCCATGGGGACCCTTGTCGAACGCCTTACTGAAGTCCCTATAGATCACATCTACTGCTCTGCCTCATCAATCTTCTTTGTTACCTCTTAAAAAAACTCAATCAGGTTTGTGAGACATGATTTCCCACGCACAAAGCCATGTAGACTATCCCTAATGAGTCCTTGCCTTTCCAAATACATGTACATCCTGTCCCTCAGGATTCCCTCCAACAACTTGCCCACCACCGAGGTCAGGCTCACTGGTCTATAGTTCCCTGGCTTGTCCTTACCACCCTTCTTAAACAGTGGCACCACGTTTGCCAACCTCCAGCCTTCCGGCACCTCACCTGTGACTATCGATGTTACAAATATCTCAACGAGGGGCCCAACAGTCACTTCCCTAGCTTTCCACAGAGTTCTTTAAGCAGTGCAAAGAGCTAATATATCAGAAAAAAAAAATGGAAGTTGCTGGAAAAGCTCAGCAGGTCTGGCAGCATCTGTGGAGAGAAATCAGAGTTAATGTTTTTGGGCTGAGTGACCCTTCCTCAAAACTTTTCTGATGATAGTTCAGAAAATGTTGGCGCAAGCTGGAAGAACAGCATCTCATTTTCCACTTGGGCACCCTACATCCTTCCGGACTCAACATTAAGTTCAACAACTTTAGGGCTTGAGCTCTCCCATGTCCTTACCCCAATCCCCACACACCAGGCCTTGTTATCACATAGTCTGCCATTACATACTGTCTATTGTTAGCTACTAATGGTCTCCATTAACACCAATCACCCTCCTAGCCAGATCATTATCTACACCATGGTCTGTCCAATTGTTCTTCCCTCTCTTTGGGCTCTATTCTCACCTATCATTTACTCCTTACCTCCTCCCCCTTACCCCCCCTCCCTCCCCCATCTGATCTTCTGCATATAAACCAACAGTGTTGTAGCTATCATCCATTTTGAGGAAGGGTCACTTGATTCGAAATGTTAACTCTGATTTCTTTCCACAGATGCTTCCAGACCTGCTGAACTTTTCCAGCAATTTCTGTTTTTGTTTATGATTTAACAGCATCTGCAGTTCTTTAGGCTTTTACTGAGCTAATGTGGTAATTAAAGAGCTGAGACCCTCCAGTGATAGGTTGGCACTTCCAGATTACAGAATTGCTCAAGTTGACCTCATACAAAGAAGGATTAGCACGGGAGAATAAAAAATGGAAAATACTGGAATTACTCAGCAAGTAGCAGTTCACACTAACAATGTGGTTATGCAACTCGACTAATAATTTTGATAGGCCAGGCAGCATCTGAGGAGCAGGAGAATCGTCGCTTCGGGCATAAGGGCTTATGCCCAAAATGTCGACTCTCCTGCTCCTCGGATGCTGCCTGACCTGCTGTGCTTTTCCACACTTTTCAACTCTGGTCTCCAGCATCTGCAGTCCTCACTTTCTCCTAATAATTTCGACAGGCTGGTTTCTGTTCCAGAGACATGAGTTCAAGCCTCACTACATCATCTGAGGAATTGTACTTTTATGACTTAAGTAAGTCTGGAATTTTAAAAGAAGGAGTATCAGTAATGATGAACCCGAACAGTAGTTCGTTCGTTGTCACTGGAATTTCTGGTGTCCCTCAGAGAATGAAAACAACGCCCTCACCTGGTCTGTTCCACAAATTACCACAGACTGAAAACAATGAAGCTGCTACCAACAGCTGAAATTTCTTTCTTGGCATTCCTATTCATGAAGAAGATGCCTTATCCTTATTGAATGTTTTCAAACCTAAGATAGATAATTTTTTGGACAGTAAAGGAATTAAGGGTTATGGTGAGAGCGTGGGTAAGTGGAGCTGAGTCCACGAAAAGATCAGCCCTGATCTTATTGAATGTTGGAGCAGGCTCGATAGGTCAGATGGTTTACTCCTGCTCCTAGTCCTGACGTTCTTCGGCAAGTATGCATTGAAAATGCATATTCTGCCCTACCCATGCCTCCCCTCCCACTGCAAGACCTAACAAAGGGGAGGTATTATCGCTGGACTATTCATCTCAAAATGAGGGGTGTGCTGCTGGAAAAGCACAGCAGTTCAGGCAACATCCGAGGAGCAGGAGAATCGACGTTTCGGGCAAAAGCCCTTCATCAGGAGTGAGGCTGTGAGCCTCAGGGGTGGTGAGATAAATGGGAAAAATTCTGGCAGAGTGTGGCCCTCAGCTGAGGCAGGGCTGACTGTAAAGGGAGTAGGTGGCAGCACATGGCTGTGAGTGAGGAGCGAAAGATCCGGAAGGAGAACCGTTTCTGGAGGTTTTGAATTCGTACTATGTGCAGTTGTCCTGTTCAGATCCAAACTGTGTTGGTCTGAATGTAGTCTGGAGTCCTTGAGGGATCAGTCGGTTCTGTAGGCAGGTGCTGAGGAAGGGGATGTGGCGGTGGTAATGGGCCTGTTACAGGACGTGGCTGAAGACCTTCAGGGCAGAGGAGATGACCTGGGAGGTGCAGTGAGAGAGAGACTCACTGAGATCCTTGTAGAGGGAGGAGGAGAGCTTCTTTAATGTAGACATCCTCGGAAGAGGCTTCGCAATAAGGTTACAATCAACTTGGTGAAAATGAGGACTGCAGATGTTGGAGATTAAAGTTGAGAATGTGGTGCTGGAAAAGCACAGCAGGTCAGCCAGCATCCAATGAGCAGGAGAATCGATGTTTTGGGTAAAAGCCCTTTATCAGGAATGAAGCTGTGAGCCAAGGCTGTCAGATAAATGGCAATTAGATTAGATTAGATTACTTACAGTGTGGAAACAGGCCCTTCTGCCCAACAAGTCCACACTGACCCGCCGAAGCGTATACCACCAAGACCCATACTCCTACGTTTACCCCTTCACCTAACACTACGGGCAATTTAGCATGGCCAACTCACCTAACCTGCACATTTTTGGATTGTGGGAGGAAATCGGAGCTCCCGGAGGAAACCCACGCAGACACGGGGAGAATGTGCGAACTCCACACAGAGAGTCGCCTGAGGCAGGAATTGAACCCGGGTCTCTGGCGCTGTGAGGCAGCAGTGCTAACCACTGTGCCACCATGCCGCCCAATCTGGAGACCCAGGGAATATCCTGGCAACCCAGGTTAAAATCCTGCTAAAGCAGATGGTAGTACTTAAATTCAATAAAATTCTGAAATTAAGAGTCTAATGATGACCATGAATCAAGACAAAGCTCATCTGGTTCATTAATGTCCTTCAGAGAAGGAAATTGCCATCCTGACCTGGTCTGGCCTACATGTGACTCCAGATCCACAGCCATGTGGTTGACTCTTAACTGCACCCTGGACAATTAGGGATGGGCAATAAATGCTGGCCTAGCCAGTGACACCTTCATCCTGTGAATGAATAAAATAAATTGCCTAACTTCCAGGTGGGGGATTCCTTCAACTTAGTTCTACAGCTGTGGCGTTGGTGAAAGTGCAGAGTCCTGTTACTGAAAGGGTTTTGCTCAGTTATTGAATTTTCAACAGACCGGTGGTGGATCTTGAGAAGGGGGTGAACGCGGTGGCTTGCCCTGTTAGGAGAAATCTTACTTCTTATCATTCACCGGTGGGATGTGGGCATCGCTGGCTGGGCCAGCATTTATTGCCTGCCCCAAATTACCCTGAAGAAGGTGGTGGTGAGCTGCCTTCTTGAACCACTGCAGTCCGTGTGCTGTAGGTAAACCCAAAATGCCATTAGGGAGTGAGTTCCAGGATTTTGACCCAACGACGGTGAAGGAAAGGCGATACTTTTCCAAGTCAAGGTAGTGAGTGGCTTGGAGGAGAACTTGTAGGTGGTGGTGTTCCCATATATCTGCTGCCCTTTTCCTTCCATATGAGAGACGTCCCACAGACAAGTGTATAAGATACACGTAAAAGAGTATATGGCTTTGAACCTTGAAAAAGAGCAGGATAGTTCTTCTCAAAATTACCCCGCTGTGTAAGATTGCGCTCTTAAGTATGAGCAGATGTAAGTCAGATTTCCATAAATCGGGAACACCCCCATACTCAAATTCACTTGAGATCCAGCCCAGATTAATGTACTGCTGTCTCTGGTCTTGAACACAGAACTTTTTAGATGTAAACATGAGGGTGCTACTGAGTGGCAACCAGCTTTTGGTAATTTCCCACTGTTTGGTAGCTCCATAGTCAAACTTGATAAACTTTCCCATTCATCCGAGTGAGAGAGAGAGAGAGAGAGAGAGAGGGAAACAAAGTGCTAAAGCTATTTGGATTGATGGAGTTTGATCGCTGTAAAAGGATCTCACATGGTTATACTCTGCCATCTAGTGTTCACTGGGAGAATAGGATGATGCAAAGTGACCAACTTGGTTCAGGATGATCCTTTGGTGGGTCAAAGCTGTGGATAGCCCCCTACCTTTAGCACATTCAGGGAATGACCATTAGTAAGGACAGATTTGGACATAAACACAACCCTCAACAATAGGAGAATGGAGTCCCCCACTTATTAAAAGAAAAGTGGACATTCGATATCTGGAAATAATTGGAGGGAATGACATGAATGGGGTGCTGTCAGGGCTGGAACAGAGCGGGACTGAGACAGTATGTGTGATAGGGGTGTGTGTGGGGGGAGGGTGGTGGAAATGGAATAGGCTGAGATTGGGGTAAATCAGGAATTCTGTGAGAAGAGGAGGTGCTGGCATAGCGAGCAGGTAGGATGAGAAGTGGATGGGCCAGGCAGGGGATAGGGGATGAAGCAGGATGGGGGAGGAAAGGAATGAGGCAGGAAGGGAGTGAAGCGGGAAGTAGGTGGAGTAGTGTTGCATCATATTTATGGGGCATAACTTTAACAAGTGCCCAATGTTCCTGAGTCCATGGTACTTTCTGTGAGAACTCTTTATTTACACTGTGATTGCTACTCTGGTTGTCAGGCCAAACATCGCCACTCACTTCCCACCGCTTGCTGCTTCTCTAATCACAGATTGTTCTTCTCTGACATTGACTGCAGAAGGACTCTGCCATGTTTGGGCCTGGTGCGAATTTACAACGAAGTCAGGGATTTAAACCGCACTGGGTCTAAATAGCAAAGTGTAGGCGGAGTCTGTAATATGGATAGAAGTGGGAAACTAGTTGAGAGGGTAGCCTCTTAATCATACAAAAGTAAGATCGGACTACCATGTATTAAAGAATTTACTGCTAACAATCAAGATTTCTAAAGAAGCCTGCATCTGTAGACAGTCCTTCACCTTGCTTTCCCCTTCACCAAATCAGAAGCCAGATGACACCAGATTATAGCCCAACAGATTTATTTGAAATCAGAAGCTCTGGAGCACTGCTTTTTCAACATCTGATTTAATCTGATGAAGGGACAGAACTCTAAAAGCTTATGGTTTCAAATAAACCTCACAGAGTCACAAAGATGTACAGCACAGAAACAGATCCTTTGGTCCAACTCATCCATGCCAATCAGATATCCTAACCTAATCTAGTCCCATTTGCCAAGCATTTGGCTCATATCTCTCTTAATTCTTCTTATTCACATATCCATCCAGATGCCTTTTAAATGCTATAATTGTACCAGCTTCCATCACTTCCTCTGGCAGCTCATTCCATCCATGCAACACCCTCTGCATGAAAAGGTTGCCCCTTAGGTCCTTTTTATATCCTTCTCCTCTCACCCTGAGCCCAACCTGTTGGACTATAACCTGATGTTGGGTGACTTCTGACTTTGTCTACCCCAGTCCAACACTGGCACCTCCACATCATGGCTTCCCTTCACCAGTATGACTTGAAACTAAACCCATGGATATGAGCATAAAATCACACAATAAAACTGGCTCTGTATGAGCCTCCCCGTCATGGAAAATGCAGAAGACTGATTTATTCACAGCTCTGTTAAAAACACTGGGTGTGCCAGGCCCCCTCCCTATGGGGTTAGTGGTGCTGGAAAAGCACAGCAGTTCAGGCAGCATCCGAGGAGCAGTAAAATCGACGTTTCAGGCAAAAGCCCTTCATCAGCCCTCCAATCCCTCTGCTCCAATCCCAAACTCAACATCAAGCCAGCAGATAAAGGGGGCGCAGTGATAGTCTGGCACACTGATCTCTACACCGCTGAAGCCAGACGCCAACTCGAGGACACCTCTTCCTACCGCCCCCTTGACCATGACCCCACCCCCCATCACCAAACCATCATCTCCCAGACCATACAGAACCTCATCACCTCAGGAGATCTCCCACCCACAGCTTCCAACCTCATAGTCTGGGAGCCCTGCACTGCCCGGTTCTACCTCCTTCCCAAGATCCACAAGCCTGACTACCCTGGCTGACCCATTGTCTCAGCATGCTCCTGCCCCACTGAACTCATCTCTACCTACCTCGACACTGTCCTATCCCCCCTAGTCCAGGAACTCCCCACATACGTTCGAGACACTACCCACACCCTCCACCTCCTCCAAGACTTCCGTTTCCCCGGTCCCCAACGCCTCATCTTCACCATGGATATCCAGTCCCTTTACACCTCCATCCGCCATGACCAGGGCCTTCAAGCCCTTTGTTTTTTCCTCTTCTGACGTCCCCAACAGTACCATTCCACCAACACTCTCATTTGTTTGGTTGAACTTGTCCTCACACTTAACAATTTCTCCTTCGAATCCTCCCACTTCCTCCAGACCAAAGGGATAGCCATGGACACCAGTATAGGCCTCAGCTATGCCTGTCTCTTTGTTGGCTATGTAGAACAGTCCATCTTCTGTAATTACACCGGCACCACTCCTCACCTCTTCCTCCGCTACATTGATGACTGCATCGACGCCACCTTGTGCTCCCGCGAGGAGGTTGAGCAATTCATCAACTTCACCAACATATTCCACCCTGACCTTAAATTTACCTGGATCATCTCTGACACCTCCCTCCCCTTCCTAGATCGCTCCATCTCCATTAATGACGACCGACTTGACACTGACAAACCCACCGACTCCCATGGCTACCTGGATTATACCTCTTCCCACCCTACCTCATGTAAAATGCCATCCCGTATTCCCAATTCCTCCGCCTCAGCTGTATCTGCTCCCAGGAGGACCAGTTCCACCACAGAACACACCAGATGGCCCCCTTCTTTAGAGTCCGCAATTTCCCTTCCCACGTGGTTAAAGATGCCCTCCAATGCATCTCGTCCACATCCCGCACCTCCGCCCTCAAACCCCACCCCTCCAACCATAACAAGAACAGAACGCCCCTGGTGCTCACCTTCCACCCTACCAACCTTCACATAAACCAAATCATCCGCCGACATTTCCGCCACCTCCAAAAAGACCCCACCACCAGGGATATATTTCCCTACCCACCCCTTTCCACCTTCCACAAAGACCGTTCCCTCTGTGACTACCTGGTCAGGTCCACGCCCCCCCTTCAACCCACCTTCCCATCCTGGCACCTTCTCCTGCCACCGCAGGAATTGCAAAACCTGCGTCCACACCTCCTCCCTCACCCCCATCCAAGACCCTAAAGGAGACTTCCACATCCATCAAAGTTTTACCTGCACATCCACCAATATAATTTATTGTATCTGTTTCTCCCGATGTGGTCTCCTCTATATTGGGGAGACTGGATGCCTTCTAGCAGAGCGCTTTAGGGAACATCTCTGGGATGCATGCACCAATCAACCACACTGCCCTGTGACCCAACATTTCAACTCCCCCTCCTACTCTGCCGAGGACATGGAGGTCCTGGGCCTCCTTCACCGCCGCTCCCTCACCACCAGACGCCTGGAGGAAGAACGCCTCATCTTCCGCCTCGGAACACTTCAACCCCAGGGCATCAATGTGGACTTCAACAGTTTCCTCATTTCCCCTTCCCCCACCTCACCCTAGTTCCAAACTTCCAGCTCAGCTCTGTCCCCATGACTTGTCCGGACTTGTCCTACCTGCCTATCTCCTTTTCCACCTATCCACTCCACCCCCTCCTCCCTGACCTATCACCTTCATCCCCTCCCCCACTCACCTATTGTACTCTATGCTACTTTCTCCCCACCCCCACCCTCCTCTCATTTATCTCTCCACCCTTCAGGCACTCTGCCTGTCTGTTCCTGATGAAGGGCTTTTGCCCGAAATCTCGATTGTACTGCTCCTCAGATGCTGCTTGAATTGCTGTGCTTTTCCAGCACCACTCTAACCTAGAATCTGGTTTCCAGCATCTGCAGTCATTGTTTTTTACCCCTCCCTATGGGGCCATAATTTAGAAAATCCTGCTGGATGTAAATAGGGTTAAAATGGGAGAGATGATGGCCTCATATTCCATAAGTCCAGATAATGTCTGGGGAGCTGGATTCATAGCAGATGGTCGAATTTAGATTCTATAATCTTTTGATTCAAGAGTCTAGTAATGACCATCAAACCATTAGCAGGACCAACATGAGATGAGACACTGGATTGGTTAAGACTATATTCACTGGGGTTTCGAGGAATAAGGGGAGAAAGAAGCCTATAAAGTACAAACAGGAATGCAGGAAAGGTGTTCCCAACGATCTGGAAGTCCAGAACCAAGGAGCACAGTCTAAGGATGTGGGGTGGATCATTTAGGACTGAGATGACAATAAAACATTTTACCCAGAGAATGGTGAGCCTGTGGAATTCTCTGCCAATAGAAAGTGATTGATGCCAAAACATGGATAAGGAGCAGTTGGATATAATTCCCAAGGTTGAAGGGATCCCAAAGCTGTGAGGAGAAAGCTGGAACAGTGTACTGAGTTCGATACTGATCATGAAGCAGACTTTAAAAAGGCTGAGTAGCTTACTCCTGCTCCTCGTTATTATGTTTCTCCATCTTAGTCCAAAAACAAAGGAAATAAAAGGATGCAGTCTCTACAGACTTAAAACATTTATTCAGGCACCTTTCAATCTTGTAGCCGTAAGTCTAAAACTTTGGGTTGTCTTTACTCTTTTCATGTGTTAAAACTTTGTCAAATGAAGCTAAGTAAAAGTCACATGATGTTAGAAAATCAAGATCTATATTGTCTTTATTTAAGCAGACTGTATAATCTCAGATCATTCAATGAATTTGTTGATTATGTGATTATAACCAAACAAAAGTAATCGTAAAATGTTAGTTTAAAATATTAGTTTCCCGACTAATCCTACACATATTATGATCACTCTTCCCAAGGGGCTTTGCACAGCTCGATTACTAATTATTCCTGTCTCACTACAGAATATTCAGTGTCTAATGGCCTGTTGTCTATTTCGTTCCTCAACATATTAATCCAGAAAACCATCTTGTACAACTTCAGGGATTCTACCTTTATGATGTTGTTACTGATTTGACTTGTCCAAATCTATATATAGATTAAAGTTGCCCATAATTCAGCTGTACCTGTTATGGGATAAACTGATGCTAACTGTTATAGGGTAAACTTACAAACTATTATTGCAATACCTCTGTTCTCTGCAGTAGTGAGGATTCAGAGTGACCTCACTGAAGTGTTTAAGAAAAGTAAATGAGTTCATCGGATACACAAAGAGAAACCATTCTGTTTGCTGGGACAGTCTAGAGCAAGATAGTATGCATTACTCTGAAATTTAAAATTAGGGGGTAACATCAGAGCACAATTCTTAACAACAAAGTATAAGGGGCATCTGAAATTCCCCCCCCCCCCCGGAGGACAGACCTCAGTTAGGTTGTCATAAATTTGGTAGGAATAACAGTAAAAAAGACTACTACTTGATTGGTAAAGAATTACAGCATGCCGCTGTGCAGAGGGACCTGGGTGTCCTTGTGCATGAATCACAGAAGGTTGGTCTGTAGGTGTAACAAGTAATTAAAAGGGCAAATGGAATTTTGTCCTTCATTGCTAAAAGTTTAGTGTTTAAAAACAGGATGGTTACGCTGTAGCTGTACAGGGTACTGGTGAGGCCACACCTGGAGTACTGTGTGCAGTTTTGGTCTCCTCACTTGAGAAAGGATGTACTGGCACTAGAGGGGGTGCAGAGGAGGTTCACTGGGTTGATTCGGGAGTTGAGGGGGTTGGCTTATGAGGAGAGGCTGAGCAGACTGGGATTATATTCATTGGAATTCAGAAGAATGAGGGGGGGATCTGATGGAAACACATATAGTTACAAAAGGATAGATCAGATAGAGGTAGGGAGGATGCCTACCTGGTTTAGTGGTGCTGGAAGAGCACAGCAGTTCAGGCAGCATCCAACGAGCAGCGAAATCGACGTTTCGGGCAAAAGCCCTTCCCCCCGTCCTAGTTGCACTGGCAGGTGAAACTAGGACAGGAGGGCACAGCTCCAAAATTAGGGGGAGCAGATTTAGGACTGAATTGAGAAGGAACTTCTTCACCCAGAGGCTTGTGAATCTATGAAATTCCCTGCCCAGTGAAGTGGTTGAGGTTTCCTCAGTAAATGCTTTTAAAGCTAAGATAGATCATGTTTGAACAATAAAGGTATTAAGGGTTATGATGAGAGGGATAAGTGAAGCGGAGGCCACAAAAAGATCAGCCAGGATCTTATTAAAAGGTGAGAAGGCTTGCTGGGCCACATGGCCTACTCCATTTCCTAGCTCTTATCTTCTTATGTTTTTTCACAAGGTCTCACATGGCAGACTGGTTAAGAGGCTAAGAGCCCATGGCACTTTGGCAAATTGGATCTAGAATTGGCTTAGAGGAACCTCGATTATCAGGTATTCAATTAACCGAATTTCAGATTATCTGAACAGGATTGCAAGGTTCTGATGCTTGGCTAACTATGTTATCCAGCATTTGATTATTCGACATTTGATGAACCGATCAAAATACTCCCTGATCGTGTCCTTCGGAAAATCGAGGTTTCTCTGTAGTAGGAAGTGGAGAGTTAATTGTTGTAGGGGTTTTGTCACTAAAAGCTTGTTTCCAGTGGCATACCACAGAGGCCGGAGCTGAATCACTTTTTATTTTTAGTGTATGTTATTGATCTAGTCAGTAAGTTCCCAGATGATATAAAAAATTGGTTCTGTGGTAGAGTCATGGAGACAAAGACATGCACATCACATAAACAAACCCTTCGGTCCAACTCAGCCATGCTGACCAAATATTCTACATTAATCTAGTCCCACCAGCCAGCACCCTGCCCATATTCCCCTAAACCCTTCCAATTCATATACCCATCCAGGTACCTTTTAAATGTTGCAATAGTACCAGCCTCCACCACTTCCTCTGGCAGCTCATTCCACACACGTATCACCCTCTGTGTGAAAAAGTTGCCCCTTAGGCCCCTTTTAAATCTTTTCCCTCTCACCTTAAAACTATGCCCTCTGGCTTTGGACTCCCCTACCCCAGGGAAAAGACCTTGTCTATTTATCCTATCCATGCCCCTCATGATTTTATAAACCTCTATGAGGTCACCGCTTAACCATTGACGCTCCAGGGAAAACAGCCCCAGACTAATCAGCTTCTCCCTATAGCTCAAGCCCTCCAAAGCGGGCATCAGTCTTATAAATCTTTTCTGAACATAGAACATAGAACATAGAAGAATACAGCGCAGTACAGGGCCTTTGGCCCTCGATGTTGCACCGATCCAAGCCCACCTAACCTACACTAGCCCAATAACCTCCATATGCCTATCCAATGCCCGCTTAAATGCCTATAAAGAGGGAGAGTCCACCACTGCTACTGGCAGGGCATTCCATGAACTCACGACTCACTGAGGAAAGAACCTACCCCTAACATCTGTCCTATACCTACCACCCCTTAATTTAAAGCTATGCCCCCTTGTAATAGCTGACTTCATACGTGGAAAAAGGTTCTCACGGTCAACCCTATCTAAACCCCTAATCATCTTGTACACCTCTATCAAGTAACACTTTCAAGTCTCATAATATCCTTCTGATGGCAGGGAGACCATCACTGCATACAGTATTCCAACAGTGGCCTAACCAATGTCCTGTACAGCCACAATATGACCTCCCAACTTCTGTACTCAATGCTCTGACCAATAAAGGAAAGCATACCAAACACCTTAATCACTATCCTATCTACCTGTGACTTCACTTTCAAGGAGCTATGAAGCTGCACTCCAAGGTCTCTTTGTTCAACAACACTCCCAAGACCTTACCATTAATTATAGATGTCCTGCCCTAATTTGCCTTTCCAAGATGCAGCACCTCACATTTACCTAAATTAAGCTCTATCTGTCACTCCTCAGCCCATTGGCCCATCCGATCAAGATCCTGTTGTACTCTGATGTAATCTTCTTCGCTGTCCACTTCACCTGCAATTTTGGTGTCATCTGCAAACTTACTAACCGTACCTCGTGTATTCACATCCAAATCATATAAATGGACCTAGCACCAATTCTTGCAAACACTGCTGGTCATAGGCCTCCAGTCTGAAAAGCAACCTTCCATCCCCAACCTACTTTCGAGCCAATTTTGCATCCAAATGGCTAGTTTTCCCTTTATTTCATCTGATCTAACCTTGGTAACCAGTCTACCAGTAAATAGCAAGGAGGACAGCCTTAGAGTACAGAACAATATGGACGGGCTGAACAGTGGTCAATGGAATTTAATCAAGAAGAGTGCGAGGTAATGTATTTGGAGATGACTAACAAGGCAAGGAGTATATGTTGAATGTTAGCAGCCTACAAAACATAGAGGATCAGTGGAACCATGATGTGCATGTCTATTGACCCTTGAAAGTAGCAGGACAGATAGATAAGGTAGTTAAAAAGGAATATGATATATTTGCCTTTATTAGTCAAAACACTGAACACAGAGCAGGGAGGTGATGATGGAACTATATATAGTGTCATTTCTACTATACACAACTGATACAGTAAAAACGAGACAGCGTTCCTCCAAAACCGAGAGTGCCAAAAGGACAGCACAAACTACACAATCGAACATGGTATAACACGCATAAGAAGTGTAGAACACGCAAGTTACAGTGTAACAGAAGAATGATAAGTAATAGATATTTTTCTAGCAGCAATATGGGAAAGAGTCTGATTATACCGTGTTAAGGGGCCTGATGGCTTGGGGAAGAAATTGTTGCACAGTTGGGCCATGAGAGACCTGATGCTTAGGTATCTTCTGCCAGATGGCAGGATGGAGAAGAGTTTGAGTGATGGGTGTGTGGGGTCGTCCACAATGCTCTTAGCCTTTCGGATGCAGCGTGTGGAATAAATAATAGTAGTTAGGCCATAGCTGGAGTACTGTGTGCAATTCTGGTCACCACACTGTAAGAAGGATTTGATTACACTCGAGTGTACAGAAGAGATTTGTCAGAATGGGTTAGAATGATTCAGTTACTAAAAAAATTAAAAACATAAATGAGTTTTTGGAGGAAGTAACAAAGAGGATTGGTGAGGGCAGAGCAGTAGATGTGATCTATATGGACTTCAGTAAGGTGTTCGACAAGGTTCCCTGTGGGAGACTAATTAGCAAGGTTAGATTTCACGGAATACAGGGAGAACTATCTATTTGGATACAGAACTGGCTCAAAGGTAGAAGACAGTAGGTGGTGGAGGGTTGTTTTTCAGACTGGAGGCCTGTGACCAGTGGAGTGCCACAAGGATTGGTGCTGGGTCCTCTACTTTTTGTCATTTACAAATTTGGATGCGAGCATAAGAGGTACAGTTAGTAAGTTTGCAGATGACACCAAAATTGGAGGTGTAGTGGACAGCGAAGAGGGTTACCTCAGATTACAACAGGATCTGGACCAGATGGGCCAATGGGCTGAGAAGTGGCAGATGGAGTTTAATTCAGATAAATGCAAGGTGCTGCATTTTGGGAAAGCAAATCTTAGCAGGACTTATACACTTAAAGGTCAGGTCCTAGGGAGTGTTGCTGAACAAAGAAACCTTGGAATATAGGTTCATAACTCCTTGAAAGTGGAGTTGCAGGTAAATAAGATAGTGAAAAATGCTTTTGGTATGCTTTCCTTTATTGGTCAGAGTATTGAGTACGGGAGTTGGGAGGTCATGTTGCGGCTGTACAGGACATTGGGTAGGCCACTGTTGGAATATTGCGAGCAGTTCTGGTCTCCTTCCTATCGGAAAGATGTTGTGAAACTTGAAAGGGTTCAGAAAAGATTCACCAGGATGTTGCCAGGGTTGGAGGATTTGAGCAATAGGGTGAGGCTGAACAGGCTGGGGCTGTTTTCCCTGGAGCGTCGGAGGCTGAGGGGTGACATTATAGAGGTTTATAAAATCATGAGTGGCATGGATAGGGTAAATAGGCAAAGTCTTTTCCCTGGGGTTGGGGAGTCCAGAACTAGAGGGCATAGGTTTAGGGTGAGAGGGGAAAGATATTAAAGAGACCTACGGAACAATTTTTTCATGCAGAGGGTGGTACATGTATGGAATGAGCTGCCAGAGGAAGTGGTGGAGGCTGGTATAATTGCAACATTTAAAAGGCATTTGGATGGGTATATGAATAGGAAAGGTTTGGATGGATATGTGCCGGGTGCTGTCAGGTGGGACTAGATTGGGTTGGGATATCTGGTCGGCATGGTTGGGTTGAACCGAAGGGTCTGTTTCCATGCTGTACATCTCTATAACTCTATGACTCTATAAGAACTAGGAGCAGGAGTAGGTCATCTGGCCCTTCGAGCCTTCTCCACCATTCAGTAAGATCATGGCTGATCCTTTCATGGCCTCAGCTCCACTTACCCGCCCTCTCACCATAACCCTTAATTCCTTTACCGTTCAAAACATTGTCTATCTTTAAAGGTAAGAATGATTCAGTTATAAATAGACTGGGATTGTTTTCATTATACCAGAGAATGTTGAGAGAATACCTGATTGAGGTGCACAAGTTGTGAGGGGCATAAACAGGGTAGATAGAGAGAAATCTTATCCTTTTATCTTGGGATTACTTTTATCTTGATGAAAAGAGCAGGAAGTTTAGTCAGCTTCAGAGAATCTGGAAAGAGAGATCACGTCTGGAGTGAGGTGCAGCCTGAGTAAGTGAGTATTTCTGGGAGTTTGGTGTCACGTGGGGAATTTGGTGCAGAGAGCAAGAAGAGCTTTTGTTTGCTTTTTTGGCTCCTTGTTTGGAAAGCCTTGTTATCAGGATAAATTAAAGCTCAGGAGGGGGCCCAAAACAAAGAGTAACATCGCATGAAAACCATAAGTTCATTGGTTGATAAGAGCTGCTAATTTGACTCTCTATTATAAATTACTTACAGATTAAAGGTAAATAGAAGAAATATTTTCCAGATTAAAATCTAAAAGACGAGTCGAAGTTATTTTAAAAAGTACATAAGTCAATAACAAATCAAATAAAATAGAAATGGAGGACAGGCATTATGTTGTAGCTGCACAATATGGGAGCTGGTAGACTCCATTTTGGTTCATAGTGACCTCATCTGTAGTAAGTGCTGATTGCTTGACAAACTCTGGCTGAGAGTTCATGAGCTGTAGTCTGAGCTTTGGACACTGCAACACATCAGGGAGGGGGAACGTTACCTGTTCACTGTGTTTCAGGAGGCAGTCATACTCCTTAGATTAACTACCTCGAGTTTGGTCATTGGACAGGGACAGGAGGGTGTCTCACCCTCACTGTAAGTGAGGTAGGTAGAGGGATGCAGGAGGTAGTCCTGAAAGAGCCTCAGCCCTTGAGCTTGTCTAAAAGGTTTGAAATTCTTGCTCGCTGTGTGGATGAGAGCAAGGGTTGTAGGGAGGATGAGCAAACTGACCATAGCACTGTGCTATAGGAAGACATTCAAGAAGGAATGGAGTTATAATTGAGGACAGTATAGTGAGGGAATTGGAACACTGTGGCTAGGATCAGCATCCTGAAGGCTTTGTTATCTGCCAGGTGTCTGGGTTCAGGATATCTCATCTGTGCTGCAGAGGAACCTCAAGTGGGAGGGGAAAGATCCAGTTGTCACTGTCCGTGTAGGTATCAACGATAATGTTAAAAAGAAAATGGTGCTGTTGTGGGAATATGAGTAGCTAGATACTAAAGTAAGAGACAGAACCTGAGCCACGAACTAATTGGCATGGGGACAATAAGATTAAAGAGGTAAATACATGGCTTAAAGATTAGTGTGTGAGAAACAGGTTCGAATTCATAGGACATTGGCATCAGGACTGGGGAAGGAGGGAGTTGTTTTTAATGGGAAGGGCTGAATCATGCTGGAAATCAGACTCCTAGGGCATAACCAGGGCTGTGGATAAGACTTTAAACTAAATAGTGGCGTGTAACAGGGGAAAGGAGAAAATGAGGACTGCAGATACTGGAGATCAGAGTCAAAAGGGTGGTGCTGGAAAAGCACAGCAGGTCAGGCAGCATCCGAGGAGCAGGAGAGTCAACTTTTCAAGCATAAGCTCTTCCTGATGAAGTACTCATGCCTGAAATGTCAACTGTCCAGGTCCTCAGATGCTGCCTGACCTGCTGTGCTTTTCCAGCACCACCCTTTTGACTCTGCAGTGGGGGGGAAAGTTCATTAGCATGGACAATTAGAAACTCAAAGTAAAGGAGGAGATAGGATTGCAGGTAGGTGATGGGGCTAACTGTTACCAGAAAATAAAAAGAAGAGACAGAACATGTAAATGTCATATTGTACCAAGGAAACATAAAAGTGCAGAGACATTTCAGAATAAAACAAACTTAAAGGCTTTGTATCTGAATGTCTGAAATATTGGAGTAAGGTGGACAAACTGATGGTGCAAATTAAGGGAAATGACTGTGATCTCATTATATAGACATGACTACAAGGACATCAAAACTGAGAGTCCGGGATTTTTAACCTTTCAGAGAGACAGGTAAGTAGATAAGGTGAGGGGTAGCACTCTGAGTAAGGGGTGAAAGGAGGATTGTTGTGAGAGATGATCTAAGCTTGGATGATGTAGAGTTCATTTGTATCGAGGTAAAAAAAAACAGTAAGATAAAGAAGACATTGGTAAGAGCAGTGTACAGATCCCCAAACAGTAGCCACTCTGTAGGAAAGGTTATAAATCAACAAATCATTGCAGCATGTGAAATGAATAGCAGAATAATTATGGGTGATTGTAATGTTCATGTTGATTGGGTTAATCAAATTGAAAAGCTATGGCAACAAATTCATAGAGTGCAGTTTTATAAATACAGAACAACCTTGGTTATCCGAACATCAATTGTCCGAATTTCGGATCATCTGACCAAGATCTCAAGGTCCCATAAAAATACTATCCGAATAATCAGTTTTTCTGAACAATCAGTTATCTGAACAAAATACTCTCCGCCCATCTCATTTGGACAATCGAGGTTGTTCTGTATTCATTCATGGAATGAGGGCAATGTTGGCTAGGCCAGCATTTGTTGCCCGTATAAAGTGGATAGTGTAGAGGATAGCCGTGAGCTCCAAAATGATTTAGGTTGGTTGGGAGAGTGGGCAGGAAAGTGGCAGATGGAATTCAACTCTGGTAGGTGTGAAGTCAAAAGGGAATATACACGAAATGGGAACATACTGAGTGGGGTAGATAGAGAATCATACAAAATTGAAACAGTCCCTTCAGGTCAACTTGTCCATGCCGTCTAGACATCCCAATCCGACATAGTCCCATTTGCCACATTTGACCTATTCATATACCCATCCGGATGCCTTATATGAAGTGAGAGATGCACAGATCCCTAAAGGTAGCACTGCAGGTAGATAAGGTTGTAAAGAAGAAGAGTCCTGAAAGTTATACTCAAAACATTGACTTCTCCACCTCCTGATGCTGCCTGGCTTGCTGTATTCTTCCAGCCTTCTGCCTGTCTAGCCAGGTTATCAAGAAAGCATTTGGAATGCTCTCTTTCATTGGCAGAGATATAGAATACAAAAGTAGGGATACAATGATGAAAGGAGGCCACCACTGGAGTACTGTGTGGAGTTCTGGTCACCAGGAAGGACGTAATGGCTCTTGAGAGAGTGCAGAGCAGATTTACCAGAATGTTGCCAGGGCTGGGTAATTGTAGCAATGAGGAGTGATTATGGGTTAGAGTTGTTTTCCTTGGAGCAGAGAAGGCTGAGGGGTGACATGATTGCAGTACATAGCCTGTGAAGATGTTGTGGTTCTGTTCGCTGAGCTGGGAATTTGTCATGCAAACGTTTCGTCCCCTGTCTAGGTAACATCCTCAGTGCATGGGAGCCTCCTGTGAAGCACTTCTGTGCTGTTTCCTCCGGTATTTATAGTGGCCTGTCTCTGCCGCTTCCGGTTGTCAGTTCGAGCTGTCCGCTGTAGTGGCCGGTATATTGGGTCCAGGTCAATGTGTTTGTTGATAGAGTCTGTGGATGAGTGCCATGCCTCTAGGAATTCCCTGGCTGTTCTCTGTTTGGCTTGCCCTATAATGGTAGTGTTGTCCCAGTCAAATTCATGTTGCTTGTCGTCTTTGTGTGTGGCTATTAAGAATAGCTGGTCGTGTCGTTTCGTGGCTAGTTGGTGTTCGTGTATATGGATCGTTAACTGTCTTCCTGTTTGTCTGATGTAGTGTTTTCTGCAGTCCTTGCATGGGATTTTGTACACTACATTAGTTTTGTTCATGTTGGGTATCGGGTCCTTTGTTCTGGTGAGTTGTTGTCTGAGCGTGGCTGTTGGTTTGTGTGCTGTTATGAGTCCTAGTGGTCGCAGTAGTCTGGCTGTCAGTTCAGAAATGCTCCTGATGTATGGTAGTGTGGCTAGTCCTTTGGGTTGCGGCATGTCCTCGTTCCGTTGTCTCTCCCTTAGGCATCTGTTGATGAAATTGCGAGGGTATCCGTTTTTGGCGAATACTTTGTATAGGTGTTCCTCTTCCTCTTTTTGTAGTTCTGGTGTGCTGCAGTGTGTTGTGGCCCTTTTGAATAGTGTCCTGATGCAACTTCGTTTGTGTGTGTTGGGGTGGTTGCTTTCATAGTTTAGGACTTGGTCTGTGTGTGTGGCTTTCCTGTAAACCTTTGTGGTGAATTCTCCGTTCGGTGTTCTCTGTACCATCACTTCTAGGAATGGGAGTTGGTTGACCTTTTCTTCCTCTCTAGTGAATCGGATTCCTGTGAGTGTGGCATTGACGATCTGGTGTGTGTTCTCTATTTCTGTGTTTTTAATTATTACAAAGGTGTCATCCACGTATCTGACCCAGAGTTTGGGTTGAAGTTGTGATAAGACTGTTTGTTCTAACCTTTGCATTACTGCTTCTGCTATGAGTCCAGAGATCGGTGAGCCCATGGGTGTTCCGTTGATTTGTTCGTATATTTGGTTATTGAATGTGAAGTGTGTTGTGAGGCACAAGTCCAGTAGTTTAAGTATGCCGTCTTTGTTGATAGGTTCAACGTCCTGTTGTCTGTTATGTCTGTCCAGCAGGTTGGCTATTGTTTCTTTGGCTAGGGTTTTGTCGATGGAGGTGAACAGTGCCGTTACATCGAATGAGACCATAGTTTCTTCCTTGTCTATGTGTATATTTCTGATGATGTCCAAGAATTCCTGTGTTGATTGTATAGATTGTCTGGATCCGCTGATCAGGTGTTTCAGTTTCTGCTGTAGTTCTTTGGCCAGTTTGTGTGATGGTGTCCCTGGTCGTGATACTATGGGTCTGAGTGGGATGTCTGGTTTGTGCACTTTGGGTAGTCCATAGAATCTGGGGGTGTTGTTGCTTTCAGGTTTCATTCTTTGTAGGTCAGATCTGGTTATCTGTCCGTTTTTTTGTAGATTCCTCAGTGTATTGTTTATCCTATTGGTGAGCTGTGGGGTGGGGTCAAACTCCCTCTTTTGGTAGGTGTTGGTATCTGCAAGTAGTTGTGCTTTTTGCATGTACTCTGCTTTGTCCAGGATGACCGTCATTCTGCCTTTGTCTGCTGGTAGTATAATTATGTTCTTATTGTTTCTTAGTGATTTTAGTGCTTCCCTCTCCTTGGTGTTGAGGTTATGTGTTTGTTTTTTTCTTGTTATCAGCGGTACGAAACTTTGTCTCACAGTTTGTTGTGTCTCTTCTGTCAGTCCATTGTTCCTGAGTGTGCATTCTAGTGCTGCTAGGAAGTCTGCTGTCTTGGCGTTCCTGTGGTTGTAGTTGAGTCCCTTGGCCAGTATTGTTCTTTCCGTGTCTGTGAGCTGTCTGTGGGAGAGGTTTTTAACCCAGGTGTGTGTTGTGGTGTCCTCTTCTTTGTGTGTTAATTTGGCCATTTTTTCTTTTAGTGCCGGCCACTACAGCGGACAATATACCGGCCACTACAGCGGACAGCTCGAACTGACAACCGGAAGCGGCAGAGACAGGCCACTATAAATGCCGGAGGAAACAGCACAGAAGCGCTTCACAGGAGGCTCCCAAGCACTGAGGATATCACCTAGACAGGGGACGAAACGTTTGCAAGACAAATTCCCAGCTCGGCGAACAGAACCACAACAACGAGCACCCGAGCTACAAATCTTCTCCCAAACTCTGAAAGCCTGTGAAGAGTTGAAATAGAGTAGACAAGAGGAACCTGTTTCCATTGGTAGAGGGTTCAAAAACCACAGGTCATAGATTCAAGCGAAGTGGCAGAAGGATTAGAGGTGACATGAGGAAAAATGTTTTTACACAGAGTGATGGGTGTCTAGAATCTGTTGCCTGAGTTGATAGTGGAGAAAAAGATCCTAAACTCTTTTTAAAAGTACCTAGATCCACACCTTAAGTACTGTAAGCTGCTATGGGCCATGAGCAGCAAGATGTAATTAGATACAGCATCTGGGCATAGCTGGATCAGCATGGATAAGGTGGGCCGAATCTGTACCATGACCAATGCCTGTTTACCATCTATCTCCAGAAAGGCCTGCAGCTGCTCTGTGACATCCCTGACCCTGACACCATGGAGGCAAATACCATCCTGGATTCATGTCTGCGGCAACAAGTGCACCTGTCTGTACTTCTTACTCTTTAACTCCTTGTCACTATAGCCCTGCCACTCATTTTCCTCCACTTCTAGGCAACAGAACCACCTATGCAGCCATGAACTTGGCTGATGCTGCTTTACATGACCATGAGGGAACTGCTGCACTTTGTTTCTGAGCCTTACTTTATCTGATAGTCACCCATTTCCCTTTCTGACTGCGTAATCCCCACCTGCGGTGTGACCACCTCACTAAATGTACTGTCCATGACATTCACAGCACCGCAGATGCTCCACCATCAATCCACACACAGCTCCAGCTGTGAAAAGCAGTTACCCAATAGCTGCAGATGGACACACTTCCTGCATACGTATCCATCAGGAACACTGGAAGGGCCCCTTACTTCCCACATAGTGCAAGAGGTTCACACCACAGGTCTCCTGCCATAACTTTTCTCTACATTAAGCTAGTTACCCCATAAAAGAATTTAATTGAGCTTGGGACTTTCCTTCATTTTGAGCATTTCTTTAATAGTAGGAAGTCCTTTTGTTACTTAATCATGTGCTTTAAAAACTGTGAGCAAATACTCTGCAGGTATCACGTATCAATTGGGATCTTCTGTTCAGACTATGTCACATTCTCAAACTGCCTGGACTGTGACTGTGCACTGCATTCAGTCTTTCAGCTTCACCTACTCCCTGTTCTCCCCCAAGACCAAAGCAGTCTTGATGAAGGGCTTTTGCCTGAAACATCAATTTTCCTGCTCCTCGGCTGCTGCCTGACCTGCTGTGCTTTTCCAGCACCACACTCTCGACTCTAATCTCCACCATCTGCAGTCCTCACTTTCATCCAAAGCACTCTTGTTCAGCTAAGCAGCACTCACATATATATCAATGACTTGGATGTACTGTCACCAAATTGCAATTGTCAATAAAAAGGATGGAAGGTCAGGTTGCGAGAGAGATACAGACAGTTCACAGAGATTGATTTGGAGATGCTGGTGTTGGACTGGGGTGTACAAAGTTAAAAATCACACAACACCAAGTTATAGTCCAACAGGTTTATTTGGAAGCACACTAGCTTTTGGAGTGCTCCTCCTTCATCAGGTGGTTGTGGAGTATAAGATCATAAGATACAGAATATATAGCAAAAGTTTACAGTGTGATGTAACTGAAATTACATATTGAAAAAGACCTGGATTGTTTGTTAAGTCTCTCATCTTTTAGAATGACCATGTTGGTTTCAGTTCTTTCATATGTAAATTGCAGAACATTTTTAAAATTACATTCTCAAGTGAACTTTTAACAATTGGTGTCATGTTGGCCCAAATAACGCATTTAACGTGTGAGCTGTCCTGTGTGAGACTGTCTGTGCCACAATGTTCAGACTGATTCTAATCTAAAAAAAATAGATTTACATAATCTTACATGGATTCGTGCAGTTTTTGAGCAAATTAAAATGTAATTCTGCAAGTACAAATTCATGCCACAAAGTTATATGTGTGTGTGTGTGTGTGTGTGCGTGCATGTATCGGGGTGTTATGAGTGTCTGAGAAACAGTGTGTG
Source organism: Chiloscyllium punctatum (assembly GCF_047496795.1). NCBI lineage: Eukaryota > Metazoa > Chordata > Chondrichthyes > Orectolobiformes > Hemiscylliidae > Chiloscyllium > Chiloscyllium punctatum. Next base: position 159,088,975 of record NC_092739.1, on the reverse strand, counting down.
TATGAGTGTGTGTGTGAGTGTAAAGGGGTATAAGTCTGTGAGAGGGTGCGCGCATGCATGTGAGAGTGGGAGTGTATGTGTGAGTGTATGAGAGAGCTTGTGTACGAGACGAGGTCTACGTGAGTGTATGGGTCGGTAGGAGTGTGTGTGTGTGCGTCTATAGGAGTGTGTGTGTGTGTAGGTAATGGTATATTATGGTGGTTGGGATTCAGGCAGGTTCTAACCTCACACCTTGATATATTGTCTGAGCTGAGATGCCACTTTTCTTTAATAAAACCTTAAGTTATCTTGACAATGTGACTTTAAAGAAGTTCTGGTATTTACATATTAATGAACCTAAACCATTCTAAAAGATGAAAGATTTAACAGCAATCTAGGTTTGTTCACTATATTGTTTCAGTTGCATGACACTGTGATTTTTGCCATAAATTCTGCGTCTTATGATCCTGCCCCACTAATTACATGATAAAGGTTCAGTGCTGCAAAAGCTAGTGCTTCCAAATAAACCTGTTGGACTATAACCTGGGGTTGTGTGGTTTTTAACTAAACTCCACCCCTTAGCCCAAGCCCCGCCCCACCACACTGGCCCCGCCCCGCCCCGCCCCACCACACTGGCCCCGCCCCTCAGCCCAAAGTGCCTTCCCCCTTGGATCCCTACGGCCGTCTCGAGGCGGCAGCAGCCAATCAGCAGTGGCCAAGGGCGGGGTCAGGCGGGCACTTCCTGGATAGAGTTCAGGGAAAAATGGAGGAAGTGAGCGGCCTGGGAGAGTGAGTGAGTGAGTGAGACAACAGAAGCAAAGAAAGTGCAGAGAGAGAGAGAAAGAAAGAAAGAAAGAAAGAAAGAGAAAGAAAAAGAAAGAGAAAGAGGAAAAAAAAAGAGGGAACGAGGAGTGAGGTGAGGGAGTGTGAGTGAAGGGAGAGAGAGTGAGTGAGTGAAGGGGATGAGAAGAGAGAGAGAGAGTGGGAACTGATTGAGGACAGAGAGAGAGAGAGAGAGAGAGAGAGAGAGACAGTGGGAACTGATTGAGGACAGAGAGAGAGAGAGAGAGAGAGAGACAGTGGGAACTGATTGAGGACAGAGAGAGAGAGAGAGAGAGAGAGACAGTGGGAACTGATTGAGGACAGAGACAGACAGTGGGAACTGATTGAGGACAGAGAGAGAGAGAGAGACAGTGGGAACTGATTGAGGACAGAGAGAAAGAGAGAGACAGTGGGAACTGATTGAGGAGAGAGAGAGAGAGAGAGAGAGAGAATGCAAAACAAGACTGTGTTATGAATGTGGGATTTTTTCAGAACAAAACTAGGCAGAGTGTCAGGCATTTACAGGGCAGAGGTGGCAAGGTGGGTGGTGTGGCCGGTGAGTACACATTATCTGCTGGTACAGACAGCACTGGGGATTACAGGCTTTGAGTTGCCTGCTCAGTGCTCACAAAACCTCCCAGTGTGATAGCCACCCGTGCTAGCCCAGTAATCAAGTAACAGGTTATGGTAAATTGGCCAAGATGCCTTTTGTAGAAACCTTGGCGAATGTGGCTCTGCGGGTGCCCAGTGTCATGCTGCTGGACCTGCTTTACAAATGGGACGTTGGTCACTTTGCTGAACAGATCCGAGCCAGGAATGAGGAAATGCACATCAAATATAAGTATGTTTTGTGGAATGCATACTATTTGGGTAAGGCTTTCTACAATCTGTCCTGTCTTGCAAAGTATAATTTTCAATTATTGAGATTTAGAGTGGGTATCATCACTGATCTGGACATTACTGTTAAGCCTGGCACTCATTTTCACACAGGTTGCTGTACAAGTAGTGTTCCTGAACTGTTGCAAGTCTGTTTGGAAAGTATTGATAAAACTGAGGGACCTGTTTAGCTTAAGATTTGATCATGTAGGATCTGGGACTGGAGTCACCTATACTTTCAGCCAGGAGGTAGGACAGCAACCTGTTCACAGGTATCTTTGGAGCAGATGGGTCTTGAGCCTGGTCCTCCTGGTCCAGAGGTATCGGCAGTACCACTGCACCACTACAGCCCCCACAATTCCAGATGGATATTTTCTGATCATCCTGTTCAAAATGTTATTACGCGTCTCTGGACCAGGTGGGACTTGAATCCAAGCTTTCCGGTCTAGATGTAGGGACACCATCACTGGCTGGACACCCTCTGTTGCTCAATCACTCACTATCTCCCACCAGTATCAACCCCTCTGTTTTCTCGCCCACAGTCGTGCTCCATCCAGGCCCCACCCCATCAGTCCAAGCACAAAGAGTTCTTATATAATGTCCTTGGCCCAAACATCTTCAGCTGCTTCAACATTGACCAGCCTCCATTATGAAGTCAGAAGGGGGGATGTTCGCTAACGATTACACAACGTTCAACACCATTTGCGACGACTCTGATGTTGAAGCAGTTTGTGTTCATAAGCAACAAGCTCTGAACAACATCCAGAGTTGGGCTGACTGGTGGAAAGAAAAATTCACACAAGACAAAAGCCAGTCAATGACCACTGCCAATAAGAGACTGTCTAACCACTGTCCCTTGACATTAAATGGTGTTACTGAGTCCCCCATTGTCAACATTCTTGAAGTTACCATTGACAAGAACCTGGACTGGACTCGTCACATAAACACAGTGCCTACAAGAGCAGATCAGAGGTCAGTAATATAGCAACAGGTGATTCACCTCCTGACTCTGCAAAGCCTGTCCACTATCTACAAGGCACAAGTCAGGATTGTGATGGAATACTCCCTATTTGCCTGAATGAGTGCAGCTCCAATAACACTCGAAGCTTGACATCATCCAGCACAAAGCCACCCACTTGGTTGGCACAAGCACCCACTCCTTCCACCACCGACACTCAGTAGCAGCAGGATGTATTATTTACAAGATGTATTGCAGAAATTCACTAAAGATCCTCAGACAGCCCACCCACGACCATTTCTGTCCCGAAGGACAAGGGCAGCACATAGATGGGAACAGCACCATCTGCAAGTTCCCCTTCAAGCCACTTACCATCCTGACTTGTTACCATCACTGTTCAAAGGTCGAAATCCTGGAATTCCCTCTCCACCAGCATTGTGGATGTGCCAAAAGCGAAAAGGCTTCGGCAGTCGGCATCAATTAAGAACAGACAATAATGCTGGCTTGAAAGAAAATCCAAACATTTGCCCACTAACTTAATGTATCTACATCTTTTTGCAGACTCCTTATGTCCACTTTGTAACTTTATTGTCGATCTTGCTGTCATGGGTAAATTTGACGACCGTGTGTTCGGTGTCATCAGCCAAATTGTTGATGTGGATTGTAAATTGTTGAGGTCCTATTGCTGGTCTCTATGACTATCCCCTGGATACAGCTTGCTGGCCTGTAAAAGACCCATTTATCCCAACTGACTGTTTCCTGTTAGTTAATCAATAATCTTGGCCAATATGTTACTCCCTACACTAAGAGCTCATTCTTCTTTATTCCTGTATGTGACGTGAGTGTCCCTTGGGCAAGCCTTTTCTGTTCTTAGGTGCCCTTGAACTAGACCATTTCAGAGTAAACTGTGTTGCTGAGGTTCTGGAGTCACATGTAGGCCTGACTGGGTGAGGATGGCAGATTTCAAGATTTAAAGATTTGTAGTTGGGATAAAACAGAATTACAGACTGGTGAATCTCGCATCGGTGGTAGAGAAACTAATGGAGAAAATCTGAAAAAAGGAAGTCATCTTCACACAGGCTAGATTTGACCCCGAAAGCATAAAGTGACACATTTTGGAAGAAGTAACACGACAAAGGAATACACTGTGAATGGCAGGACACTAGGAAGCTCTGAGGAATCTGGAGGGAGTTTGTCCATAGATTGCTGAAGGTGGCAGGACAAGTTAATAACCTGGTTAAGGAGCGCATGGGACGCAGTCATGGCAGAGTTTATAACAGCAGGAAAGTTACGTTGGAGCTGTACAGTATTTTGGTTGGGCCACAGCTGGAGTACTGTGTGCAGTTCTAGTCACTGCACTATAGGATGGATGTGATTGCACTGGAGGGGGTGCAGAGGAAGTCCACATCATGAGGGGCATGTGTAGGGTGAATAGCCGAGGTCTTATCCCTGGGGTGGGGAGTCCAAACTAGAGAGCATAGGTTTACAGTGAGAGGGGAAAGATTTAAAAAGTACCTGACAGGCAACTTTTCCACCCAGAGGGTGATATGTGTATGGAATGAGCTGCCAGAGGAAGTGGTGGAGGCTGGAACAATTACAACATTTAAAGGCATCTAGTTGGATATATGAATAGGAAGGGTTTAGAGGGATATGAGTCAAGTGCTGGCAAATGGGACTAGTTTAATTTCGGCTATCTGGTCAGCATGGATGAGTTGGACTGAAGGATCTGTTTCCGCACTGTGTATCTCTATGACTTTTGATTCACTAATACCTAATCGTTAGTCCACTAAAGAAAACTGTGACCCTCCCATGGTCTGGCCTACATGTGGCTCCAGAGCAATAGCAATGTGGTCAACTCTTAACTGCTGTCTGGGCAATAGATGCTGGTCTGGCCAGCGATAATGAATAAGAACACACATTCCCCACCAGCCGCATGAAAGCATCTAAGACGTAATCCTTCTAAAAATTCAACACCATCCCAATACTTGTGCGAATTGGAGTCCGACAGGCTGGGTCATTGCACCTAAACTGTTTTCTGTTTGCTTTCTCTCCACAGACTGCTGCCAGACCTGCTGAGTTTTTCCAGCAATTTCTGTTTTGTATTCCTCCTCTATCTTTCTCACTGCAACACCCCTCCGCATATCCATGAAGCTCTTCTCCAGGGCAAGAGGGCGATGATAAAACCTGTGTCGCTGAAGTCCAGAACCAAGATACCCCCAACCTTTCTTGTCAAGCTGCAATATGCAAACAAAATCACTAGTCCATTGCCTCTCCTCGTTTCTTTTCATCTTCCCCATCTTCTTCTTCTAAGAGGATTTTGTCAATCAAGAGGCACAGTGGACTTTATTTTCACGGCAAGCCTGGTCCAAGACCAGTGTGAAGCACCAGCAGCAGCAGTCCCCTTTGACCTCGCACAGACCTTTGACCCTTTCAAACTAAGGATTATGGAGTGTTCTCCTGAAACATGGTTGCCTGTGGAAATTCTGCCTCATGGGAGAGGGTGTGTGTGTGTGTGTGTGTGTGTGTGTGTGTGTGTGTGTGTGTGTGTGTGTGTGTGTGTGTGTGTGTCCAAGCTCTGTTGTTGATGTGTTCGTACAGAGAGAATGGGCCAGAAGACAATGGTCCTCTACTCGCCAGCCCCTGTTCCACCACCTATCAAGATCCACAGTGAGCTGCTGGACAATTCCCATACCTTGCGAGTGTCCTTTCAGGGAAGGCAGGCGTCAATGGCAAAATGCACCATCATCTTCAGTGTGCCCTTACAGCCTTTGGCCATCCGAGGAACATACGTGTTTTGCTGACAAAGATTTTAAATCGGCCACCATGGCTGTGGACAACAGAACTGCAGTGTTCCCAGCTCTCTGGTATGCCCCAGAGACGTGGACCATGTGCGGCAGAAGTATCACCAGCAATGCATCTGCCAAAACCTGCAAATCCACTGGCAGGTTATCAGTGTCCCCTCTCTGGCCAATATGCCCAGCATTGAGGCACTGGATGTGGTCAGTCGGCTGCATTTGGGCAGCTCGTGCTGTCCACGTCTTTGACACAAGACTCCAGAAATGAACTGTTCATCAGGAGCTTCATCACGGCAACAGGTTACCAGGAGGGGAGAGGAAATAAGGATCGAGGTTGTCCTCAAAGCCTCCCTGAAAGATCATTGCAAATTCCCCATTCATTCATGGGAATCTCTAGCTCGAATCTGCCTGAACCAAAGAAGCAGCTCTCTTTCCCCCCTCCCCCCCACCCCCCAACCCACCCCGAAAAAGGTGTCGGTCATTCTGAGAGTCTCCAACAGGCCCAGGTGGAGTCGAGAGTTTGGTGCTGGGAAAGTATAGCAGGTCAGGCAGCATCCAAGGAGCAGGAGAATCGACGTTTCAGGCATAAGCCCTTCATCAATTCTCCTGCTCCCCGGATGCTGCCTGACCTGCTGTACTTTCCAAGCAATGCACTCTTGACTCTGACATCCACTATCTGCAGACCTCACTTTCTCCTAAGCCCAGATGGAGGCCAAGCTTAGACAACAGAAGGAGTGAGTGAAAATCCGAGCACACCATCCACCCAGGGGTTTATGAGACTCGTCACCTCTGGATCCACAAGTTTGGAGTGGAGGAAGGTCATTTTTGATCCCAAGGGATTTTCCAAGAGAAGCAAGGATTGGACGTAGGGAATGGTTACAGCAGAAATCTTTGCAACTTCAGGTAATCATGAGATACACATCTATGAGCTGAGGACAGTAGGATTCATTTTGGGTTGCTCCAGTAAAGAGCAGGGAAGGCTGCATGGGTCTAAGGGCAGAAATTTCAAGTCATTACAGGGATTCTAACTTTGTACCTCCAAGCCAGAGTACGCACGGACTGAGCTGTCAGTTGAGTTTTTTTTTGAACACCCTCATTTTCCTCTTGTGTTAAAGGCAACAAATGCACCGCGCCTCCATTTGTACTGAGCTCTGCTCCACTTCTGCTTCACAGGTCATCTTCTCAGTGTGTTTGTGCTTGTGTTGCCCCTCCAGCATTTGGTGAAGGTGTACCTGTATTTACTGACTGCCTCGTTGCTGTACTTGGGACATCAGACCTGCAGGTGAGTGTCGACAGGTTTGTGGGTCAGCTCTGCCTGCACTTCTATTCCTTGCCTCTTGTTTCAGCCGAGGAGCTCAGTGAAATTTAACCTCAGCAGGTGGATAAAATGGGGAGCATGAATTTGAACAGCTGGGGTGGGGCTCTCACAGTAGAATTGGCGTCTGTGGAATTTAGCCCCAAGTGCATCCTGCTACCTTGAGTGCTTGGCACCATTTTGCAATATTGATTGATTTATTGTTGTTATGTGCACCAATTTACAGTGAAGAGTCATTGTATAATCATATTTTCTTGTGTTTTGTCCGAAATTAAATGTGAACCTTGAGCTTTGCTACTGCAGGTTCATTTCTCATCCAGCAGAGTTTGAAATGAAGGCAGAAATATTACTGTGGTGCTTTTCACCATTTCAAATTAGGTAACGTGTGCTGCAAAGTAACTGGTCATTTGCCCAACTGATTCAATCACTTAATTGGCAACCTGTCTCCCACCTTCAGCATTCACCCCTGTCACCACAGGCACACAGGTGGCAGTATATACCGTCTGGAAGGTGTTTGCATGCATCACCAATGGTCCTTCCCAAGCCCAAGAATGACAAGGGCAGCAGATATATTGGAGCATCGTGACTTACAAGATTCCTTCCAAGCCTCACACCACCCTGACTAGGAATGATACCATTGTTCCTTCATCTTGCTGGGGTCTTAAACGCTGATGGCATTGTGGATTTACCCATGCCGAAGGGACTGCAGCGCTTCAAGATGGCAGCTCATGGCCCCCTTCTGGAGAAATTGGGGATGGCCAACCAATCCTCGCAAAGCCAGAGGCACCCATGTCCTTTGATAGGATAAAGAAAAGAAAAATCTATTAGAGCGTTTACACTCCACATCAGTCTCCTCTCATCGAAGTGATCACAATGCAATAAGAGGCCATTCAGCTTGCTGTGTTGATACTGGCTCTGTAAGAGGAGCTCAGCTTGTCCCATTTGTGAACCCTTTCCCTGTAACCTTGCAGGTTGTTCCCTTGATGTAATGATTTGATTCCATTTTAAAAGTCACTATTGAATCTGCATCCACCATGCACACTCCAGGAGTGCAGTTGGTGTTCTACACAATTTTTCAGCTTTTTATTAAAAAAAAAGGGTTATCCTCATGTTACCTTTGACAATCACCTTGACTCAGTTCCCACTGTTTCATGACCCTTCTGTGAATGGGTGCAGTTGCCCCCGATCTACACCGTCTTGACATACCCGACTTCATCCCGTCTAGTGTGCAGATCAATATCTGCCGGATGTTCCATCACTGACCAATCACAGACAGTGCTTGAGACAATTTTACTTCATAATCGTGGAGATGGTGAGGATTGCAGATGCTGGAGGATTGGTGCTGGAAAAGTACAGCAGTACCTGAGGCGCAAGAGCATCGATGTTTCGGCAGGGCCCTTCATCAGACCCTCCTCCTCAGATGCCGCCTGATCTGTGTTTTTTCCACCGGTGCACTCTGCCCACTTCATAATTGTCAATGACAAGACCAGCATTTGATGCTGATCCCTAACTTACCCTGGAAATGAGTGACACGTTAGTCCATTTCAGAGGGTAGTATAGTATCCGTCTATGGATCTGGAGTCACATGGAGGTCAGACCAGGTAAAAACAGCAGAAGGAAGTGAACTGGATGCTTTTTTAAAAAATGATAATCAGAAGTGAACAAAAAACAGTACAGCACAGGAACAGACCCTTTGACCCACCAAGGCAACACTGATACATGATACCTTTCTCAGCTGAAAACCTTTACATGGTCCATTTCCCTCTATTTCCTGCCTGTTCATGTATCTGCTGCTTAAATGTTGCTATTTAAGCTGTATCAGCTTCTACCACATCCTCTGGCAGGGCATTAGCAGCACCTACCACCCACTGTGTAAAAAAAAACTATTATAAACAACAGGGGTCCCAGCACTGATCCTGCAGACCGCCAGTGGTCACAGAGCTCCAGTCAGGAAAACACTCCTCTACCTTTACGGTCTGTCTTCTAAGATCAAGCCAGTCTTTCCAGCTCCCCACAGATGTGACTTCATCTCATGTATCTGCTGGCCTTTGCTAAAGTCCAAGTGGACACCATCCACTGATCAGCCCTCATCAATCATCTTTGTCGTTTGCTGAAAGAAATTTGATCACGTTTGTGAGATGTGACCTCTGTCTGCACAAAGCCATGCTGTCCATTGCTAATTCTCCATATTTTTCCAAATGTGAGTTTACCCTGTCCCTAAGAATCTTCTCCAATAATTTCCCTACCACTGTTGTTAGGCTTGCTGGCCTGTAATTTCCTGGGTTATTCCTGTTGTCCTTAAACAAAGGAACAATGTTGGTTCTTCTCTAGTGCTCTGAGTGCTCTCCTGTGACTAACAGGGACACAAGGGTTTCATACGTGAGCCCAACAATTTGCTCCTTTGCCTTCCTCTGTATTCTGGGGTCGATCCCATCAGGTCCTGGCAACCTGTCTACCTTTAATGCTGAAAATGTGTTGCTGGAAAAATGCAGCAGGTCAGGCAGCATCCAAGGAACAGGAGAATCGACGTTTCGGGCATAAGCCCTTCTTCAGCCCGAAACGTTGATTCTCCTGTTCCTTGGATGCTGCCTGACCTGCTGCGCTTTTCCAGCAACACATTTTCAGCTCTGATCTCCAGCATCTGCAGTCCTCACTTTCTCCTGTTTACCTTTAATGCCTTTCAAGACGCCCAACATGTTCACCATTAGATTTGTTTTTGATTCCATGTTTTTATAGAACTTAAATCTCACCAGCTGCCATTTGAACCCCAAAACCACAGAAATTCGGATGAGCATTAGGACATATCTCCCAATAGTATAGAATGGTATAGATTCAATTAAGAGGAAGGTCAATAGGTACTTGAGTGAAAAAGAATTAGGAAAATGAAGTGCTTTCGGAAAACTACAATGTGACATGGACTATTGGCCCAAATAACATGGTATTGTATGCTGATTTCTATCTGATATTTATTTGGAAGCAGTGCAGCAAATTGCATCAAAATTGGCATTTTGGGAGTCAGATTAATTTTATTTTTTTCATTCCTGGAATGTGACTATCACTATCAAGGCCTGTCATTTTTTTATATATCAATTAATTGCCCTGGTGGTAGTGAGCTGCCTTCTTGAACCACTACAGTCCACGCACTGTGGGTTGACCCGCCAATGCCCTTAGGGAGTGAGTTCCAGGATTTTGACTCGACGACACTGAAGGAGTGGCGATATGTTTCCAAGTCAGGATGACTGAAAGTGATGGATGACGTGGTACACAAGTGAGTTGCATTGTCCAGACAGTGCCAAGTCATTGAGGGTTTTTGGAGTTTCCTTGCTGTCTGGGGAGTGCTGGATGCTACAGATGTTCTGGACCCCGATGACATTCCAATAATACAACATCAAACTTGTGCTCCAGCACTTGCCGCTCCACTAACCAAGCTGTTCCAGAACAACTAGAACACTTGTCTATCTGACAATGTGAAAGATTGCCCAGGTGTGTCATGTACATGAAAAGCAGGACAAATCCAACCCTGCCTAATCTGTGGCACCCACATCATATGAATGAATGAATAAAGAAAACAAAATGGCATTCAGGCAGTTAAATGGATTCCTGGGAAACTGTGGTTTTTTAATTCTCTGGTGTTTTCTTTCCTTCAAAGGAGCTACATTCTCAAAGAACTTGAATCTGGGTACGACGGAGCAGTGTATTTTGACTTAGTGGCACTTCAGCGTTTTGTAAGTGCTCTAACAGGTAAGGAAGAAGGTATCCTCTATCACTAAGCGAAGAGGCCACATCTCTTTGAGAAATTGGAATGTGTGTCTGTAGTTACGCAAGGAACCATTGGCACAGTTGGAGGCCATTTCACCCCTCATGCGAGGGCTGGCATTTTCCAAAGGTTTTCCATGAAGCTGTGCTTCCTGAAAGCCAAATCCCAAATGCTAGATTCCCAGTGTTGACCCCAAACCATCCTGAGCTCCTCAGTAACATTCATAATCTCTGTTTTTTTTCTTTAAATACTGATCTGTTTTGATGTCTGTTGTTGTTTTCTTTGCTTTATTAGAAACAAGGGAGGGCTGTTAGTCCCAGGAAACGAACCCAGGCTTGTAGCCCTCCATTGTCTCATAATCATGCCCTCTTTCACATCCCGGATCATCATTCCTTGATGGGTGTCCATGTCATCAGTCGTTTTGGATCTTGGGTTCTGGAAATCCTCCCTCTCAGACATTGCTAACCCAGCCTAATGTTAAGCATGAAACCCGAATGGCCTTCAGGGAAGGAAATCTGCCACCCTTATCTCGTCTGGCTGCAGACTTATAACTTCCCTGTGAAATGGCTGAGCAAGGCTATGGAATTCCAGGACACTTAGGATTGGGTAATATATGGTGACCTCGCCAGTGACACCCAAGTCCTGGGCATGAATTGACAGACATTCACGTCTCCCTCTCGCTCTCTGACTTGGACACTTCTTAAAACCTATCTCTTTGACCCAGGGTTTAGTACGCTACTCTAATGTCATCTTACAAGGCTTAGTGTCAAATTTGTGTTAGACAACACTCCCGGTGAAGCCCATTTGTTCATTTGGGGCACAACATTAAAAAGAGGAATATTTCCAGTGTTGGCCTACCACAATAGCCTTGAGTGCAGAAAAAATAAAAGAAAGGTCTGTGGTTGCTGAACATCTGAAACAAAACAGAAATTGCTGGCAAAAACTCAGCAGATCTAGAGATGAAACAGAATGAACGTTTCGAGACAGAGTTGTACAGTTAGGAAATAGAACCCTAGGTCCAATTTGTTAATGCTGACCAGATATTCTAAACTAATCTAATCCCATTCGCTAGCATTTATCATACATATCTTTAAAACCTTCCTCTACTTATACCCATCCAGATGCCTTTTAAATATTGTAATTGTACCAGCCTCCATGATATTCTCTGGCAGTTCATTGCATACATGCACCACCCTCTGCGTGAAAAGGTGGCCTCTTTTAAATCTTTCCCCTCTCGCCTTAAATCTATGTCCTTTTCTTTTCGACTCCCTTGCCCTGGGGAAAAAGACCTTGACTTTACCCTGTCCATGCCCCTCATGATTTTATAAACATTGACAAAATCATCCCTCAGTCTTTGACACTCCAGTGAAAACAGCCCCAGCCTATTTGGCCACTCCCTATAGTTCAAACCCTCCAACCCTGGCAACATCCTTGCAAATCTTTTCTGAACCCTTTCAAGGTACACAACATCCTTCCGCTAGCAGGGCGACCAGAATTGTGTTCAGTACTTCAAAAATGGCCTAACCAGTGTCCTGTACAGCTGCAACATAGACTTTTCTTCAGAACAGTAGACCAGTGACAACTTGCAATTATGTAGAATCTCTAACACTCCAGAGCTCGTGATGACCATCAAACAAAATTTGTCAAATAGCCTCATATGGGGACATTCGGCCAGATGTTTGGTCAAGGAGGCAATTTTAAGGAACCACTCCAAGGCAAGAAGCAAAGTAGAGCGATGGAGCATTTTAGGGAGGGAGTTACCAAATGTGGGCCCTCAACAATTAAAGGCAGAGTCATCACTGGCCTGGTTGGGAAATTATGGATGTAGGAAAGCACTGTAGAAATCTGAGGGTAACGGAGGAGGCTGTAGAGATAGGAAAGGGCAGGCTGTGGAAGGGTTGGAATACCAAGATATTTTTTGTGTATTGAGAAAGCCATTTATGTGTGGAGGTTTTTCTTTTGGGTCAGAAATGTTCCTCATGCTAAACTTTGAATGTTTTCCATTTCCCGCAGCTCAACTCCTGGTCTTGTCTCTCAGCTCTTTCTTCATGAGGCCCAAGCCATTTTGGTTGTTCTCCGCTCACCTGGTCCCTTTGCTCGCCAGGCTCTTTTTGGTGCCCCTCACTGCCCTCCTCATCCTCAACAAATTGGCCATCATCTTCACCAGCCTTGAGGTGCTCTACTTCCTGTTGTGCAACATGTTTGTGCCCTACAACCTGGCCAAGTCCGCCTACCGAGAGATTGTGCAGGTAGAACTGTTCCAAACATCGTTCAAGTTAAAGCTAGATTGCAGCGCCATGTTTTCTGGTGGGGGAGTGCCACAGTAAGGGGTGGCACAAACATTGAGGTTGATACAGTGGTGCTGGAAATTCAGGATTCTCATCATCAGTGGCAGAGTACAGCACCCTGACTGTGGCAAAACATCCCAAAGTACTTCCTTTATCGGACAAGCATTGACACAAACATACCAGGCCGATGACCAAAAGCTTAGACACAGAGAGTAGACTTAAAGGATGAGGAGAAGCTGGGAGATCGTGGAAAATAATTCCAGAGCTCAAAGAATCAAGTTGTTTTAAAAAAAACTTGAGGCCAAAGGGAGCGGGAGTGGGGAGGAATGAACTAAGAATATCACAACTGCGATTGAGAGTTGTTTTTCTAGATAGGGGTATTACAGAATTAAGTTGAATAAGAACATGTTATGGATCGAGCAGCTGAGTTGAATGTTGGAACAGGATTGAGGGCTGACTTTTTAAAACAAAAATTATGATTTGTTGCCCATCTCTCATCACCTGTGAACTACTAGACTTGCTAGTCTATTTCAGGGGGCAGTTCTGAGTCCAGCATAACCTTGAGAATCTGGAGTCATATCTAGGCTAGACTGGGTAAGGATGGCAGATTTTCCTGCTAAAGGAGATTGGTGAACCCGATGGTGTTTGTTTTAAATTCATTCTTGATGTGTGGGTGACGCTAACTCAGCTAGCATTTATTGTCCATTCCTAATTGTCCAGAAGATAGTTGAGTCAACCATTTTGTTGTGGGTCTGCGGTCACATGTAGGCCAGACCAGGTAAGATTTCCTCCATTAACGGACATTATTGAACTAGATGTTTTTTTCCTGACCATCCGCAATGAATTGAATTTATTGTCAGGTGTATCGAGGCACAGTGAAAAGCTTTGTCTTGCCAGCAATGCAGGCAGATCACAGAGTTAAGTAGCATAGATAGTAAATAATAGGTAAACAGCGGCAAAAACAAAAACACAGGTACAGGTGAATGTTAATAGTTTGTGAGTCCATTCAGTATTCTAACAACAGTAGGGTAGAAACTGTTTTGAAACCGTCTTGTGTGTGTGTGTGTGTGTGTGTGTGTGTGTGTGTGTGTGTGTGTGTGTGTTCAAGCTTCTGTAACTCCTCTTTGATGGTAGAGGCAGTAGAATGTAGAAAAACATTGCCAGGCTGGTATGGATCTTTGAGAACGCTGGCGGCCTTTCCTTGACAGTGGGCCTGGTAGATAGATTCTGTAGATGGGAGGTTGGCCTTTGTGATTGTCTGGGCCGAGTTCACCACTCTCTGTAACTGTCTCCGATCGTGAATGGTACAGTTGCCATACCAGGTAGTGATACATCCAGACAGAATGCTCTCGATGGTGCACCTATAAAAATTGGCAAGGGTATTTGCCGTCATGCCACATTTCCTCAGCTTCCTGAGGAAGAAACACATTGTTGGGCCTTTGTAACCAGTGTGTGTCCACATGAAAAGTCCAAGAAAGCTTGTTGTGGATGACCACTCCCAGGAGCTTGAGTGGGGTGGGGTGGCGGGTGCATGAGTAACATCCTGCCGAAAGTCAATAATGTGTTCCTTGGTTTTGCCAGCATTGAGAGCTAGGTTGTTCTCAGTGCACTATTTTCCCAGATCTTCCACCTCCTGTCTGTAGTCTGTTTCATCGCCATCTGAGATTCGACCGACTATGGTGGTGTCATCAGTGATCTTGTAAATGGCATTAGTCTGGTATTTGGCAATACAGTCATGGGTTTACAGTGAGTACAGTAGGGGGCTGAGTGTGCACCCCTGGGGGGGGGGGCTCCAGTGTTGAGTGTTAGTGAGGATGGAATATTGTCCCCAATTTTCACTGTTTGCTGCCTGTGGGTCAGGAAACTGAGGATCCAGTTGCAGAGAGTGGGACTTAGTCTGAGATCACTAAGTTTAGTAATCAGTCTCAAGGGTATAATAGTGTTGAAGGTTGAACTGTAGTCACTGAGTAGGATTCATATGTAGCTGTTCTTGGTGTCAAGGTGTTCGAGGGCTGAGGGAAGGGCAAGTGATATGACATCTGACATGGATATGTTGGCCTTAAGGTCAAATTGGAGTGGGTCAAGAGTAGTGGGGAAGCTGGTGTTGATTAATGCCATGACCAGCCTTTCAAAGCACTTCATTACCATCGAAGTTAGGGCCACAGGGCGGTAGTCATTGAGACATGCGGCATGAGCCTTCTTAGGCACAGGGATGATGTTGGCCTCTTGAAACAGGCAGGGACAGTGACCTGATGCAAGGAGAGATTGCAAATGTCAGAGAAGACCTCTGCCAGTTGATTTGCGCATGCTCTGCGTGCATGGCTTAGTACTCCGTCTTGTCCCATCACTTTCCTTGGATTCACACGAAGGACAACTGATCTGACCTCTGATGCAGTGACTGTTGGGATAGGACTTGTAGGAATAGGTGTTACCTCTCTGCTGAAATTCTACTCAAAGTGAGCATAGAATAGTTGGAGTGTGGCGCTGGAAAAGTACAGCAGGAGAATTGACATTTTGGGCATAAGCCCTTCATCACTCTTTGACTCTGATCTCCAGCATCTGCAGTCCTCACTTTCTGCTAATCTGCAATGCCATGAGGAAGTGGAGGAGAGTTGTGTGGAACATAAGCACCAGTATAGATTGTTTGGGCTGAATGGTCACTACCTGTACTATTGTTTTATATATACACCTACATATATACCAGTTAATCAGTTCTAATTTCCATTGAATGCAAATTCCACCATCTGGCACGGTGGAATTTGAGCCTGGGTTTCTGGATTGACAAGCCAGTGATAGTTCCACTACACCCCATTGTTCACTCTCAGTTTTATAGCAATTGGTAGATTGGTTTTGAATTCTAGATTTTAAATAATGAATCAAATTTAAATCCCACGACTTATGATGCCTCCCTTACTCGTATCCTTTTGTTTGTTGGGCATGTCTTGTCTGAAAGAGCCAGATGTTAATGGGAGGGATGGGGCCTGTTTGAAGCTTGTCAATGGCTTGTCTGTGTGAACTGTATCTTGTATTTCCATTTCTGCTTGTGTTTCCTTCTGAAGTCACTCTTGTTGGCCGGTTACAAGTCACATGCCAGTGATAACTGAATGGAGCATTTAGTCTGTAATGATATCCTTTTTTCCCCCCTTTCCAAAATTGTGCTGCTGCAAAAGTGATGTATTTAAGAGGGATTATCATTAACCAAAAGGTCAGGTTGAGTCAAACTTACATTGGATGGTTTTCTGATTACAGTATAAGTACTCTGAACGGTCCTGGTCTCCATAGTCTGAGACAGATATAGAAGCCATGGAGAAAGTGCACTGAGTATTTCTAAGAGAGAAAATTGCTATTGGGAAAGATTGAGTAGGGTGGGGAGTTTTGTTCCAAAAACAAAATGGAAACTGAGAGGTCAATTGATAGCAGTTTTGGGCATGACCCATTGTAGCATAAAAGATGGCCATTCATCCCAACGTTTCTGGGGTGGCTTTCTGAATCACTCAATGCCACTTCCATGCCTTACCTAAGTAGCTCAGCCGATTGTTCCTTTGCCAGATGATGATCCAATTCCCTTCCACACCGAGGTCCACTTCCCACGAGTGTGAGAATCCAAAGTGTAAGGGTCTGTATGTGCAAGTTAGTCACTAATAAAGGCAGAGCAGGAATATCTTTACTCAGTGGTGAGAATGTGAGACTTGCTGTCACAGGAAAATGTCGAAGCAAGTATTTTATAGATGTATTGAAAGGAAAGCTTAAATATGTGCACGAGAGGAAAGGGTCTGTTGAAGGGGCTGAGATGAGGCAGAAGGAAGTGGAGGAGAGTTGTGTGGAACATAAGCACCAGTATAGATTGTTTGGGCTGAATGGTCACTACCTGTACTATTGTTTTATGTATACACCTACATATATACCAGTTGTTGTGTATGTAATACTGTAGGCCCTATTGTGTCTGAAGGGCACTTCTGTTAACTTAGGGTAGGTGAGATTGCTGCAGTTAGAATCACCCTTTTCTCGGTCACTGGTCAGTGAAAGGGATGAAGGTGACTGTTATGGACTAGGCAAGACCACTCTTAAGCAGGCTGCCCAGACTGTAACTTTACAATTTGTTTCGGTAAGTGTACAGTGAAAATTACCTGGAGTAAGTTAACGAGGTTGCCTACCAGGTTTTAAAACACAAAATTTGATTCACGAAATTACACAATGAAACACAAGATTAGATTAGATTAGATTAGATTACTTACAGTGTGGAAACAGGCCCTTCGGCCCAACAAGTCCACACCGCCCCGCCGAAGCGTAACCCACCCATACCCCTACATCTACCCCTTACCTATCACTACGGGCAATTTAGCATAGCCAATTCACCTGACCTGCACATCTTTGTGACTGTGGGAGGAAACCGGAGCACCCGGAGGAAACCCACGCAGACACGGGGAGAATGTGCAAACTCCACACAGTCAGTTGCCTGAGGCGGGAATTGAACCCAGGTCTCTGGCGCTGTGAGGCAGCAGTGCTAACCACTGTGCCACCGTGTTACAAGGAACAGAATAAAGAGCCCCTACAGAACTCAGCCTACAAACAAGACTTGATGATGCTGTTCTGACTATATACAACAGTCCCAATAAGCAAACCCCCTGAAAACACCGTTTTTTAAAAAATGGAACCGATACTTACAGGTTGAAGTTAGAAGGACAGAAAGAGAGAGCCTGTTCACACAGTCCACTTGACTGAGGGAGAGTTGACCATTATACGGGTCACATCTAAAACATTGGCAAAAGTGAGGACTGCAGATGCTGGAGATCATAGTCAAGATTAGAGTGGTGCTTGAAAAGCACAGCAGGTCAGGCAGCATCCGAGGAACAGGAAAATCGACGTTTCGGCAGGAGCCCTTCAACATCTGCGTGAAATGCCGATTTTCCTGCTCCTCAGATGCAGCCTGACCTCCTGTGCTTTTCCAGCACCACTCTAATCTCCACTTCTAAAACATGACCACTTTGGCCTGAAGTCTCATCTGTTTGCAGGGGAACCTGGATTATCCGAACAAGATGGGCGGGCACTGTTTTGTTTGGATAATCGATTATTCGGTTAATCGATTAAATGCTTTTCCTCTGGGGCTCGGAGCTTTTAAAGTCTGCTCCCTGTTCAGGAGACTGCAGCAGCACACCGTACGTGAGCCCCTGCCCCCAACGTGATCTCCCCAACCGCGACCCCAACCCCGTCCAACACCGCCTCCTGACTCCAACCCCGTCCACCTCTGCCCCCTCTCCGGGGCAGCCGGACTGAACCAACAACAAGACTGCTGTTGCCTTTGTGGGGTAAGTCTCCAAATAGCGCGCATGCACAGAGCCACAACCACAGCCACACACACAACGTTTTACTGCAACTTTTTGATAGGTTCCACAATTGTCCTGTACAGGACACTGTAGGAGAGATTATTTGGGGAAGGGGGGGCTTTCCAGGAAGAGTATGGGGAGCGAGAGAGAGGGCGGGAGGTCAATCATTTGGCGATGGTGCCTGTTTAATCACTGTAAACATCACTGCTGGAAACAAGTCTTTGATGTAATGTTTCCATCGGCACCTCGAGATCTCCTTCAGATAATCTGATTTTTGGATACTTGGTATTCGGATCGAGGTTCCTCTGTAAATATAAACAAAAAGGCCTCTCAATACCCTCTAATCTCTGTACCAAAATAGTCCAATTGGAGCCTGGCCTGTTTACAACCCCGCTGAAAAAAATAGTCAAGGACCTTGACAAAAGGAACAGCTTTTATAAAATAGGGACCAGCTTTGTGACAACTCCCCCCCCTTAAAAAAACCCATCAGTAACAAAAGATGGCTTCCTTTTTAAAACCAATAAAAAACCTGGTTAGTAGTCTAAACACACATACACACTATACTAACTACACAAATGCAAACATGCACTATCATGTGCAAATTCAGAAATTCCCTAATTACTTTTGTTTTTGCATTCTGTGGGGACATTTATCCATGTCCAATAAAATGGCCCCGGAAGGTGACTTGGGCTTTGGCAAATTCACTTTTAACTAGTTTTATCACCAAGCCTACTTTCCGAAGTCGATCGAACAAGACCAATAAATGCTGTAAATGTTCCTTCCATAAGTGACTAAAAATCACCAGGTCATCAATATACGCCACACAGTTGGGTAACCTGGCAATGACCTTATTAGTCAGTCTCTGAAAAATGGCTGGAGATGTTTTTCATACCAAATGGCATGACTTTGAACTGATATAGTCCATTTGGCATTTCAAAGGCCAAGATTGCCTTTGCTGTTCCTAACAGAGGTACTTGCCAGTAGTCTCTGAGCAAGTCCAACTTAGAAATGTAAGTTGCTTGTCCCACTTTTTCAACACAGTCCTCCAACCATGGAATTGGATATATATCAGTCTTTGTAACGGTGTTGGATTTGCGATAGTCCACACATAACCGTTGGGTACCATCTGGCTTTGGCACCATGACTATGGGTGAGCTCCAATCACTGTAACTCACTTCGATTATGCCATCTTGGAGCATGCGCTCTATCTCCTTCTGAACCTGTGCCAACTTTAGAGGGTTATGCCTATAAAGATGTTGCTTAATCGGAACAGCATCTCCTATATCTGCATCATGCACAATTAGGTTAGTACTTCCCAGTTTATCTCTCCATGTGATAGTAATAAGTCTTTCAGGTCATTTTGATTTTCTTGTGGAAGGTAACTCAATGATTTATCCCAATTTTTGACAACTTCCTTATTGTCCAATTTGATTTGAGGAATGTCCAATTCAGAATCCTCTGAACTTGGTTCTTTCTTCTGGGCTGTAATCATTACCACATTCTCCTCTTGCTTTCCCTCCCTATTAAAATACCTTTTGACCATATTTACATGACACACACTGAGATTTCTCCCTGTCTGGAGTCCTTATCAAGTAGTTTATCTCACTCAATTTCCTCTCGATTTGATACGGTCCACTAAACTTTGCTTTTAAGGGCTCACCTATTACTGGAAGTAACACCAATACCTTATCCCCAATTGCAAAATTACGAATTTGTGATTTCTTGTCCACTTCCTGTTTCATTGTATGCTGTGATACTTTTAAATGCTGTCGAGCGAACTCTCCAGCTCCCTTTAATCATTCTCTAAAATTTGACACATAGCCCAAATGGGTGATCCCTGAATTCTGACTTAATGGTCCTCTTACTTCGTGCCCAAAAATTAATTCAAATAGACTGAATTTGGTCGGTTCATTTGGTGCATCTCTGATCGCACAATGTACAAACAGAACTCCCTTGACCCAATCATCTGGATAATCCTGACCATAAGATCTCAACATGGTCTTTCGTGTTTGATTCCATCTCTCTAGCAGTCCCTGCGATTCGGAATGGTACGCAGTCGATTTGAGTTGCATTATTCCCAAGTTATCCATAACCACCTTAAATAGTTTGGATGTGAAGTTTGATCCTTGATCTGACTGGATCTCTATTGGTAGTCCATATCTAGTAGAAAAAAATTAAATAATCTTCTACAAACATTTTTGCTGTGATGTTGCGTAATGGGATTGCCTCTGGAAATCTATTCGACACATCCATTGTTGTTAATAAATACTTATTCCAACTTTTTGTTTGAGATAGAGGACCTATGCAATCAATCAAGACCTTTGTGAAAGATTCCTCAAATGCTGGAATAGGTATTAAAGGTGCAGGTTTTATTGCTGTCTGTGGTTTTCTGATTAGCCGACATGTATGACACGTCTGGCAAAATTCAACTACATGCTTATGTAGTCCAGGACAGTAAACATGTCTTTGTATTTTAGCTTGTGTTTTCCTCACCCCTAAATGATCTCCAAGTGGTAGCTTGTGCTCCACTTGCAGCACCTTCTTTCTATATACTACTGGCAAAACAATTTGACGAATCTCTGCCCATTTCTCATCCCTTTGAATGTGTGATGGTCTCCATTTCCTTATTAAGACATTATTTGTTAAGTAATAGCACGCAGGGATACATTCACTCTCCTGTGTATGCGCCTTTTGATACAACGGTTTTAAGTTCTTATCTTACGGCTGTAGCTCAATCAGCTGAGCAGAGCTAAACAGATGGTTGACAGTGAGGGGGACTGGGAGGAAGCAGCCAGTGCAGGGACCCCCTGCGGTCGTTCCCCTCAATAACAAGTATACCGTTTTGGATACTTGTGGGGGGGGATGACTTACCAGGGGTAAGCAACGAGGTTCAGGCCTCTGGCACGGAGCCTGTCCCCATTGCTCAGAAGGGAAGGGCAGAGAAAGGTAGAGCGATAGTTATTGGGGACTCCATAGTGAGGGGAACAGATAGGCGGTTTTGCGGGGGCGACAGAGACTCCCGTTTGGTATGTTGCCTCCCAGGTGCAAGGGTACGTGATGTCTCTGATCGTGTTTTCCGGGTCCTTAAGGGGGAGGGGGAGCAGCCTGAAGTCGTGGTCCATATTGGCACCAATGACATAGGTAGGAGGAGGGCTGAGGATGTTAGACAGGCTTTTAGGGAGCTAGGTTGGAAGCTCAGAGCTAGAACGAACAGAGTTGTTGTCTCTGGTCTGTTACCTGTGCCACGTGATCGAGAGTCGAGGAATAGGGAGAGAGAAGAGTTAATTGCGTGGCTACAGGGATGGTGCAGGAGGGAGGGATTCCGGTTTCTGGATAACTGGGGTTCTTTCTGGGGAAGGTGGAACCTCTATAAACAGGATGGTCTCCACCTGAACCTGACGGGCACCAGCATCCTTGGGGGGAGGTTTGCTAGTGCTCTTTGGGCGGATTTAAACTAACTCTGCAGGGGCATGGGAACCTGGACTGTAGCTTTAGGGTACAGGACCTTGAGTGTAGGGAGATTAGGAACAAGGCATCGATCTCGAAGGAGGGTGCCGGTAAACAGGAAGGTGGCTTGAAGTGTGTATACTTCAATGTCAGAAGTATAAGAAATAAGGTAGGTGAACTTGCAGCGTGGGTTGGTACCTGGGACTTCGATGTTGTGGCCATTACAGAGACATGGGTAGAACAGGGACAGGAATGGCTATTGCAGGTTCCAGGGTTTAAATGTTTTAGTCGGGTCAGAGGTGGGGGTATAAGAGGGGGAGGTGTGGCATTACTTGTCAAGGATAGTATTACAGCAGTGGAAAGGACGATTGAGGAAGACTTGCCATCTGAGGTTGTTTGGGCTGAGGTTAGGAATAGGAAAGGTGAGGTCACCCTGTTAGGAGTTTTCTACAGGCCTCCTAATAGTCCAAGAGACGTAGAGGAAAGTATTGCAAGGATGATTCAGGAGAAGAGTGAAAGTAGCAGGGTGGTTGTTATGGGGGACTTTAACTTCCCAGATATTGACTGGGAAAGCTATAGCTCGAGCTCGTTAGATGGGTCGGTGTTTGTCCAATGTGTGCAGGAGGGTTTCCTGACACAATATGTAGACAGGCCAACAAGAGGTGAGGCTATACTGGATTTGGTTCTAGGTAATGAACCAGGCCAGGTGTTAGACTTGGAGGTAGGTGAGCACTTCGGGGACAGTGACCACAACTCGGTGACTTTTACTCTAGTGATGGAGAGGGATAAATGTGCACTGCAGGACAGGAGTTATAGCTGGGGGCAGGGAAATTATGATGCGGTGAGGCATGACTTAGGATGTGTGGATTGGAAAAATAGGCTTCAAGGGAAGGACACAAATGATATGTGGAGCTTGTTCAAGGAGCAGCTATTGGGTGTCCTCGATAAGTATGTACCAGTCAGGCAGGGAGGAAAGGGTCTTGTGAGGGAGCCGTGGTTTAATAAGGAATTGGAATCCCTTGTAAAAGGGAAGAGGGCGACCTATGTAAAGATGAGGCGTGAAGGTTCAGTTGGGGCGATTGAGAGTTATAAGGTAGCCAGGAAGGATCTAAAGAGAGAGCTAAGAGCAGCGAGAAGGGGACATGAAAAGTCCTTGGTTGGTAGGATTAGGGAAAACCCTAAGGCTTTCTATAGGTATGTCAGGAATAAAAGGATGACGAGGGTAGGTATCGGTCCAGTCAAGGATAGTAGTGGGAAGTTGTGCGTGGAGGCAGAGGAGATTGGAGAGACACTAAATCAATACTTTTCGTCAGTATTCATTCAGGAACAGGACATTTTTGCTGATGTGGATATTGAGTCACAAGTGATTAAAATGGATGGCTTTGAGGTATGTAGGGAAGAGGTCCGGGGAATACTGGAAAGGGTGAAAATAGAGAAGTCCCCTGGGCCTGATGGCATTTATCCTAGGATCCTCTGGGAAGCTAGGGAGGCGATAGCGGAGCCATTGGCCTTGATTTTTATGTCGTCATTGTCTACAGGAATAGTGCCAGAAGACTGGAGGATAGCGAATGTGGTCCCCTTGTTCAAGAAGGGGAGCAGGGACAGCCCGAGTAACTATAGGCCAGTGAGTCTCACTTCTGTTGTGGGCAAAGTCTTAGAGAGAATTGTAAGGGATAGGATTTATGAACATCTGGATAGGAATAATGTGATCAAGGATAGTCAGCATGGTTTTGTGAAGGGCAGGTCGTGCCTCACAAACCTTATTGAGTTCTTCGAGATGGTGACCAAGGAAGTGGATGAGGGTAAAGCAGTAGATTTGGTGTATATGGATTTTAGGAAGGCGTTCAATAAAGTACCCCATGGTAGGCTACTGCAAAAAATACGGAGGTATGGCATTTAGGGTGCATTAGAGGCTTGGATTAGGAATTGGCTGGCTGGAAGGAGACAGAGGGTAGTAGTTGATGGTAAAGGTTCATCTTGGAGTGCAGTTACTAGTGGTGTTCCGCAAGGATCTGTTTTGGGACCATTGCTGTTTGTCATTTTTATAAATGACCTGGAGGAGGGGCTTGAAGGCTGGGTGAGCAAGTTTGCGGATGATACGAAAGTCGGTGGAGTGGTGGACAGCGAAGAAGGATGTGGCAGATTACAGCGGGATATAGATACGTTGCAGAGCTGGGCAGAAAGGTGGCAAATGGAGTTCAATGTAGCTAAGTGTGAGGTGATTCACTTTGGTAAGAGTAATAAAAAGAGGGATTACTGGGCTAATGGTAGGCTACTTGGTAGTGTGGATGAGCAGAGGGATCTTGGTGTCCATGTACACAGATCTCTGAAAGTTGCCACCCAGGTAAATAGTGCTGTGAAGAAGGCATATGGCGTACTGGGCTTTATTGGTAGAGGAATTGAGTTCCGGAGTTCTGAGGTCATGTTGCAGTTGTATAAGACTCTGGTGCGGCCTTATCTGGAGTATTGTGTACAGTTTTGGTTGCCATACTATAGGAAGGATGTGGAGGCACTGGAACGGGTGCAGAGAAGGTTTACCAGGAAGATCCTATGAGGAAAGGCTGAGGCACTTGGGGCTGTTCTCATTGGAGAAAAGAAGGTTTAGGGGAGATTTGATAGAGGTTTACAAGATGATTAGGGGTTTAGATAGGGTTGACAGTGAGAACCTTTTTCCGCGTATGGAGTCAGCTGTTACTAGGGGACACAGCTTTAAATTAAGGGGAGGTTGGTATAGGACAGATGTTAGGGGTAGATTCTTTACTCAGCGGGTTGAGAGTTCATGGAATGCCCTGCCAGTAGCAGTGGTGGACTCTCCCTCTTTATGGGCATTCAAGCGGGCATTGGATAGGCATATGGAGGTTATTGGGCTAGTGTAGGTTAGGTAGGCTTCAGTCGGCGCAACATCGAGGGCCGAAGGGCCTGTCCTGCGCTGTATTTTTCTATGTTCTATGTTCTAAACGTACTTGCATGTTTACCTAGTTGCTCCTGCTCTGTACCACTTATCTGATCAAAATAAGTTTCTGATAAAGCTATGTCAGCTTCCTTATCTGTGTCTTTTGATCTCTCCTGCTTCAACTTGTGCCTCTGTGCTCTTGTGATCACACAATCTGGGAAAATTCCTGGATAAACATCCTTCCTTTTTTTCAGCTGTCTTCACTGGCTTTTCAACTAGAGAAGGCAGCACACCTACTGGTGAATCAGCTATATAATTTGAAGTGAATTTGAATTTATTGTCATGTGTACCGAGGCACAGTGAAATGCTTTGTTTTGCGAACAATGCAGGCAGATCACAGAGTTAAGTAGCATAGATAAGTAGATAATAGGTAAACAGCGGCAAAATCAAAAACACAGGAACAGGCGAATGTTAAGAGTTTGAGTCCATTCAGTACTCTAACAACAGTAGAGTAGATAAAACATAGTTATTAGTAATTTTTAGAAGTATGCTATTAAGTTTAAAGAGTGTAGAACGATTGTAGGAAATAGGAAACTAAGATCTGCACGGAGGAGCTCACAAGGAGTAGGCCATATCCGGTGCCATTTTGCATCCATTTTCAAGGACAAATTGTATTCCTGGAGCTGAGAGTTTGTCCAGTACTCCTCCCACAAATTCTCCACTCTTCTCTGGACTCTCGAGCCTCACTTTACATAATTGAGCTCTTTTTGTCTCACCATGAATTCCAGTTACCAGTACCTTTTTCTGGCAATAGTCCTTCAGGAGTACATATCTCCTCATCCCTCAGCACTACAGACTGAGAGGATCCTGCGTCCTTTAATATTGTAACCTCTTTACCTGCTACTTCTGGCCTATGTGAATAAACTTTACCCTTGCATGTATATTTTTTAAGCAGATCTGGCACTTCCTCCTTAATCAACCTCTCGTCATCTTGTACACTCTGAGGCAGTTGTCTAGCTTCCCTTGTGCTTTTTGTCATTAGTTCAACAAAACTTCCAGGCTTGTCTGGTTTTCCTACATCTGGCTTTCTTCTGGCCCACCAACACTGTGATTTCATGTGGTCTACTTTATTACAGTGAAAATACCGGAGTTTTTAAATTTCTTTGTTCCAATCAATGGTTTCATTTTTACCCTGTGGTAGGTTATCCTTATGATCTTCACTGAGATCTATCTTTTACTTTCCATGTGAGGATTTCTCTTTGCCCTAATTTCTATCCCTCATGGACTGATATTGATTCTGGAAGCCAAACTGAGTTTTATGGACCAGCACATAACCATCAGCCACTTCAGCTGCTACCTCGCTGTTTTAACTCTCTGCTCTTCCACATGAGTTTGCATTACTTCAGGCAGTGAATTTTTGAATTCCTCAAAAATAATTACCTCTGAAAGGGCATCATAGGTTTGCTCGATTTTTAAAGCTCTTATCTATCTATTGAAATTACTCTGTTTCCTCCTTTCAAACTCAATATAGGTCTGACCTAAGTCCCTCTTTAGATTCCTGAAACATTGTCTATAGGCTTCTGGTACAACCTGATATGCACTTAAAATGGCTTTTTTTACCTCCTCATTCTCCTCTGATACCTCCTCTGATAGTGATGTGAATACCTCACCCGCCCTACCTACAAGTTTTGTTTGGATCAACAAAACCCACATTGCCACTGGCCACTGCATTTGTTTAGCCACCTTTTAAAATGAGATGAAAAGGGCTTCCACATCCTTCTCATCAAATTTAGGCAATGCTTGACCATACTTAAACAGTTTCTCATCGGGCTTTTGCCCACCCCACTCTCTTCCTCACTCGCCTTGTCTTCAGCCTTCATCTCCATCCTTTTTAAGCTGACTTTCCTTTTTAAGTGTCAGTTTCTGAAGTTCAAAAAGTCTCTCTCTTCTGCTAAAGCACTTTGTTCTTTTTCTTTCTCTTCTGCTTTTAACCGTAATTCAAATGGTTTCATTTCTGCTGCCCTTTCCTTATCTTTCACCTCTAACTCAAGCTGTTTCATTAGCAATTGAATTTTTGCCATATCTACAGATTCTGACGGTTTCTCCAGCAACTCTAATCGCTGAGTTACTGCTGTAATTATCTCTCCTTTCCTCACAGAAGCAGGCAGGTCCAACCCCAGCTGGTCTGCTAATTCCTGCAGCTTGGTCTTATTCACCTTTTGCAAAACTTCCAAAGTTACCGCAACCACTTCCAGAAAACTTTTGGCGATTGAAAGAGCCATTACTGCCCCATGCTTTATCTACCCAACCAAACCAACACCCAAAATGAAGATACTAGCACCTACCACTCGCTGCTTAAGATCCCGCAAAGAGCCCCCATTCTGTTATGGACTGGGCCAGACCACACAAAACATTCTTAAGCAGGCAGCCTAGACCATAACTTTGCAATTTGTTTCGGTAAGTGTACAGTGAAAATTGTCGAGGTAAAAACAATGACTGCAGATGCTGGAAGCCAGATTCTGGATTAGTGGTGCTGGAAGAACACAGCAGTTCAGGCAGCATCCAAGGAGCTTCAAAATCGACGTTTCGGGCAAAAGCCCTTCATCAGGAATAAAGGCAGTGAGCCTGAAGCGTGGAGAGATAAGCTAGAGGAGGGTGGGGGTGGGGAGAAAGTAGCATAGAGTACAATGGATGAGTGGGGGAGGGGATGAAGGTGATAGGTCAGGGAGGAGAGGGTGGAGTGGATGGGTGGAAAAGGAAATAGGCAGGTTGGACAAGTTATGGGGACAGAGCTGAGCTGGAAGTTTAGAACTAGGGTGAGGTGGGGGAAGGGGAAATGAGGAAACTGTTGAAGTCCACATTGATGCTCTGGGGTTGAAGTGTTCCGAAGCAGAAGATGAGGCGTTCTTCCTCCAGGCGTCTGGAGGTGAGGGAGCGGGGGTGAAGGAGGCCCAGGACCTCCATGTCCTCGGCAGAGTGGGAGGGGGAGTTGAAATGTTGGGCCACAGGGCAGTGTGGTTGATTGGTGCGGGTGTCCCGGAGATGTTCCCTAAAGCGCTCTGCTAGGAGGCGCCCAGTTTCCCCAATGTGGAGGAGACCCATTGGGAGCAACGGATACAATAAATAATATTGGTGGATGTGCAGGTGAAACTTTGATGGATGTGGAAGGCTCCTTTAGGGCCTTGGATGGAGGTGAGGGAGGAGGTGTGGGCACAGGTTTTACAGTTCCTGCAGTGGCAGGGGAAAGTGCCAGAATGGGAGGGTGGGTCGTAGGGGGGCGTGGACCTGACCAGGTAGTCACGGAGGGAACGGTCTTTGCGGAAGGTGGAAAGGGGTGGGGAGGGAAATATATCCATGGTGGTGGGGTCTTTTTGGAGGTGGCGGAAATGTTGGTGGATGATTTGGTTTATGCGAAGGTTGGTAGGGTGGAAGGTGAGTACCAGGGGTGTTCTGACAGTGAAAATTACCTGGAGTAAGATAGTTATGTTGACTACTAGATTTTAAAACAGATAGAAATTTATTCACAAAATTGCACAATAAAACACAAAGAATGGAATAAAGAGCCCCTACAGCACTCAGTCTATCCAAACTAGACTTAATTATGCTGTTCTGCATATATACAACAGTCCCAATAAGAAAATCCCCTTAAAACACAGTAAAAGAAAGGAACCGATGTTTACAGGTTGAAGTTAGAAGAGCCGAAGGAGTGAGAACCTGTTCTCACAGTCCACTGCTGAACTCCCAACTAGTTCTGGATTGAACTGCTCAGAGAGTTGATCACTCCCCTTTCACTATATAGGTCACATCTAAAACATGACCACTTCGGCCGGAAGTCTTATCTGTTTCCATGTAAACAAAAAGGCGTCTCAATATCCTATAATCTCTGTACCAAACCAGTCTAATCGGAGCCCAGCCCATTTATGAGCCCCTCTGGAAAAAAAAAATCAAGGACACAGTATCCTCGAGAAAAGGAACAGGTTTTAGAAAACAAAGGATTTGGTTTCCGACAGTGACAGATGAGAGATAAGGAGGTGGGGAAGGTGAGGTGTGGTTTGCAGATGGGCGCGTACCCTTGGACCGATGATGAAGGGAATCTTGGGCTGTGGGCTGGCGGGATGTTGGCTTTGAAGAGGCAGTGCCTGGAGTTGACTTGTCATGGCTGGCTTGTGTGTGTGTTTTTTTTTTCCCTGTGTGTGCATACACAGGAGAGTGAGCTGTATGGAGTGCTGGGCCTAGGCATGATACTGTGGAACCAGTTTGCGGTGCCAGCCCTCTTCACCACATTCTGGCTGGTCCTGTTTGTCACAGAGGTCTACTTCTACTTCAGTTCGCACCGCCAGCAGGGGGCATCACAGGAGGGGTTGGACTTCGCCTTCCTCACCAGGTACTGTTTGCGATCAGCTGAAGAGAATTTCAAAGACTTCGAACGTTTTTTGAAAAAAAAAGAGCGACAGCAAACCTTGTCCATCACTTACAATTTGCGGATTCACTGATTAATTTTTCTCAGGAAAGAACTGCATTTGTTTGAACCGGTCTCAACCTCAGCACGTCCCAAAGCAGTTTGTGGCCAATGAGGTCACTTTGGAAATGGGGTCTCTATTGTAATTGAAACATAAGGAATATAAGCATTTCATAAGGAATATGAGAATTACAGCGTTCAACCCCTCAATCCTGCTCCACCATTCACTATGACAGTAGCTGCTCTTCACCTTCCTGAATTCCCAGAGAGATCAGGAATCTATCTCTGCTGGCCCATGATGTACACAATGATACAGCATCCACCATTCTCTGGGCTGGAGAATTCCAAAAATTCATAAACTTGAGTGAACAAATTAGTCAACAAAAGTGAGGACTGCAGATGCTAGAAATCAGAGTCTAGATTAGAGTGGTGCTAGTAAAGTACAACAGGCCAGGCAGCATCTGAAGAGCAGGAAAATCGACGTTGCTGGAAAAAACCCTTCATCATTGGCCCAAAACATCGATTTTCCTGCTCCTTGGCTACTGCTTGACTCGCTGTGCTTTTCCAGCACCATTCTAATCGGAACAAATTACTCCTCAATTGATTGGCCACTTATCCTGAAACTGTACTTCAGTGTTTTTCAATTCTCTCCTGAGGGGAAACTGCTTTGTGGCCTTAGTTCCACACCTTGCCCCTTGAGAAGCTTATATGCTTCAGTGAGATTGTGCCTCTCAGCTCCGGGAACGTTAATCTCGATTACCTAATGTATAGGCCGTATTGTGGTGCAAATAAATACTTTCACATAACGATGCATAAGAACGTAAGAAACAGGAGCAGAAGTTAGGCCATTCAGCCCATCGAGTCTGCTCCGCCATTCAATCCTGGCTGATAAGTCTCTCAACCCCATTCTCCCACTTTCTCCCCCTTGATACTCCAGAACCTATCTATCTCAGTCCTACATATACTCAATGACCTGGCCTCCACAGCCTTCAGTGGCAGTGAATTCCATAGATTCACCACTCTCTGTTAGAAGACATTTCTCCTTATCTCTCTGGGAATTCGTGATTTGACTGAACGTGTCACCTTCAGGGATTTGTGTCTTTGAACTCCCGAGGTCTCCTTGTAATCCCTCTTGAAAATATGTACATTAGGAGGAGTTGAGGCCATTAGACCCCTCGAACCTGTACTGTCTTTGGTTAATGATGTGGAGGTGCTGGTGGACAAAGGTCTGAGGTGGACAAAGTCAGAAGACACATGACACCAGGTTGGAAGCACAAGCTTTTGGAGCACCGCTCCTTCACCTGACGAAGGATGATGCTGTCCCTTTCACAAGGTTATGTTTTTTTTTCGCTTTCTCAAAAGGGTGTTGTAAAGGCAGAGGTTCTGATATGTCTGGAAATAGCCACTTGAAAACAATGCCAGGGGAGTGGCCAGTTCTCCCAGTTCAAGATTTTTTTTCTAGTTTGGTTTAGTTTCTTCGCAAGCAATCAAAATGTTGCTGGGGACCCAGAGAAGCAGCTACAGTGAAAAGAGGTTCCATGATTAGCAGAGGTCTTGCCTGGAACTTCTCTCTGAAACCTCCTCTGTCTGTCAGAACCCGTGTTTGAATATACCTTTTACTAAGGGTTGTGTTTATAGGATGTTGCGGGGATTTAAACAGCTCCTTCGTTAAATTGCGATAAGAGTTGATTGGGTTATCAAATAAATTGAGCTATTCTAAATTCTGTTTTCTTTTGTTTGAGTTTCATTCGTGCTGTTGAGATAACTCTGTTTTGTTTAAGGTTGAGTGGTTTGACCAGCTGCATCGCTCCTAGGTTATCCAGTTTAAATTTTTTTGGACAGATGTAAAGTCAGGGTCTGGGCTACCTTCTTAAAATGTTTTGAGGCGGGGTGGTTGTGAGGGAAGGTTTGTGGGGGGGGGGGGTTCCGGCCTAGTCAATAATACCTGAAAGCTTATGATTTCAAATAAACGTGTTGGCCTACATCTTGGTGCCGTGTGACTTCTGACTTTGTCTTTGGATAAGACCAAATATAATCTGATTAGTGGCCTCTACCATCTTGCCTGCTTTTCCATCACTACCCTAAATGAATATCTTTTTCAGCGTGGCATTGTTGTGAATCCAAATATATTTGATGGCAAAAGTATTGTAAAACTCCAGCATGCATGTTTCTCTCTTGCCTATCTGATGCTATCAAGTATTCACCTTGTCGAATGTTTGATGCCCCTTTGACCTCCTGCCTTTGACCTCTTGCAGCGTAGCTGGGTGCTGTGTCACTCCATACTCTCTGGTGGGCCTGACATTCACGGTCTCCCGTCTGTCGCTGGGCTTGCTCACTCTGTGCAAATTTTACCTTCAGGGATATTCAGCTTTTGCGAATGGCAACCTCATGCACAGGTAAGGGAGCTTCAGTGACCCGATCCACGCCCTAAACCAAGCAACAAACAAACAGTGGAAGAACTTGCCCTGTCTACTGAGCCTGTCACCACATCTCCCCCCCCCCCCCCCCCCCCCCCCCACTCCCTGTCTCCCTCTTTGGGCATCATAAAACATTTTACAGCCAAGCCTTTTTGAAATGTAGTTTCTGTTATAATGGGAGAAGCCATTACCAATTATCCCACAATACAGTTCCCAAAACTCAGACAATGTGGAAATGATCATCGAGTGTTGCTGCTCTATAGACTGAGAATGAGGAGTTGGTAGTCAATGGTAAGGAAATGGAGGATGAGATAAACAATTGATTTGCTTTTGTCTTCACTGTAGAGGATATTAGAAACACTTTCTGGCAATAGTGGAAAGGGGAAAGAAACTTGGCAAAATTGCAGTTACGAGAGAAATCGTGTGGAGCAAAGTTATGAATTTGCAGGCTGGCAAGTCTTTGCCTTGAGGTGTTAAAAGAGTTGGTTAATAAAGGTAGTGGATGCACTGGTGTTAATTTACCAGATTCAGGAAAGGTTCCATCAGACTGGAAAATAGTAAATACACTCAAAAAGGGGAAGAGGCAGCAAATGGGTAACTATAGGTTACTTGATGCCCATTGTGGGGAATTGATCAAATCATTTATTAAGGTGTTTTTGCAGGTTTTTACTGATTTCCAGCAACCGCAGCACATTGCTTTTAAAGTGGATATGGTCCAGAAGTTGCTGCATCTTTCTTTAGTCAATTGAGATCACATTGACTGGTAGAGTAAAGCCTGAGGGATGATCCGTTTGGCAGACTCCTCCAATATCTTAGTTTTTAACCTTCTCTGTTAATGCCCTTTTCCTGAAGTTTTCAAACAATAATACCACAAGTGGGTCTGATGTTGGCTTTTATCCTGCAGTAATTTTGTTCTGTGCACAGAGGTGTGACTGAAGGGGTGACCTTTCTGCTGCTGGCGCTACAGACTGACCTCATAGACCTGCATGTCCTGCAGCGTACCTTCCTGCTCAGCATCATCTTGTTCATCATAGTCGCCTCCATCCTCCAATCGATGCTGGAGATCACTGACCCCATCGTGCTTGCCCTAGGAGCTTCCCGGAACAGGTGAATGATAGGACGGGGGGTGGGGGAGTGGGTGTGGGGAAATGGGGGAGTGGGTGTGGGGAAATGGGGGAGTGGGTGTGGGGAAATGGGGGAGTGGGTGTGGGGAAATGGAGGAATGATTTGGTAGGGTTGGTGAAGTAGTATGGAGAGGTGGAATGCTGTGGGGAAGGGGTGTGGCAGATTGGTGTGGGGAGGTGGTGTGGCGGAGTGGTGTGGGGAGGGGGTGGAGTGGTCTGGAGTGGGTGGAAATTGTGGGGATGGAGAATACCCCTTGCCCCCAGATTTGGAGCATGCCCATGTTCACTTCCCTGAGCCCCTCTCTATTTGCCCACTGCGTGCTGAGCTCTGCTTCCCAGCCTGTGGAGCCAAACGTCTGTCTCATTTCACCTGAGCTTCAGCAGTGAGGCAGGTGGATTGCTAAGGACCTCGCCCCCCCCCCCAGGGCTCGATCCCCTCCTGGCCTTGGCTTCCTCGTTGGCCAGTTGGGTAATGGCTGGTAGCGATAGCAGCTCGGGCTGCTCACTCTGTGATCCCCTGCCCAGCTCCTGTCCTTGCCCACCAGACACTGAGGCCAGTTATAGGCTGGTTTGCCCGAATCGTCAACTCTCCTGCTCCTCGGATGCTGCCTGACCTGCTGTGCTCTTCCAGCACCACCCTTCTTGACCCAGTTGTAGGCTGGTCTCACACTCACCTGAGACCGAACCCGGGACTTTTGTCGAGACTTAATGGTCCTGCAGAGACAATTTACAGTGATTTCAGAAAAAGGCTCAGCAAAGCTGTTGTCTGATTTTGGAGTATGTTCATCAGTCATGGGAGGTTTCCAGCATGATGGTGACCCTTCCACCCATCAATTCTGTACTGACTCTTTCCTGCACGAATGAAACACCTATCCCATTATCCTGACTTGTGTATCAGCTTCTGTTTCAAACCATCAATCATTTATCCCTTGAAAGATGGAATGTTCTCCATTTCCGAAAACACTCTTTGGCAAAAGAAATGGCAGAATCCCTGCGGTGCAAATAGAGTGGTGTAGGACCATTCAGCCCATCAAATCTGCGCCCCCTTTAAAGGACATCCCAGACTCGCCGTCCACAGTGCCCCCCAACCCCACAAACGCTGCATTTCCTATGACCAATCCTCCTAACCAGCATATCTATGGACTGTGGGAGGAAACTGGAGCACCCGGTGGGAGCCCACACAGTCACCCAAAGCTAGAATCGAACCCAGATCCCTGGTGTTGTGAGGCAGCTGTGCTAACCTTAATGCCCGGGATGTCCTTCTGGGAACCTGGCCTATTATCTACACCACTCCTTCAAGGACCCAGCTAAATCCCGGGTTATGCTGTATGGTAGGAGTGGAGCTTGACAGGCCGTATCACCCATTTCTACTCACGTTCCATATCTTTATGTGCTTTCTGATTGTTTAGGAGTTTGTGGAAGCATTTCCGTGCCATCAGCATGTGTCTTTTCCTGTTGGTCTTTCCCAGTTTCATGGCCTATAGGATTGCACAGTTTTTCAAGATGGACTTCTGGCTATTGATCATCATCTCCAGCAGTGCGCTGACCTCTCTCCAGGTAGGAGGGCACTGTTTGTATCAGGTCATGACTTGGGTGAGGTGGACGATGTTTGAGAGGTTGCAGATGGCGCAAAAACTTGGAAATGCCGTCAGTAGTCAGGAAGATCTGTAGCAGGATTGAGGATGCAGAGACAGACTTGTGGTATGTATGTGAGTGCTGTTTCTGGGTCAGAGTCCTGGAATTCCCTTCCTAACTGCATTGTGGGTGTCTCTCCCCCAAATGGACTGCAGTGGTTCAAGAGGCAGCTCACCAGTACCTTCACAAGGGGTAACTAAGGATGGACAGTAAATGCTGTCCAAACCAGCAAAGCCCACACCCCTGAATGAGTTAAAACATAAATACCATGGCATACATAAGACTGTAACACCTTGAAGTAGACTTAGGTAATTTGGCCCATCGTATCTGCTCCGTCATTCACTGGGATAAGAACAGGTAGTTGGTTTGTTTTGACTGGCTTTTCTGTGCTGTAGATCTCTATGACTCAGTGAGATCATGGCTGACCTGATAATCCTCAACTCCACTTTGCTGCTTTTTCCCTTCGTTCCCTTACTGATTAAGAATCTGTCTGTTTCAGCCATCACTCAGACTCACTCACCTCTGTGGTAAGGAATTCCCCGCATTCACCATCCTTTGAGAGAAGTTGGCCCTGGGTGAGTTTAATGGGACAGTATGGAGGGACACTGTATCTAATCCAGTGCTGTTCCTGCCCTGCAAGTATTTGATGGGGTCTTTTCTTTTATTTGATATGGGCGTTGTTGGCTGGCACTGAATTTATTGTCTACCCCAGTTACCCGTGGGATGGTGGTGGAGGGCAGCCACCTTGAACAACTGCC
Source organism: Chiloscyllium punctatum (assembly GCF_047496795.1). Classification (NCBI taxonomy): domain Eukaryota; kingdom Metazoa; phylum Chordata; class Chondrichthyes; order Orectolobiformes; family Hemiscylliidae; genus Chiloscyllium; species Chiloscyllium punctatum. The sequence goes on along the minus strand of NC_092739.1, from coordinate 159,054,128 downwards.
ATCCATTTGATGTAGGTACACCTACAATATGGTGAGGGAAAGCATTCCAGGGTTTGGACCTGGTGATACTAAAGGAAATGTGGTATATTTCCAAGTCAAGGTGATGTGTGGTAAGAGAGGAGCTTTCAGGTGGTGGTGCTGACATGTGTATGTCCATGACCTTCTCGATGAAGTTGGTCGTTGGTTTGGAAGGAGCTTGGTTGAATTTCTGCAGTGCATCTTGTAGACAACAGAACATTGACTTGGTGGATCTGGTGCCAATCAAGTGGGCTGCTTTGTCCTGGATGGTGTCAAACTGTTTGTGGCATTTCGACATAGACTGACATTCTCCCCGTGTCTGTGTGGGTTTCCTCCAGATGCTCCAGTTTTCTCCCACAATCCAAAGTTGTGTAGGTTAGATGAATTGACCATGCTAAAGTGCCTATTGTGTACAGCGATGTGTAGGTTAGGTGCATTAGTCAGGAGAAACAGAGGAATAGGGTAGGGGAATGGGTCTGGGTGAGAGACTCTTCGGAGGGTCAGTGTGGACTTATTGGGCCAAATGGCCTGTAGGGATTCTCTGATACCAGTATTATAGCTGTACTGAAACAGCTTGGCTAGGGATGTAGCAGTACTATTGCTGATTATTGACAGGGCACACAGCCTTTGCAGTATCCAGTGCCTTTAGCCATTTCTTGACATTATATTGGAGCGAATTGAATTAATTGAAGGCTGGGATCAATGATTCTGAGGACCTTCAGAGTAGGACAAGATGGATCATCCACTCTGCACTTGTAACTGAAGATTGTTGCAGTTGTTTCAGCCTTATCTTTTGCACTAATGTGCTGGGCTTCTCCAACATTGATAGTGGAGATATATGTGGAGCTACCTCCATCAGTGAGTTCAATTGCCCACCACCATTCACGACTGAATGTGGCAAAATTGCAGATCTCAGATCTGATCCGTTGGCCGTGCAATTGCTAAGCTCTATCACTTGCTGCTTGTGCTGATGACACACAAGTAGTCCTGTGTTGTAGCTGCATCAGCTTGACACCTCATTTTGCTGCTGGTCCTGGCATTCCCTCCTGCACTCTTCATTGAGATAGGCTTGATCTGCTCATTGGCTGGCAATAGTAGAGTGAGAGATATGCCAAGCTGTGAGGCTGTAGATTGTGCTGGAGTATGAATCTGCTGTTGCTAATTGTCCACACAGTCTCGTGGATGCCCAGTTTTGAGTTGCTAAATCAGTTTAAAGTCTGTCCTGCTCAATACTGTAATAGTGCCACACAACATGATGTAAGGTACTACCAATGTAAAGATGGGACCTTGTCTTCACAAGGACTGTGCGGTGGTCTCTCTTCGCAATGCTGCGATGGACAGATGTATCTGCAGCTGGCAGATCGGTAAGGATGAGGTCTGATATGAGTTTCCCTCTTGTTGGCCCCCTCACCACCTGCCGCAGACCCAGTCAAGCAGCTATGTCCTTTAGGACCCGATCAGCTCGATCAGTAGTGCTGTTGCCGAGCCACTTTTCATAGAATGCCTACACTGTGAAACAGGCCCTTCAGTCCAACAAGTCCATACCAATCCTCTAAAGTGTACCCCACCCAGACCCGTTCCTCCTACCCTATATATACCCCGACTAATGCACCTAACCTACACATCCCTGAAAACTATGGGCAATTTCCCATGGCCAATTCACCTAACCTTCACATCTTTGGACTGTAGGAGGAAACCGGAGCATCCAGACATGGGGAGAATGTGCAAGCTGTACTCCTGAGGTGGAATTGAAGCCAGTCTCCTAGCACTGTGAGGCAGCAGTGCTAACTACTGAACCACCATACTGCCCTAGTATGGAGGTGGTGAACATTGAAATCCCCCATTCAGTGCATTTTGTGTCCTTGCCTCCCTCAGTGCTTCCTCTAAGTGCATTTCATAATAGAGGAAGATTGATTTGTTGGCAGGAGGTTTACTTGCCTATGTTTAATCTGATGCCAGAAGACCTCATGGCATCCAAAGTCACCATTGAGGGTTCCCAGAGCAGCTGTGCCCCGACTGTATGTCAGTGCACTGCCATTTGTGTCTTGTCAGTGGGAGAGGACCAAAGATGGTGACGGTGGTATCTGGGATGTTGTTAGAATGGAGGGAGCTTTACTCTGTTTATAACTCATTCTGTACATAACCTTGAGTGTTTGCTGCGACAGTATAGAGTGATCGTTTCTCTGTATCTGATCCTGTGCTATACCTTCCCTCGGAATGTTTTGGTGGTAAGGAATTATCATGAGCGAGGATGTGGGTCATGTGGGTTAGGCATGGGAATGTGAAGCATTATTAGATTCGACAGTAGTGATGTCAAGCTAAGGCAGTGAGAGCTTTATCTGGTAACTGTTGTATTCACTGTGAAAGATCAATGAGTATTGAACGATAACAATGTATACACAAACTTGATGGATAGATGTGGTAACAATGTAGTGTTAGACAAATGTTGAAACAAATTATATCAAATAGTTGGAGATAGAAGCCACTGATGTGATGGCATATTGTGCAATGTGTACAGGGTAGGTCATTTGGCCCCTTGTGCTGGTCATCTACTGAGCAACCTTACTCTCTCACTACTCCTCTATCACTTAATTCCCTTTATTGTTCAAAGATCTGTAAACCTGGACTGTGCTCTGAATGAGCATCTCTGGGGTGGAAAATTTAAAAGATTCACAATCATCTGAGTGAAGAAATTTCGCCTCATCTTATTTTAAGGTGAAATGATGGCCTCGTGGTATTATTGCTGAACTGTTAATCCAGGGACTCAGGTCATGTCCTGGGGAGTTGTGTTTGAATCCTGCCATGGCAGGCAGTGGAATTTGAATTCAATGAAAATCTGATTTTAAGAGTTTAATGAAAACCATGAATTAATTATTGATTGTCAGAAAAAAAAACCATTTGGTTCACTAATAGCCTTTAGAAAAGGAAACTGCCATTCTTAGCTGGTCTGGCCTACATTTGATTCTAGACCCACAGCAACGCGGTTGACACTTAACAATTAGATTAGGTTAGGGATGGGCAATAAACACTGGCCCAGCCATTGATGCCATTATCCCATCAGTGAATTAAAAAAAAATACTGTGACTCCCTCATTTTTGATTCCCTGGATGGACCCTGTCAGACACTGGAGAATTTTGTGTGTTCCAATCAGATCCCCTCTCATTCTCCTGAGCTCCAGAGAGTATGGGTTCAGGATGATGTTGATGAGAGACGATTAATCTCTTATAGTTATGGTCCAGCAGGTCTCAGAGACGCTTTGCTCTCGTATTGATTAACAAGAACAATGTAGACAACTCTGTTAACATGTATGTATGTATATGTGTGTGAGTGTATGTATGTGTGAGTGTATGAGAGAGAGAGAGAATAATGAATTAATCATTGAATCCTGACAGTGTGGAAGCTGGCCTTTGGCCCATCAAGTCCATACTGCCCCTCTTAAGATCCCACCCAGACGCATTCCCCCACCCTCCCACCCTATCCCTGTAACCTTGCATTCCCATGGCTAACCCCCACAGTCTGCACATCCCTGGACGCTATGGGATAAATTAGCATGGCCAGTTCATTTAACCTGCAGATCCTTGGACTGTGGGACGAAACCAGAGAAAACGCATGTAGACACAGGGGGAGCATGCAAACTCCACACAAACAATCGGCTGAGGCCGGAATTGAACCTTGGTCCCTGGTGTTGTAAGGCAGCAGTGCTAACCACTGAGCCACTGTCCCTCATGGCTGGCTGGTCAAGAAAGTAAGAGCACATGGGATCCAAGGAAAAGTGGATCCAAAATTGGCTGAGAAGTAGAGAGAGTGATGCTAGAGGCTTTTGTGACTGTAAGGCTGTTTCCAGTAGAGTTCCACAGGGTTTGGTGTTGGAGCATTGCTGTTTGTAGATTTTGGATTTGAAGTACAACAAAGGGTGAGATAAAAATTGATAGAGTGGTACACAGCGAGAAGGATATGGACGGACTGGTCAGGTGGGCAAAGCAGAGCCAAATGGAATTCATCCTGGAAAAGTGAGAGATGATGCACTTGGGGAGGGCTAACAAGCAAATTACATTGAATGGTAGGATCCTGGATATGACAGAAGATCAGATGGATGGTGGTGTGCATATCTGCAGATCCTTGAAGCTAACAGGGCAGGTAGATAGGCTTCTTGGGATATTAGTCGAGGCAGAGAATAAGCAAGGAGATTATGCTGGAAGTGTATAAAACATTGTTTCGGCTACAACTGGAGTACAGTGTGCAGGCCTGGTCACCACATTACAGGGAAAGATGAGATTCTTCTGAAGAGGGTGCAGAGGCAAGTTACCCTCTCAAGCTGCCTGGGCTGAACAGTCTGAAGGAAGATTGGAGAGGTTGGGGTTGTTGTCCTTGGAGCAGTGAAGGTTCAGATGGGTGATGATGCAGGTGCATGAGATTGAGAGTGGAGTAGAAGCTACTTTTTCCACTTGTCGAATGGTCAATAACCAGGGGCCATTGATTTAAAGTAAGCGTAGGATATAAGGAAAGATGTGAAGAAATATTTTCACTTTGAGGGGGGGAGGGGTCTAGAACTTGCTGTCCGAAAGACACTTGTGACATTTAGATATTCATTTGTACTGCCATAGCCTCCAGGGCCATGCTAAATTGCCCAGTAGTGGGCAGTCCAGGTGAATTAACTATAGTAAATGTGGAGTTACAGGGGTCGGTTGTTCTTTGGAGGTTCGGTGCAGACTCGATGGGCTAAATGGCCTCTATCTCGACTGTAGGGTTTCTGTGATTCCAAGGCTATGGGCCAAAAGCTGGAAGATGTGGTTAGTGTCGTCAGACTTTTGTTGGCCTGCACAGACACGTTGGGATGAATGGCCTCTTCTGTGCTGTAAGCACCTATGAGCATATGGGAAATAGGAGCAGAATAGGCCATTGGACCCCTTGACGCTGCTCTGACATTCAACAAGATCGTGGCTGATCATCTCTCTCAGCACTATTTTCTCACACTATCCCCTTATTCTTTAAATTCTCAATCTATTGGTCCTTCTCTTGAACATACTCAATGACTGAGCCTCGATCAGCCTCTGAGGTCACGAATTGTAAAACCTCACCATCCTCTGAGTAAAGAAATTTCTCCTCCATCCAGCTCTCAATGGCTTGCCCATTATACTGAGTCATAGAGTTATTCAGCACGGGAAATAGACCCTTCAGCCCGACTCATCCATGCTGATTAGATTTCCTAAACTGACCTAGTCTCATTTGTCTGCATTTGGCCCATATCCCTCCAAACCTTTCTTATTCATCTACTTGTCCAAAAATCTTGAAATGTTTTAACTGTACTTGCATCTACCACTTCCTCTGGCAGCTCATTCCACATACGAGCCACTGTCTGTGTGGAAAGGTTGCCCCTCAGGTTGTCATTCCATTCCCTCCCCCCGCCCCCCCACCCTCAGTTGAAGTAAAACGCTCAGAAACAGAGTTGTTTTGACTCCTTCATCTTTATTCCGGGCCCTGGAGGAGGAGAGAATGATCACCCATGTGCACAGGGACATGAGTTCATGGTTTTCTCTGGAACAGCAGTTTCTCAGTGAACTATATAGTCATTTTACAGGGAGGAACCTCCAGATAAGGCAACATACATATTAATTGGGTGACCGTTACAATCAGCAAGTGTCAATAGTAAAAATTAAGCTATCTGCTGTTACACAGTGAATAACTGACTTCACAAAATGAATACGGCACGGTGGCTCAGAGGTTAGCACTGGTACCTCACAGCACCAGGGTCCCAGATTTGATTCCAGCCTCGGGCGACTGTCTGTGTGGAGTTTGCACATTCTCCCCGTGTCTGCGTGGGTTTCCTCCAGGTGCTCCGGTTTCCTCCCACAGACTAAAGATGTGCAGGTCAGGTGAATTGGCCATGCTAAATTGTCAATAGTGTTACGTGCATTCGTCAGAGGAAAATGGGTCTGGATGGGTTACTCTTCGGAGGGTCGGTGTGGACTGGTTGGTTGGGCTGAAGGGCCTGTTTCCACACAGTAGAGAATCTAGTCTAATCTAATACTTTTCACCTTGTTAACTGACCTTACATACTGAATGCCAACTCATCTTGTTAAATGGCTTTACATAATGAATGCTTTTCCACCTTGTTAACCTATTACCCTCTGCCTCCAGCACCCCATTGTTAACTGTAAGTTCTTATCTGATCTGAGTCATGCTCAGCTAAACCTCTTGTTTCACTAAATTCAAAACTTAACTCTTTCCCTGCCTGCTTATACCGTATACATGTTCTCATTCCCTCCTTTTATCATTTCATGATAACCACTGAGATGACATTACCAGCTTTTATAAGACTCTGGCAGCCAGCATTTAAGCAAGACACAGCATACAATGATTATAACAACAAAATTACAAATCCGTTACAGTAAGTAGAATTTGAAGAATCCTATGTGGAAAAAGAAAATCCACCAGTAAAGTTCTTCAATCCACAGTCCTTAGTGACCACTCCATCCCCTCTAAATCAAGGAGAAATTAGCTGTTCTCCAAAATCTCCTTCAGTAAAGTCCAACCTGAAAACAAATCAGTCTGTTCTTGCGTCACTCCTTGGAGAAATCTGAATTCTTGGATAAGGGCAGTTAATTGCTTCACAAAACTGACGAGACTTCCATCCTTCTGGAGATGCTTCAGATGGAGGATACCAGCGCATCTGAGAGTGCAGTACTGCAGCTGCAGGCTAGGTAAAAGCAATATCCTTTGCTGCGTCTGCTCCTTCTCTGCAGTGGGTGGCACGGAGGCACAGTGGTTAGCACTGCTACCTCACAGCGCCAGAGACCCGGGTTCAATTCCCGCCTCAGGCGACTGACTGTGTGGAGTTTGCACACTCTCCTCGTGTCTGCGTGGGTTTCCTCCCACAGTCCAAAGATGTGCAGGTCAGGTGAATTGGCCTTGTTAAGTTGCCCATAGTGTTAGGTGCAGGGGTAAATGTAGGGGAATGGGTCTGGGTGGGTTGTGCTTCGGAGGATTGGTGTGGACTTGTTGGGCCGAAGGGCCTGTTTCCACACTGTAAGTAATCTAATCTAATCTAATCTAATCTAAATGTAACAAAGCCAATTGGGTGTTGTCATGTTAGCTTGATCAGTGTTTTTTTTTGCATCCTCTCACTGAAATTACCCTTATAAAAAGAGAAATCCAAGCCACACTCTTCCCCCAGAACAAAGACACTCAGAGCCTCAAATTTCCCTACGAGGGGGACTTTCACCCCTTTCTCACTTTACTCCTCACTAGGGCTTGAACCCCAGTGAAACACAGAGAACCCGAACCCCACTGAAACCCAGGAACCTCTTGTTTCACAAAACACAGAACTCTTTCCCTAACTGCTTATAGCCTACTCACATTCTCAAGGTCCCTTTTCAGTCTTTCTCCTCTCACCTTAACAATATGTCTGCTAGTTTTGGACTCCCCGCCTTAGGGAAAAGACTGTGTATATTCACCATTTTTATGCTCCTCATGATTTTAGAAACCTCTAAGGTCACCTCGCAACTACCTCCACTCCAGGGTGAGAAAAAAATGTCCCAGCCTCCTTATAACTCAAACCCTGTAGTCCTGGTAACATGCTTGTAAATCTTTTCTGAACCCCCTCTGATAAGAAAATGTTCCCTATTGTAGAACCTTCTGACCTCCCCACCAGCGAGGGAAAAATTACTGCATCTACCCTGTCGATCCCTGGAAGTATTTTGAGAGTTTTGGTGAGTTCGCTTCAAAACTCTGAGAGGACTAAAGATCCATTCTGCTCAGTCTCTCCTCCTCAGGCATTCCCACAATCATTGCAGTCCCCCCACCTCCAAAAATACGGCCAAGTAGATAGGTCCTTAGATGTGGAGACCCCAAAATTGTACATAGCCTGCCAGGTATGGTCTCATCAAAGTTCTATACAATTAAAGTAAAGTATCCCTACTCCTGCACATGAATCCTCTTGCGATAAAGGTCCACATACCATATGAAGCATTGAGACAGAGTACGTAGGAGCAGGAGCACGCCATTCCGTCCTCGGAGGCTGTTTGGTATGATCATGGCTGATCATCCAACTCAGCACCCTGTTCCCACTTTCTCTCTTTCATCCCTTTACTCCAAGAACCTTATCCAACTCCTCAAAAATGTTCAATGTTTTGGCCTCAATGTGCTGCCTGCATTAATTGCTGAACCTGTATGGGAGCCTTCAGTGACTTGTTAAGCCCCTGTCTAAGGAAGGATGTGTTGCCCTTGGATGGGGTCTGGAGGAGGTTCACAAGACTGATCCCAGGAATGAAGGGCTTGTCATATGAGGCGTGCTTGAAGACTCTGGGTTTGTACTCGATGGAATTTAGAAGAATGAGGGGGAATCTGATTGAGACATACAGAATACTGAGAGGCCTGGATAGGCTGGATGTGGAGGTGATGTTTCCACTAATAGGAGAGACTGGGACCAGGGAGCACAGCCTCAGAGTGAATGGAAGACCCTATGGAACTGAGGTGCAGAGGAATTTCTTCAGTCAGAGGGTGGGGAATCTGTGGAACCCATTGCCACAGAAGGCTGTGGAGACCAAGTCATTGAGTATTTAAGACAGAGATGGATTGGTAATAGCTTAGCTGTATTATTACTAGACCACTAATTGAGAAACTCTGGTAATATTCTGGGGAATTGGGTTCAAATCCCAGATGCTGCAGTTTGAATTCAGTAAGATCTGGAGTGATGACCATGAATCCATCATCGCTTGTCAGAAAAAAAATCCATCTGGTTCGCTAATTAGGGAAGGAAATCTGCCATCTTTACCTGGTCTGGCCTACATGTGACTCCAGACGCCCAGCACTTAGAGATAGACAATAAATATGTCCACATTCTGCGAATAAACCGTAAAAAGCATATAGTTAGGTTCTTGATTGGTAAGGGGATCAAGGGTGACAGGGAGAAGGCAAGTAGAATGGGGTTGTGAAACATATCAGCCATGATCAAATGCTGATACAGTCTTGATTGGCTGAGTAGCCTAATTCTGCCGCTGTATCTTATAGCCTTATGGTAAACAAGGGCACCCAGGTACTTGGGAGATAAATGCTTCACAGTCCCTCATCGTTTTAAGCATTTCCTGCCCCTCAGACTAGTCGTAAAGACCAGAATAAATGATAAATCTAACAAAGCTACCACTGATGAGTACAAGATGATTCAATCCTCCACTCCCTACTCTCTGCCATCACCCCACTCTCACCCTCTTCTCCCCCATCACACCCACTCACGCCCTCCCCTCCCACTCACGCCTTTCCCCGACTCTCACCCTCCCCCCTCCCACTCATGCCCTCCCCCAATCATGCCTGTCCACCTACTCACGCCCTCCACACCCCACTCACGCCCAATACCCCCCCACTCACGCACCCCACTCAAACCCTGCAACCCCCCATTCGCCCTCCACCTCCGACTCACGCCCACCACCCGCCCACTCATGCACCCCAATCACGCCCACCCCCCCCATTCACCCTCCACCCCCTACACACGCCCTACACTCCCCCACTCACTCCCTCCACCCACCTACTAATGCCCTCCACCCCCCCGACTCACGCCCTCCACCCCCCCGACTCACGCCCTCCACCCCCCCGACTCACGCCCTCCACCCCCCCGACTCACGCCCTCCACCCCCCCGACTCACGCCCTCCACCCCCCCGACTCACGCCCTCCACCCACCCCCGACTCACGCCCTCCACCCCCCCCGACTCACGCCCTCCACCCCCCCCGACTCACGCCCTCCACCCCCCCGACTCACGCCCTCCACCCCCCCCGACTCACGCCCTCCACCCCCCCGACTCACGCCCTCCACCCCCCCGACTCACGCCCTCCACCCCCCCGACTCACGCCCTCCACCCCCCCGACTCACACCCTCCACCCCCACCGACTCACGCCCTCCACCCCCCCCGACTCACGCCCTCCACCCCCCCGACTCACGCCCTCCTCACGCCCTCCACCCCCTCGACTCACGCCCTCCACCCCCCCCCGACTCACGCCCTCCACCCCCCCCGACTCACGCCCTCCACCCCCCCCGACTCACGCCCTCCACCCCCCCCGACTCACGCCCTCCACCCCCCCGACTCACGCCCTCCTCACGCCCTCCACCCCCTCGACTCACGCCCTCCACCCCCCCCCGACTCACGCCCTCCACCCCCCCGACTCACGCCCTCCACCCCCCCGACTCACGCCCTCCACCCCCCCGACTCACGCCCTCCACCCCCCCCGACTCACGCCCTCCACCCCCCCCGACTCACGCCCTCCACCCCCCCCGACTCACGCCCTCCACCCCCCCGACTCACGCCCTCCACCCCCCCGACTCACGCCCTCCACCCCCCCGACTCACGCCCTCCACCCCCCCGACTCACGCCCTCCACCCCCCCCGACTCACGCCCTCCACCCCCCCGACTCACGCCCTCCACCCCCCCGACTCTCGCCCTCCACCCCCCCGACTCACGCCCTCCACCCCCCCGACTCTCGCCCTCCACCCCCCCGCCTCGCCCCCTCCACCCCCCTCCCGGCTCGCGCCCTCCCCACTACTCACTCTCTTCTCTCTCCCCTACCCCCCCCCCACCCCACTCATGCCCTCTCTGCGTTAGCCCCCTCACTGGTGGATTATGCCATATTGTGACTGAAACTCCTTCCTCCAGGTTACTGGGACTATATTCATCTACGGGCTGTTTGTGACTGAGGACCTGAGGGGGGAGCCCATCGAGAACCTGGAGGACGTCATCTACTACGTCAACAGCTCGTGCCGGGTCCTGGAGTTCCTTGTGGCAGTGTGCGTCGTGGCCTACGGCGTGGTGGAGTCCATCTTTGGGGCGTGGAGCTGGATGGGCGCCTCGGTCATCGTCGTGCACTCTTACTTCAACGTCTGGCTGCGCGCCCGCGCTGGCTGGAACAGCTTTGTCCTCCGCAGAGAGGCTGCCCAGAAGATCAGCTCTCTGCCCCGCGCCTCCGAACAACAGCTTGCTGACTACGCTGATGTCTGTGCCATCTGCTACCAGGTAGGTCTCTGCACCTCCAATGGGCTGGGGAGGGGGGGGATGGATGGGAGGCCAAATAGGATGTTGAGGAACCCAATACACAGGATTACTTGCCTTTGGGTGGTTAGCACTGTTGCTTCATGGCGCCAGGGACCCGGGTTCGATTCCACCCTCTGGCAACTGTCTGTGTGGGGTTTGAACATTCTTCCCATGTCTGCGTGGGTTTTCTCCCATAGTCCAAAAATGTGCAGGTTAAGGGGATTGGTCATGCTAAGTTACTCAGTGTCCAGGCCTGTGCAGACTCAGTGGATTAGCCATGAGTAATCCAGGCTGACAGGGATGGAGTAAGGGGGTGGGTGTGGGTGCCTTTTGGAGTATTGGTGTGGACTCGTTGGGCCGAATGGCATGCTCCCACACTGTAAGGATTCTGTGATTTATGTAGCTTCATGTGCCAAAACAATCCACAGCCAGTTAACGTGCTTTTTTTTAAAACAATGGGCAATGTAAACAACATGTGGGGGGCAGGGCGTGATGGCTTGGACTGTTAATCCAGAGACCCAATGAGGACCTGGATTCGAAACCTGTCACAGCAGATGGTGGAATTTAAATTCAGTAAAAGTCTGGAATTAAGAGTCTAGTGATGGCCAGGAAACCATTGTTGATTGTTGGAAAACCCATCTGATTCATTATTGTCCTTTAGGGAAAGAAACTGCCATCTTTACCTGGTCTGGCCGACATGCGGCTCCAGACCTACAGCACTGTGTGGCTGACTCTTAACTGTCCTTTACCCATGTCTTGTTAACAATCAAGAAAGAAAATGCTTCCTGGTTCGACAGGGTGGCTCAGTGGTTAGCACTGCTGCCTTACAGTGCCAGCGACCCAGGTTTGATTCCAGCCTCGGGCGACTGTTTGTGTGGAGTTTGCTCATTCTCCCTGTGTCTGCGTGGGTTTCCTCCCACAGTACAAAGATTTGCAGGTTAGGTGAATTTGTAATGCTAAATTGCCCATTGTTTAAAGGTAATTATAGGATAATAGGGTAGGGGAATGGGTGTGGGTGGGTTATTCTTCAGAGGGTCGGTGTGGACTTGTTGGGTAGAAGAGCTTGTTTCCACACTGCAGAGATTCTCTGGTTATATAACTAGGTCCCACATGCAAGTTGATCGTGTTTGGAAAGCCTTTTTGTTTTAGCGATGTTGGTGGTTGGGACTAATGTTGCGGTGGAAGAAACAAACCCAAATATTGTAGATGCTTTACATCAGAACTCAAAACAAAGGTGTGGAGAAACTAAGCAGGTCAGCCAGCACCGTGGAGAGAAACAGAGTTCATGTTTCCAGCCCAGTTATCCTTCAACAGCTCTGGAGACTGAGGTGGGGAAATGATGGGTGTAATGTTAAGAAAAGGCGGGAGAAGCAAGCGGAATGGAAAGGAAGGGTTAGCAACTGAGGGAGATTAGAGATCACAGGCATCACAGAACAACAGAGGTGAAGTCATCTTCACTTTCCCTACAGTCCGCTTCAATCCCGAATATACCATCTTCATACGTAACCTTTCCAACTGATTCCTAGGATGTTCAGGACTGATGTATAAAGAGACACTGGATCAGTTAGGACTATATTCTCTGGATTTTTAATGAACAAGGGGCAATCTCTTTGAAACCACTATGATTCTAACAGGACTAGACAGGTTAGATGCACGAAATATGTTCCCAGTGGTGAGGGGCCCTCAGAACCAGGGGTCACGGTCTAAAGTTAAAGAATAGCCATTTTCAGACTGAGATCAGGAGAAATGTCTTCACCCAGAGAGTGGGGATCCCGTGGAATCTTCCACAGTGGAGAATGGTTGAGGCCAAAATGTTGAAGGTTTTCAATAAGGAGTTAGACATAGTTCTTCGGGATTTTTGAGAAGATTTATAGCTCAGTTTGATGAAAAGTCTGTAAGTTATCTCGCTGAGCTTGAAGGTTTGTTTTCAGACATCTCGTTACCATGATTAATGGTAACATCATCAGTGAGAGTCTCTGGAAATGACATCACCTACCTTAAGAAACCAAGACCGATAAATAGAGAGATGGGACATACCACTAGCGCTTCACCAGATGATGTTACCTAGTATGGTGACGAAATGTCTGAAAACAAACCTTCCAGCTCAGTGAGCTAACTTACCTTTAGCCATAAGAAATAGAAGTTTGTATCAAAGGATATGGGGAGCAAGTGTGAGAGATGTTTTGCATGATCAGCCATGAAGGCTCGTCCTGTTCCACACTCCTGTGTTCTCAATCTCAGCGTCACAATGAAGGTGCGCCTAGAGTTTTTTTGTTTTCTTGGGGATTGGGAGTCACCGGTGGGGCTGTCCCTAATGACACTTGAGAAGGTGGTGATGAGCTGTAGGTTGACCCACAATCCTGTTGGGCAAAGTTGGGGGGATTGCAGGGAGTTTGACCCAGTGACACTGAAGAAATGGCGATATGTTTCCAAGTCAGATGGGGAGTGGCTCCGAGGGGAACCTGCAGCTGGTAGTGCTCCCATGCACCTACTGCCTTCGCCCTTCTTGTTAGTAGAGTTTGCAAGTTTTGAAATAATTAATATATTACGCCAAGTAACTTTCAAAATGATTTGGTAACCTTGTCCAACAACTTGGTACCAGTCTAATGTAAGCAAATGCCCTGAACAAGTATAAATGCTACTCTATAGCATTGCTGATCAGATGGTTGAAAGTACATTCCATCAAGATAGTAGTTATAAATCTAACTTAAAAAAAAACAATTTGAAATTCTAACAGTGGTTATCTGTAGCTTATACAGTAATACTGTGTGTGTCATCTTTCAGTTAATAGGAACCACATTTTTGTTCCATCGCCCATGCTTGAGTAGCAAAAGATTGTGAGACAAATATTTCTGTTTGAAAACATTCCCTAGTTTGCATACCAGTGAGTACAGGATTTGTTATGATCTTATGGGCTGCTGAAGGATCTTCAGTGAGTTGCCACAGTGCATCTTGTAGATGGTACACACTGTTGCTACTGAGCATCGGTGGTGCAGGGTGTGGAGGTTAACATATTTGTTGGATGTTGATTGCTTTTTGTCTCATTTCCATCAATTTCTTTTCCCCGCTCAGGGTATGAGGGCTGCTGTCGTAACAGTTTGCGGACATTATTACCATTCATCGTGTCTCCGGCGCTGGCTGTACGTCCAAAAAACATGTCCCATGTGCCATCAATTCATAAAGCCATCGCCCCCTCCACCTGATCCTCCTCAGCAGACAGAGGAGGAGGGACAGATTCATGATCAACAGCCAATCCTTGAGGGAGACAATGAAGCAACTGGGACAGCAGTGCCTTTGGGAGGTGATGAGGAACAAACCGAGGCCCCAGACTTTGGGCCTAGCTCCAGCGGAGATGGCGAACTGCAGTGTGATGGTCAGGGAAAGGTCACAAGCCAGGTCGAAGGTGAGGATTCTTACCAGAGGGCAGAACCTGAAAGGTCCCAGACTCCAAAGGGAGGCTGGCATCTTGGAATTCCAGAATTGGAAGAAAACAATTCCGCGGACGGAATGGACCTGGTTGAAATAGAGAGAGAAAATGAAAAGGAGAGCCCGGACTGTGGGAAAGCTCCTTCCAAGGAACTAAGCCTCCTGGCTAGCGCAGGCGGAGAGAGTCAACAGGACACTGTGTGCAATGAGTCAGCAAATCGAGATGTTAAACCTCTTCCAGACAAAGCAGGAACGCCAGCAGACAGCAGGGATTCTTCACCAATCTCCACAAGGAATCAACCCTCAGGAATAGAACTGACTTTGCATGATGAAGAAAGTTGACCTTGTTACGACTTGGCAAGACAGGAAAGAATGAAAGGATATAAACTATGTTCCTGTTAAAACAGAATTGGTTTGTGTTGCCATTCAGCTTGTCCACTCAACATGTGTGTACATACATGCATATATATCTATAAAAAATTGAACTCTGACCTTTGACTGTCCTTCGGTGGCAGCTATCTTGGAAATCCCCAGTTTTCAGAGAAGTCAGGAAAGGGTCAAAGTTGATCGAACCTGGCCTCATTCAAGTGAACACATTGAGAAGTGTTTCACCCAGGTTACTGTTGGTTGAAGGCTTACTGGTAGACCAAGCTACCAAGGAATGACCCAGCGAAAGTAGGTGTCTCCACTACTAACCCTGTGCTCTTGGTTTGATTTTATTTGTTTGTGCAGTTGGTAGGGCAGGCATTCATTGCCCCATCCCTAACAGTCTTTGGCAAGATGGTGGTGAGTGGCCATCTTGAATAGCTGCAGTCCTTGGGCATTTGAGCACACTCAGTTCTGTTAGGAAGCAAACCCAGGATTTTGACACAGCGACAGTGAATGAACAAGGATATTTATCGCAATGTATACCATCTACACAATATATTGCAGAAATTCACCAAAATTCCAGGTGCCTTTTCAAGGTTGCAATTGTACCAGCCTCCACCACTTCCTCTGACAGCTCATTCCATATACACACCACCCTCTGGGTGAAGAACATAGAACATAGAAGAATACAGCGCAGTACAGGCCCTTTGGCCCTCGATGTTGCGCCGATCCAAGCCCACCTAACCTACACTAGCCCACTATCCTCCATATGCCTATCCAATGCCCGTTTAAATGCCCATAAAGAGGGAGAGTCCACCACTGCTACTGGCAGGGCATTCCATGAACTTACGACTCGCTGAGTAAAGAATCTACCCCTAACATCTGTCCTATACCTACCACCCCTTAATTTAAAGCTATGCCCTCTCGTAATAGCTGACTCCATACGTGGAAAAAGGTTCTCATGGTCAACCCTATCTAAACCCCTAATCATCTTGTACACCTCTATCAAGTCACCCCTAAACCTTCTTTTCTCCAATGAAAACAGCCCCAAGTGCCTCAGCCTTTCCTCATACGATCTTCCTACCATACCAGGCAACATCCTGGTAAACTTCCTCTGCACCCGTTCCAGTGCCTCCACATCCTTCCTATAGTATGGCGACCAAAACTGCACACAATACTCCAGATGTGGCCGCACCAGAGTCTTATATAACTGCAACATGAAGTTACCCCTTAGGTCCCTTTTAAATCTTTCCCCTCTCACCTTAAACCTATGCCCCCTAGCTTTGGACTCTCCAACCCCAGGGAAAAGATCTTGCCTATTTACCCTGTCCCCATGTTCCTTGTGATTTTATAAACCTCTATAAGGTCAACCCTCAGCCTCCAATGCTCCAGGAAAATAATCCCACCCTATTCAACCTCTGCCTACAACTCAAATCCTCCAGCCCTGGTAACATCCTTGTTTATCTTTTCTGAACCCTTTCAATTTTCACAAAATCCTTCCTATAGGAAGGAGACTAGAATTGCATGCAGTGTTCCAAAAGTGGCCTAACCAATGTCCTGTGCAACCGCAACTCTCTTTCCCTGTCGATTCCCTGACTGACTGACCAACAGAGCTGTGATAGACAGAATTTTAGTGATGTTAAGTAAAGGCTAGCTCTAGAAAGTAGATACCCTGGTACAACCAGGAGCTGTATTTGTAAAGAATAGGAGTAGTGGTTATGAACAGGAGTTGTTGCGCTATGTTGAATGCGTCAGGATGTGAAGTCCCTCACTGAATAACGAGGCACTAACCTTCAACTTCCCTTGAGCTTCTTTGAGTGGGAGTGGGAAGTGAAGGGTGGGCAAGGGTGGAGCTAGTGCAGTCTGCAGCCAGGTTTGTCCCCTCTTCCCGATACTCTCCAACTTCACCTGATTTCCATCCACCTCCACCCTTTCACAAACTCTCCCCGACAATGCTGAAAACCCTCCGAGAGAGGAAGGGGAAGAGGCCTGCACTGCTGTGCATTTAGATGGCCGCCGATCTGTGTTTTGAGTCCATCTCAGGTGCTGTAACCCTTTACCTCTCCACCTATTGGAAAAACCTGCCTATCCTCAGCTTTGATATCTTCAATTGACCCCACCCAGAGCCCCGGATGAGCTTTGGGGGGAATGGAGGGGGTGAATTATCCAGGGGTGTCCTCAGGAACAGTGTAAGGAAAAGATTAAATGGTGCTGTGAATAACTCAGGGGAGAAGGATTGTAGCTGCAAGAATGCTTTCTTCAATTTGATTTTGTTTATTTACCTGCATATCCAAATGAGGAAAGAGGTTATTTGACAGATTAAGAATCATCCAGTGGATAATGGTTGCATGCTCGAACTAATAATTAGGGAGGGGAAGGTGGTAGTTGACAGATCAGGTGACTAATGGCAGGTTGGGTGAGGTGGTTGGAGGTCATGTGATGAGATCTCCTTGGAGATGCCCAACCAGAGTTGACAGCCTACTGCCTGACCCTACCAACCCAGTTAGTTATGTTCATTTGTTGCTCTGGTTAGATTGCCTCAAAGGAAGAGTTGGGTCAAAAGGATGGGGGAACGTTGTGCTTAGCCCCTTCTGCCGACCCCATCATTATTCTCCTGCTCCTGCCTCCAAACTACCAAGGGGAGAAGCCCCAGCTGAAAGCAGGGGAGGATCATGGTCAAGGAAAGTTCTGGAATTCTTACCATTTATCATCCAGGTCCAGAAGGTCTGGGTGAGGTTGTGGTCATCGATGTTTGAGATGCAGCAATTCAGTCATCATTTAGCTAAAGGACACCACATTGTGCCTTTGTCCTGTCTCCTCCTCCTTCTCTGCCTTGTTCTCTATAACTTTAACATGAAGGTTTGATCTGTGTGAGCTTTTGGGAATTTGAATTGAACTGAAAGTTTTATTTTATCTCAGTTCGAGTCATGGCTGTGATTCATTCCTCCTGTTTCCAGTTTTGCATTCCAGCAGATCCTGCGCTGGGTCAGACGCAAACTCCATCAGAGTATCCTGGAGTTACCCTGCGAGGGCATCTCATGTAACTCTGGCTATTTTCCCGATGACTGTTGGACAGGGCTTCTTAAATGGAGGGGTGGGGTGTGCAGGACCCCAAATGGGGCAGTGGACACCATCGAACTCTGGCTAACTATTTTCCTTCATTTGTTCATGGGAGTGTGGACATCGCTAGCTTGGGCCAGCATTTGTTGTCCAGAGGGGGTCAACCACATTGCTGTGGGTCTGGAGTCACCTGTAGGCCGGACCAGGTAAAGATGGCAGATTTCCTTCCCTAAATAAAATTGGTGAATAAGGTTGGGCTTTATGACGATTGGCTACAGTTGACATTGGAGCACTCTGTAGTTTGGTTCCAGAATTTTATTAAATTCAAATGTCACCATCTACCTTCGTTGGGACTCGAGCTAGTCCATTGGTATTACCTCCAAGCCCCCACTGTGACTCCAAACTGCTGCACTCCTACTTGTGCCCCCTGCCCCCAACCCCCCCCCTACCTTGGGCTCCCCTCTCACGTCTCTGAGTGGTAGTGACAACTTTGAAGCCTTGGAATGGGACAGTGACAGCGTTTGAGAAGTGTTGATGTAGCAGGTTCCAGGGGTGTAAGCTGACCGAATTGTTAAATTGTTGAAAATTATCAATGTCATAGACAAATAATTTTCTCAATAGGGAATTGAGAACAAAGATTATTAATTTAAAACTATTGCTGAGCTGTTCAGGAGAGGGGGACTGTTGTCTAAAATGTTTTAAATTTATTCACGGGATGTGGGTGACTCTGGTTGGCTCGACATATATTGCCCATCGGGCAGTTAAGAATCAACTACATTCCTGTGGGTCTGGAGTCACGTGTAAGTCACACCAGATAAAGATGGCAACTTTCTTCTCTGAAGGATGTTAGTGACCCAGATGGCAGGATTTGGACCCCAATCCCCAGAACGTTTCATTGGTTCAGTGATAATACCATTAGGCTATTGCCTCCCCTTAAAGTGGAGAGGAATGAATGCGTGTTCAGGCCAGTGTCAGAAAATTGAATTGTCTAGCCATTGCAGTCTGACAAAAAGCAATGAGAACTCTATGAAAATTGCAACACTGAAACTCAGAAGTAGAGCACTGGGATACCAAACGCTGGGAGAGTCAGCCTCTGTATTTTTTGTGCCAGACTGTCCATTAACCTATTACCAGCATCAGCCAAATGGAGAACTGGCCATTATCACAAAGGAAGTTAGTTTCAATGAGACTAGAGATATGCAGGACATCAGAATCAGAGGAGTACAGATATCTCGGAGCGCTATGGGACAGGAGGTCATTGCTGAAATGGAGAATGAGCAGGACCGTGGAAGGGAATACACGGGGTTGGAGAATGTTAAAGTTTAAAAGAGGAGAAATTGGGACTGTTCGCCCTGGACAGAAGGCTGAGAGGCGATCTGATTAAAGTATTCAAAATCACAAGTGAGCTGGATGGGGTGAACTTTTTCTCACCCAAAAAAAGAAACAAGAAGAGCGGGCATGGCTTTAACATAATTTGCAAACAAAGTAAGGTATGGGTGTAGGTTTGCTCGCTGAGCTGGAAGGTTCATTTCCAGACGTTTTGTTACCCTACTAGATAACTTCTTCAGTGAGCCTCCAGGCAAAGCACTGCTGATGATAGCTGCTTTCTATTTATGTGTTTGGCTTTCTTTGGGTTGGTGATGCCATTTCCTGTACGATGTCATTTCCTGTTCCTTTTCTCAGGGGGTTGTAGATGGGTCTAACTCAATGTGTTTGTTGATAGAGTTCCGGTTAGAATACCTATATACATCTATACCGTATATTCAAAAAGAACGGATACCCAATGAACACAACCTCAACCTGAGCTACAAATCTTCTCAAAACTCACTAAAGTAAGGTGTTGTGAGACAAGAAAAACTTTTCGGTTAGTAAGTAGTTAGTGTACAGAATGCGCCATGCAGAAATGTAGAGAAGACAGGTTCAACTGAGGCATTCAAGAGGGGCACTGGATGATTATTTGGATAGTAATGATGTGTGGGTATGTAGAGGTTGGTACAGGATAATCGAGCCAGTGCAGGCATGATGCAGCCTCTTTCTGCACTGTAATAATTCTGAGATTCTGTGAAAGATTGCAGTGTTTCTTGACCAAGAATGGACTTAAGATCAATAAGGGAACCTATGACAATGACATCTGCCAAAGAATTGAAACTTGCTGCATGGTCGACTGGGGAAGAAAGTCACGGTCTGCAGTGGAAACCATGTACAGCAAACACCAGAAATGGCTCGACAAATATCACTCCCATTGATGACGGTTAAAAACCTGCAAAGGCACTGGCTTGAGAGATTGTCCAATGTCAGTGACCTCTCCCTGACCAATGTTCCTAAGGCACTTATTACAATCAGACAGCAGTGTTGGGTAGACATCGTTGACCATGTGCCTGACACAAGGCCCACACAACAAGCTGTCTACTCTGAGCTTTGTTATGACAAGCGGTTACCAAGAGGGCAGAGGAAGTGCCTCAAGGACATCCTTAAAATTTCCCTGAAAACCTGCAACATCCCCAGCAACTGGCGGGAATCACTGCTCAGACTGGAAGGGAGCGAACCACTTTGAGCGGCTCAGACAGCCTGGATGGAGGCCAAGTGCAAACAGCGGAAGGAGCATGTGATAGCCCTGGAATCCCACCCACCCACTTCAGCAAGCAGCCCTCCAATCGACCTGTAGCAGGGTTTGTGGGACTCGACACCTTTAGGATCCATAACTCCAGGGTGGGGGAAGGTTATCCTCAATCCTGGGGGTCTGCATGGGAAAATGATGACAACTTGGTGTGAGATTTGGATGGTTTTGAGTTGACAGAGGGTGGAAGATGGAAGTCCAGTCAAGAGTGTGTTGATCCTTGGATTATGGAGACTACCACAGGTTTAGAAAACTGTCAGTGACAGGCCTATTCAAAAGAGAGGGAGGCAAAGAATGGGTTGTTATAGGCTGATTGGCATCACATCTATTATTGAAAATATTTTGGAATCAATTATTAAGGAAGTAATAACAGCATTATCTAGCCAAAGAGTCAGCATAGCTTGATGAAAAGAAACTTGTATCTGACTAATTTATTAGCTTTTTTTCAAAGAAGTCTCGACCAGAGTGGATAGAGGGGAACCAGATATGTGTTAAACTTAGATTTCCAGACTGCGTTCAACAATGTACCTCACAAAAGATTAAGTCATAAGGTAAGAGCCCACCGTGTTGGGGGTGGGTTATTGGCATGGGTAGAGAATTGGTGCATGGACAAGATTCTGGGTAATCCAAGATGGAGGAAACGGGAACAATTTCTGGCTGTAAGAGCTGCTCCCTTTTTTTTGAGGTATTTTAGGTGCTGGAGGTGATTTCTCGTATTCCAGGAACAGCAATTACTGTTTTATATGTTGTTGCATTGTTTTGGAACTTTGGGAAAAAAAGTCAAAACAACAGCAGTTTTAAAAGGGAGAAGAGCAGACAAAGGAAGCACATGGTGAAGGACAGTGCAGGAGAGAGAGAGAGAGAGAAAGAGAGAGAGAGAGAGAGAACCTGCACAGTTACTGCCTTTGATGTTTGAATTCGTGTATCGCTGGACATTGTGCAGCTGGGAAAATGATCAAACAGTGAAATTCACAACTAATCTTGGAGGATGGAATGAGCTGCCAGAGGAAGTGGTGGAGGCTGGTACAATTGCAACATTTAAGAGGCATTTGGATGAATAGGAAGTGTTTGGGTGGGATATGGGCTGGGTGCTGGCAGGTGGGACTAGATTGGGTTGGGATATCTGGTCGGCATGGACGGGTTGGACCGAAGGGTCTGTACATCTCTATGACTCTATGAGCAACAGGGGTGATTTTCTTCAGGTTGCCATCCTGTGACCATTGGGCTTCTACAGGGATCAGCCCTTGGGCCACAACGGTTTACAATATATATTAATGTCTTGAAAGAAGGAAGTGAAAGCATTATAGCCAAATTTCCAAACAACACAAAATAAGTGGAAAGGCAAGTTGCAGATGGGATTAAAAACAGTTCATTGAGAGATATATTGATATGTTAAGTAAGTGTATAGGAACTGGGGGATCATGTTGTGGTTGTACAGACATTGGTTAGGCCATCGTTGGAATATTGCTTATAATTCTGGTCTCCCTGCTACAGGAAGTGTGGCCAGACGGGATGCTCAAAATGATACCTTACGGAAATGGGCAATAACAAGGATCGGTGCTGGGCCCTCTACTTTTTGTCACTTTTATATAAATGATTTGGATGTGAGCATAAGGTACAGTTGCAGATGACACCAAAATTGGAGATGTAGTGGGCAGCAAAGAAGGTTACCTCAGATTACAACGAGATCTTGACCAGATGGGCCAATGGGCTGAGAAGGGGCAGATGGAGTTTAATTTAGATAAATGCGAGGTGCTGCATTTTGGGAAAGCAAATCTTAGGACTTATACACTTAATGGTAAGGTCCTAGGGAGTGTTGCTGAACAAAGAGACCTTGGAGTGCAGGATCATAGCTCCTTGAAAGTGGAGTCGCAGGTAGATAGGATAGTGAAGAAGGTGTTTGGTATGCTTGCTTTATTGGTCAGAGTATTGAGTACAGGAGTTGGGAGGTCATGTTGCAGCTGTACGGGACATTGGTTAGGCCACTGTTGGAATATTGCGTGCAATTCTGGTCTTCCTATCAGAAAGATGTTGTGAAATTTGAAAGGGTTCAGAAAAGATTTCCAAGGATGTTGCCAGGGTTGGAGGATTTGAGCTATAGGGAGAGGCTGAACAGGCTGGGGCTGTTTTCCCTGGAGCGTCGGAGGCTGAGGGGTGACCTTATAGAGGTTTATAAAATCATGAGGGGCATGGATAGGATAAATAGACAAAGTCTTTTCCCTGGGGTTGGTGAGTCCAGAACTAGAGGGCATAGGTTTAGGATGAGAGGGGAAAGATATAAAAGATATCTAAGAGGCAACTTTTTCACACAGAGGGTGGTACATGTATGGAATGAGCTGCTAGAGGAAGTGGTGGAGGCTGGTACAATTGCAATATTTAAGAGGCATTTAGATGGGTATATGAATAGGAAGGGTTTGGAGGGATATGGGCTGGATGCTGGCAGGTGGGACTAGATTGGATTGGGATATCTGGTCGGCATGGATGGGTTGGACTGAAGAGTCTGTTTCCGTGCTGTATATCTCTGACTATGGCTCTATAACTGAGGCATGCTGAGAAATTGAGACAAGCCTTGACCAAAGTGACTGTGCTAATGAACGTGCTGCAGAATCCAGACAGGCTATAGCTACATATGGACAGTATGTAATTGACCCAGAAGCTGCAGACAGTACAATATGCAATCGAATTGGAATTGAATATAATCAGACTAAATGCGATCTCCAGGATAATCAACCTCTGGTTGTTTACCAGACCCGGCGAGGGGGATGGGCTCACACCCTTATTTGGAAAGGGCTACCTGACCTCCGTGCTCCCAACACCACCAGGAATGGATGCCCAAGGACCACATTGCCATCGAAACGTTCCACACCTGGTTGGGCATGTCAATCAGGGTAATCAATCCTGATCTATATATTGGAGGACATTAGAGATCCTCCTAAAAGAGCTGGAACAACTGCTAAGTATAAGAATCGTTGCAACACCATCCTCAGGAGCAGTACGTTGAGAGCAATCACTGCGTGAACAAGATAGCCCAGGACAACTGGAAGACAATGAGATGATCAAGTCCACAATGTAGTGTGGTGGGATATGCTCATCCGGACTTAAGTTAAAGCATGAGATAGTTGATTAGATTTATCGTGTAAATTATTGGTTTATTGTGTATATTGTTGTTATAGTATTAATTGTGTTGAATATTATTGTTTATTAAGAGTTGACTCAGTTTCTTTGCTCGATATGAGTTAAACACGTTGGTATGGTACTGTGCCACAGAGGTAGGATCTCATGGTCTTGATGTTGGAGAATGACTGACTAATGTAGGAATCTCAGCCCTAGTTTGAGTCATTGTCATTGAGTCGTAGAGTCCTACAGCACAGAGGCAGGCCTTTTGATCCTAACTGGTCCATAGCGACCAAAATGTCCATCAACGCTAACCTCAATTCTCTGCACTTGGCCCATATTTTTCTTCTCCACCCTGGAGGCTTCCTGCCTCTATTCCTGATGAAAGGCTTTTGCCCGAAACGTCAATTTTCCTGCTCCTCGGATGCTGCCTGACCTGCTGTGCTTTTTCAGCACCACTCTGATCTAAACTCATATTCTTCTCAACCTTTCTTCTCCGTTGTGTTGATGAATGATCTGTGACAATGATCAGGGAGGGCAAGTCTCCACATTCTTAAGTTCTACTGACTGACGGAGGCCTAGGAATATCCTGAGATTGAGGAAAGAGGGGAAGGTACATCAGCGGATGCTCACACTGCATGTCCCAGTCTAACAAAGGTTAATGGGTATTGTAATATATTGGAAGGAGCTTTGAGCTGAGAGATGATTGTTTGAAAGTCTCTACACTGTCCACTAGATGGAGCAGCTGAACCAGGATTTGGTTCTCCTTGGGCAGAGAGAGATAATAACCACAGAGTTAAACAGAATCTCTGCCACAAACACCCGTCCAGTTTAAATTCATAATCGCAAGCTGCGGTTTTGAGGAACTTGTGATGTTCTAATCAAACATACAAGCTGAATAATCTCCAACGTTTCTAAGGTTTTTTGGTGAGGTGTCAGCTCAAGATGTCCTCAGCTGAATGTGAATGATTTCAGGGCAAGTTTTGATGAAGAACTGTGAATGTTTGTATCAATGTTTATTGCCAACAAATGTGCCCTCCTCCTCCGGCATTACCGAAGCATTTCTGTACTGCCTCTGTGAAAACAATGTAGTCTTCCCATATCCGATGTGCTTTCTCAACCTTTCTAGCGGTTTTTCCCTCTCCTCCACCACCACTCAAACAGATGGAGCCGTCAATTATGGCTGGGGACTCTGTTCTCCAAAACCTCTACCCTCCCTTCCTTCCAAAAAGCAGGAATGAGTACTCCTTATCCTCACCCTTGGAATGCAGGTTCATAGTTTCTTGAAAGTGGACTTGCAGGTAGGTAGGATAGTGAAGAAGGCATTTGGTATGCTTTCCTTTATTGGTCAGAGTATTGACTATAGGAGTTGGGAAGCCATGTTGCTGTACAAGACCTTGGTTAGGCCACTTTAGAATACTGCATTCAATTCTGATCTCGCTGCTACAGGAAGGATGTTGTAAAGCTTTAAAGGGTTCAGAAAAGATTTTCAAGGATGTCATCAGGGTTGGAGAGTTTGAGTAGGCTGGGGCTATTCTCTCTGGAACGTCGGAGGCTGAGGGGTGACCTTATAGAGATTTTTAAAATCATGAGGGGCATGGATCGGATAAATAGACAAGTTCTTTTCCCCAGGATAAGGAAGTCCTAAACTTGAGGGCATAGTTTGAAGGCAAGAGGGGAAAGATTTAAAAAGGACATAAGGGGCAATTTTCTCATGCAGGAGGTGGTGCGTGTATGGAATGAGCTGATTGAGGGAGTGGTGGAGGCTGGTACAGTTACAACATTTAAAAGGCATCTGGATGGGTAGATGAATGTGAAAGGTTTAGAGGGGTATGGGTCAAGTGCTAGCAAATGGGACTAGATTAATTTAGGATATCTGATCAGCATGGACAAGTTAGACTGAAGGGTCTGTTTCTGTACTATACATCTCTGTGACTCTATGAGGCTGCCAGGCCTGCTGGCCTTCTCCGGCAAATTTCTGTTTTTGATTCTGATTTCCAGCATCTGCAGTTCTTTGTTTTGCTTTGGAGTGCTGTCAGATCAGCCACAATCCCATTAAATGGCAGAGTAGACTTGATGGGCTGAATGGCCTACTTCAGCTCCTATATCTTACAGGCATTGTGAGATGGCGGATGGACATGGGATGAATTTGCCAACCATACATTTCACCGTCTCTGGGTTTATCGTGCATTGCTCCCATTTGATTATACTATTGGTGGCTGTTTCATTAACATGTATACAGGCCCTTCCAATATTATTTTTCATTCATTGATGGGAGGCAGTCATTGCTGGTTCAGCCATCATTTATTGTCCGTCCCTAGTTGCCCCTTTTGAAGGTGGAGGTGAGCTGCCTTGAAGAACCGCTGTCGTCCAATTGCTGTAGATTGATCCACAATGCCCTGAGGGAGGAGTTCCAGGATTTTGACCCAATGACAGTGAAGGAACGGCGATATATTTCCAAGTCAGGATGTGAGTGGCTTGGAGGGGAACTTGGAGGTGGTGGTGTTCCTACAGAATTCCCTCCCTAAACAAACCCCTCCCCACCCCTCACACACTTCTTTTAGGCAGTCCCTAAAACCCCTTAAATCAAGAATTGGTAAACTCTGCAAACAACTCTGTCTTTGGCTCGTCTGACTCTGTAAAGTACCCCATGTTGGAAGTTGTTGTTCTTTCTGGTGTGTTTGAATCATAAAACCATAGAGCTGTACAGCACAGAAATAGAACCTTCAGTCAAATTTGCCAATGCCTTCCAGATATCCTAGTAACCTAGTCCCATTTGCCAGCACCTGGCCCATATCCCTCCGAACCCTTCCTATTCATATACCCATCCAGATGCCTTTTAAATGTTATAATTGTACCAGCCTCCACCACATCCTCTGGCAGCTCATTCCATACACGTACCACCCTCTGTGTGAAAAAGTTGCCCCTTAGGTCCCTTTTATATCTTTCTCCTCTCAATCTAAACCTATGCCCTTTAGTTCTGGACTCCCCGACCCCAGG
Organism: Chiloscyllium punctatum; assembly: GCF_047496795.1. Classification (NCBI taxonomy): domain Eukaryota; kingdom Metazoa; phylum Chordata; class Chondrichthyes; order Orectolobiformes; family Hemiscylliidae; genus Chiloscyllium; species Chiloscyllium punctatum. Next base: position 159,027,508 of record NC_092739.1, on the reverse strand, counting down.
GAAAAGACCTTGCCTATTTATCCTATCCATGCCCCTCACGATTTTATAAACCTCTATAAGGTCATTCCTCAGCCTCCAAAGCTGCAGGGAAAACAACCCCAGTCTCTTCAGTCTGTCCCTACAGCTCAAACCCTCCATCCCTGGCAACATTCTTGTAAATCTTTTCTGAACCCTTTCAAGTTTCGCAACATCTTTCCGATAGGAAGGAGACCAGAATTGGGTGGGGTCATGCCTTGACTCCCGTGTGAATCCCTCTCCTTCCTTCATGGTTCAGTCCACGTCCCAAATGGATGCCTAGAACTGGTACTTCCGTGCTTATGCCCAAAGGTGTTAGAAAGGCTGCTGTTCCTGGAAAAGCCACACAGTGTCACTGTTGAACTGCAAATGGCCTTTCTTGCCTCCCCCTCCCCGCACCCCCCGTCCCCCCGTCCCCCGTGCCCACCACTACAATTCTTCCATATACTCCACTTTAGAGTGTATTGTTAAAAAAAACTCCCCAGCAAGGTAAACTGCTCACTCAAGGTAAAAACACAAGGACTATTAATGAAAATATGTAACTGAAAAAGACCCATTCCATCAAATCTTTCATCAAAGATTTATTTGTTTGCACATTGGCATTTCTTGCATAGACCTCGATGGACACAAAATCGAGGTACAGTCATAGAGATAAAAGGCCTTGAACCCATCAAGTCTGTGCTGGTCAAAAGTGGCCAACTAATTACATTTTTTGGCATTTGACACAGCCTTGTATGCCTTGGCATCATAAGTGCACACTTAAATACTTAGAATCGTAGAATTGCTACAGTGTGGAAACAGGCCCTTCAAGTGACCTTCTGAAGAGTGACCCATCCAGACCCATTCTGTTACCCTATTATCCTATGTTTTCCCACTGACAAATGTGCCTAACCTACACATACCAGAGCCCTGTGGGCAATTTTAGCATGGCCCAAATCACCCTAACCTTCAGAGCTTCGGATCGTGGGAGGAAACTGGAGCACCCGGAGGAATCCCATGCAGATACAGGGAGAATGTGCAAATTCCACACCATGCCACCCCCTCCTTCAATGTTATGAGGGCTTCTGTCTCTCCCACCCTTAGGGGCAGTGAATTCCAGATTTCCACCATCCTCTGGGTGTGAAACTGTTTCTTACATTCCCTTTAAACCTCCTGCCTCTTTTTTTTCCCTCAGATGGTTTGGCAAAATGTGTCTTTTTCTGCGCAATGTTATTTATTAATGCCCTCCTTGTTCACTCGGTCTCTGGGTAAGTCAACGTTCCACTGTGAACCAGAATTCTGCCTGAGTTTGAGTTTTTCCGTACATCGTGTGAAGGCACGGCGTCAGCTCCACCAACTGCCTCCTGGGTGCCAGTGATGTGATCTTGGTTGGGTGTTTCATTCCTGGAAAGGGAAGCAAAAGACTCTGGAAATACTCCCAACGAGTTTGGAGGACTGAGGGAAAAGCAGACGTTTCAGATCGATGACCTTTCGTTAGACTTGGAAAACAGTGAAACAGCAACAGGCTGTGAGCAAGTACAGAGACTAGGAAAGAGGGCAGAGCATAGGGACACAAGAACGAGGAGCAGGAGTGGGCCATCTGGCCCCTCAAGCCTGCTCCACCATTCAATAAGGTCATGGCTGACCTTTTCATGCACTCAGCTCCACTTACCCGCCCGCTCACCATAACCCTTAATTGTGCTGCTCATCATGTGATCTCCTCTATGTTAGGGAAACAAAGTGTAAACTGCGTGACTGCTTCACAGAACATCTATGTTCTGCCCTCAAGGGAGACCCTGAGCTTCCAGTTGCCTGCCACTTTAACACACCACCCTATATTTTGGCCAACATCTGTGTCCCAGGCTTGCTGCAATGCTCCAGTGAAGTTCAGCACAAGCTGGTAGAACAGCACCCTATTTTCCACCTGGGGACTCTACAGCCCTCTAGACTCAATATTAAGTTTAACTTTCGGGCCTGAACTTCCCCCATGGCCTAGCCCCCTACCACACACTCCAGGCCTGGTTATCAGATACTCTGCTATTACACACCACCCATTGTTAGCCACTAACAGTCTCTATTAACAGCTATTCACCCTCGCCAGATTGTTATTGACTCCTCTGTTTGGTCCAACTTTTCTTCTCTCTCTTTGGGCTCTATTTCCACCTATCATTTGCTCCTTAAGCCCCCTCCCCACCCTATCTTCTGTATATAAATTGACATTTTCCTAGCTACATCAGTTCCGAGGGAGGATCACTGGACCTGAAGCGTTAACTCTGATTTCTCTTCACAGATGCTGTTCATCCTGCTGAGCTTTTCCAGCAACTTCGTTTGTCATTTATAACCCTTAGTTCCTTTACTGTTCAAAATTATACCTATCTTTCCCTTAAAAACATTCAACAAGGTAACCTCAACTGCTTCACTAGAGTCCCTGCAGTGTGGAAACAGGCCCTTTGGCCCAACAAGTCCACACCAAAGAGTAACCCAACCAGACCCATTCCCTGAACCTATTACTCTACATTTACCCCTAACTAATGCACCTAACCTGCATATCCCTGAACACTCTGGGCAATTTAACATGGCCAATTCACTTAACTTGCACATCTTTGAACTGTGGGAGGAAACCGCAGCACCCAGATGAAACCCACGCAGACACGGGGAGAATGTGCAAATTCTACACACACACTCGTCCAAGGTTAGAATATTTCCTGGTCCCTGTTGCTGTGAGCCACTGGGCAGGGATTTCCGCAGATTCACAACCCTTTGGGTGAAGCAGTTTAGATTAGATTAGATTAGATTCCCTACAGTGTGGAAACAGGCCCTTCGGCCCAACAAGTCCACACCGACCCGCCGAAGCGTAACCCACCCAGACCCATTCTCCTACATTTACCCCTTCACCTAACACTACGGGCAATTTAGTGTGGCCAATTCACCTGACCTGCACATTTTTGGATTCCTCCTCAACTCAGTCCTAAATCTGCTCCCCTTTAATTTGAGGCTATGCCCCCTTGTTCTAGTTTCACCCACCAGCAGAACAAAAGGGAAGGTCAGGGTGGAAGGCAGGGAGATCCCAGCTGTGTTTTTAGGTTGGTGTCTCTCAACTCCTCCCTCTGTCAGAGGAAATGGTCTCTCTTTGTTTCCATCTTAAGATAAACAAAGTCATTCACTTTGGGTTCCCTGCCTTTAGATAGTGTCGTATACAACCTTAGGATGTTCCAATATGCTTTACAGATGATGGAGAGGTTGTGGAGTGCAGCTACTGTTGTCATGTAGGGAGCTCAGCAAAGGCCCAGGATGTGAAGGTTTTCGGATAATCTACTTTCTGGTAAGGACAATGTGAAGGAAGGTGTCTGGTTGAGTGGTCGATCCTGCCCAGGATACCCAGGAGATCTCTCGCCTGCTCTTCTTCAAAAAAGACCAAGGGGTCTTTTTCGCCTGCCATGGTCAGCAAGGAAAAGGCTCTGTGTAAACAACGCACCCGAACAGTGCAGCACTCCCTCAAGGCAGCACTATTCTACATTTTGTGATACCCAGCATTATCTCCCTCAGCATTTAGCATGGTACCCACTGAGCCATAATCACCAGCTGATTCAGTTAAAATAAAAGCAATATGGAACAATGGAAGGTTCAGATACTGAGACTCAGGTCAAGAGTAAGAAGGAAGCATAAGTTCGGTGTAGACAACCAGAATAGAGTGAATCTCTTGAAGGGTATAAGGTGTTCATGGCATTCTTAAAAGGGACACCAGGAGGGTCAAAAGGGGATGAGATCGTCTTAACAGGTAAGGTTAAGGATAATCGAAAGAGATTCTGCAAGGACATTAGGAACAACTAGGCAGAGAATAGGGCCTCTTAAAGATCAACAAGATCATCTGTGCATTGAACCACAGGAGATGGGAGAAATACTTGACAAATATTTTGCTTTAGTGTTTACTGTGAAGAAAGAAATGGTGGCTAAAGAACTCTGGGAAATAAGTTTTGATGTCTCAAAATTATAGAAGAGCTGCAGGAGGTCTTAAAAAACATAAAGGCAGATAAGTCTCTGGGATCTGATCAAGTGTATCCCAGGACGTTGTGGGAAGCTAGGGAAGAAATTGCAGGACCCCTTGTAGAGATATTTGTATCATCTACAGCCATGGGTGAGGTCCTGGAGGACTGAAGGGGGCTAATGTGTGTTTATTTAAGAAAGGAAAAACCTGGAAACTATAAACCTGGGATCCTAAGCCTCTCATTAGTGGTGGATAAATTGTAGACAGGATTTACATGCATTTGGAGAAGTAAGGAATGATTAAGGATAGTCAGCATAGCTTTGTGCATGGGAAATTGTGGCCCACTGAAGACAAAGCAGATAGAAATAATTCAGTCTGGAGCTCAGTGCCCAGTGGTGTTCCACAGGGATTGATTCTGGGACCTCTGCTCTTTGTGATTTTTATAAATGACTTGGATCAGGAAGTGGAAGGGTGGGATGCTAAGTTTGCCAATGACATGAAGTTTGGTGGGGTGGTTGATAGTGTGAAGGGCTGTTGTAGGTTGCAACAGGACATTGACAGGATGCAGAGCTGGGCTGAGAAGGAGTTCAACCGAGAAAAGTGGGAAGAGGTTTATTTTGGAAGATTGAATTTGAATGCTGAATACAGGGTTAAAGACAGGATTATTGGTGGTGTGGAAGTACAGAGGGGTCTTAGGGTCCACGTCCATAGATCCCTCAAAGTTGCCACCCAAGTTGATAGGGTTGTTAAGAAGGCGTATGGTGTGTTGGCTTTCATTATCAGGGGGATTGAGTTTAAGAGCCCACGAGGTTATGCTGCAGCTCTATAAAGCCCTGGTTAAGCCACACTTGGAATATTGTGTTCAGTTCAGGTCGCCTCATTAAAGGAAAGATGCGGAAGCTTTAGAGAGGGTGCAGAGGAGATTTCCCAGAATGCTGCCTGGACTGGAGGGGCATGTCTTATGAAGAAAGGTTGGGGGAGCTAGGGCTTTTCTCATTGGAGCAAAGAAGGATGGGAAGTGACTTGCTAGATGTGTACAAGATGATGAGAGGCAGAGATAGAGAGGATAGTCAGAGAGTTTTTCCCAGGGTGGAAGTGGCTATCACGAGGGGACATAATTTTAAGGTGACTGGAGGAAGATTTATGGGACATGTCAGAGGTGGGTTCTTTCCACAGAGAGCGGTGGGTGTGTGGAATGCACTGCCACCAATGGTAGTAGAGTCAGAGACATTAGGGACATACAAGCGACTCTTAGATTGGCACATGGATGATAGTAAAATATAGGGTATGGGGTTAGTCTGATCTTAGAGTCGGATAAAAGGTTGACACAACATCAAGGGCCAAAGGACTTGTACTGTTCTATGTTCTATGATTATTTTCAGTTTTTTTTTGAGGATATAACCAAAAAGATTGATGAGGTCAGAGCAATAAACATTGTCTATATGGACTTTAGTAAAGCTTTTAACAAGGTTTCGCATGGTAGACTGGTTAGTAAAATTAGCTCACATGAGATTCACGGAGAGCTTGCCAATTGGATAGAAAATTGGCTTGACTGGAGGAGACAGAGGGTGGTGGTGGAGGGTTGTTTCTTGGACTGGAGTCTGTGACCAGGAGGTGTTCCACAGGGATTGGTGCTGAGTCCACTTTTGTTTTTCATTTAAACAAACAATCCTATACAATGATAAGACAGCAACGATGATCCCTGTGAGAAGCGAGAGTGATAGTACAGTTGTTGTGGGGTTCTTTAACTTTCCAAATATTGACTGGGACTACTATAGTTCAAGGACTTTAGGTGGGTCAGTTTTTGCCCAATATGTGCAGGAAGATTTCCTGATACAGTATGTAGACAGGCCAACAAGAGGCAAGGCTGCTTTAGATTTGGTACTAGGTAATAAACCCAGCCAGGTGTTAGATTTGGAGGTAGGTGAGTACTTTGGTGATAGTCACCACAATTCAGTTATATTTTCTTTAGTGATGGAAAGGGATAGGTACATACCGCAGGGCAAAAGCTATAGCTGAGGGAATGGCAATTACAATGTAATTAGGCAGGATTTAGGATGCATAGGATGGGGCAGAAAACTGCAGGGGATGGGCATAGTTGAAATGTGGAGCTTATTCAAGGAACAGCTACTGTGTGTCCTTGATAAGTATGTACCTGTCAGGCAGGGAGGAAGTTGTCGAGCGTGGGAGCCATGGTCTACTCAAGAAGTTGAATGTCTTGTCAAGAGGAAGAAGAAGGCTTATGTTAGGATGAGATGTGAAGGCTCAGTTAGGGTACTTGAGTTACAAGTTAGACAGGAAAGACCAAAAGAGAGAGCTAAGAGGAACCAGGAGGGACATGAGAAGTCATTGATAGATAGGATCAAGGAAAATCCTAAGGCTTTCTGTAGGTATATCAGGAATAAAAAGAATGACTAGAATAGGATTAGGGCCAATCAAGCATAGTATTGGGAGATTGTGCGTGGAGTCAGAGGAGATGCGGAAGTGCTAAATGAATATTTTTCATCAGGCTACTAGACTAGATGGGATTAAGGTGCATAAGGAGGAGGTATTAGCAATTCTGGAAAGTGTAAAAATAGGTAAGTCCCCTGAGTCGGATAGGATTTATCCTAGGATTCTCTGGGAGGCCAGGGAGGAGATTGTAGATCCTTTGGCTTTGATTTTTATGTTGTCATTGTCTACAGGAATAGTGCCAGAAGACTGGAGGATAGCAAATGTCCCCTTGTTCAAGAAGGGGAGTAGAGACAATCCTGATATTTATAGACCAGTGGGCCTTACTTCAGTTGTGGGTAAAGTGTTGGAAATTGTTATGAAAGGATTTATAATCATCTACAAAGGAATAAGTTGATTAGGGATAGTTTGTGAAGGGTAGGACGTGTCTCACAAACCTTATTGAGTTCTTTGAGAAGTTGACCAAACAGGTGGATGAGGATAAAGCAGTTGATGTGGTGTATATGGATTTCAGTAAGGCATTTGATAAGGTTCTAGGACCTGTGGACACAGCCTTAAAATTAGAGGGGGTCAATTCAGAACAGAAATGCGGAGAAATTTCTTCAGCCAGAGAGTGGTGGGCCTGTGGAATTCATTGCCGCAGAGTACAGTGGAGGCCGGGATGCTAAATATCTTCAAGGCAGAAATTGATAGATTCTTGTTGTCTCGAGGAATTAAGGGCTACAGGGAGAATGCGGGTAAGTGGAGTTGAAATGCCCATCAGCCATGATCGAATGGCGGAGTGGACTCGATGGGCTGAATGGCCTTACTTCCACTCCTATGTCTTATGGTCTTATGGTTCTCCATGGTAGGCCATTGCACAAAATACGGAGGCATGGGATTGAGGGTCATTTAGTGGTTTGGATCAGAAAGAAGACAGAGGGTGATGGTTGATGTGAAATATTCATCCTGGAGTTCAGTTACTAGTGGTGTACCACAAGGATCTGTTTTGGGTCCATTGTCTGAAAGGTAGAAGACAGAGGGTGGTGATGGAGGGTTGTTTTTTTCAGACTGGAGGCCTGTGACCAGTGGAGTGCCACAAGAATCGGTGCTGGGTCCTCTACTTTTTGTCATTTACATAAATGATTTGGATGTGAGCATAAGAGGTACAGTTAGTAAGTTTGCAGATGATGCCAAAATTGGAGGTGTAGTGGACAGTGAAGAAGGTTACCTCAGATTACAAAAGGATCTTGACCTGATGAGCCAATGCGCTGAGGAGTGGCAGATGGAGTGTAATTTAGATAAATGCAATGCATTTTGGGAAAGCTAATCTTAGCAGGATATACACAGTTAATGGAAGGGTCCTAGGGGAGTGTTGCTGAACAAAGAGACCTTGGAGTGCAGGTTCATAGCTCCTTGAAAGTGGAGTCACAGGTAGATAGGATAGTGAAGAAGGCGTTTGGTATGCTTTCCTTCATTGGTCAGAGTATTGAGTGCAGGCATTGGGAGTTATGTTGCGGCTGTACAGGACATTGGGTAGGCCACTTTTGGAATGTTGCACGCGATTTCGGTCTCCTTTCTATCGGAAGGGTGTTGTAAAACTTGAAAGAGTTCAGAAAAGATTTACAAAGATGTTGCCAAGGTTGGAGGATTTGAGCTATAGGGAGAGGTTGAATAGGCTAGGGCTGTTTTCCCTGGAGTGTCAGCGGCTGAGGGGTGACTTTATAGAGGTTTATAAAATTATGAGGGGCATGGATAGGGATAAATAGGCAAGCTCTTTTCTGTGAGGTGGGGGAGTCCAGAACTAGAGGGTGAAGGTTTAAGATCAGAGGGGAAAGATATAAAAGAGACCTAAGGGGCAACTTTTTCACACAGAGGGTGGTACGTGTATGGAATGAGCTGCCAGAGGAAGTGGTACAATTGCAACATTTAAAAGGCATCTGGATGGGTATATGAATAGGAAGGGTTTGGAGGGTTATGGCCAGGTCCTGGCAGGTGGGACTAGATTGGGTTGGGATATCTGGTCGGCATGGACGAGTTGGACCAAAGGGTTGGTTACTGTGCTGTACATCTCTATGACTCTATGACTCAATGTTGTTTTATAAATGACCTGGATGAGGGTATAGAAGGATGGATTAGTAAATTTGCGGATGACACTAAGGTCAGTAGAGTTATGGATAGCAACGAAGGATGTTGTAGGTTACAGAGGGATGTAGATAAGCTGCAGAGCTGGGCTGAGAGGTGGCAAATAGAGTTTAATGTGGAAAAGTGTGAGATGATTCACTTTGGAAGGAGTAACAGGAACGCAGAGTACTGGGCTAAATGGTAAGATTCTTGGCAGTGTAGATGAGCAGAGAGATCTCAATGTCCAGGTACACAGATCCTTGAAAGTTGCCACCCAGGTTGATAAGATTTTTAAGAAAGCATATGGTGTGTTCGCTTTTATTGGTAGAGAGATTGAGTGTCGGAATCAAGAGATCATGCTGCAGCTGTACAAAACTCTGCGGCCACATTTGGGGTATTGCGTACTGTTCTGGTCACCGCATTATAGGTCAGGGGCAAGGACACTACTACTGCACTACAAGAGACCTTGTGTTCTGCTTTAATTTTCTTTGCACCTGTGAGGCAGAAGGGCTATCACACAACTGAGCGACTTTACCACTATCAAAATCACCTTTCGAAACACTAACCACCACCAATAAAACCCACGTGTAGCCAATTAAATTTTAATATACAAAGTCCACCAAGGGCTGGGTCTGCTTTTTATTAAAGTCGCATTTTATCAGCATTTATGTTATGGTCTAAAAACAGTTTTCTAAATTATACAGTGTTTAAACATGGTTTGACTTGGCTTTAATTTTGATTGTCTTGATGTTGCTGATTATCAGCGCTTAGTTTTAAATTTAGAATTAGGTTTTATTGCTGTGCGTACTCAAGTACAGGAGTACAGTGAAAAGTGTATAATGTCATCACCCACGGCACCATCTTAGGTACAAAGGTCCTTCCGTACAAAAATCTCGGGTACAAAGTAGTAAAATAAATAAAGTCAAAAAAGAGGCATTATCTTCATAGATAGAAAAATAAGGAAATAATGTAATAATTTACATTAGGGTGAGGGTGAGGGACCTAAGGGACAATGTTTTCACACAGAGGGTGGTGCGTGTTTGGAATGAGCTGCCAGAGGAAGTGGTGGAGGCTGGTACAATTACAGCATTTAAAAGGCATTTGGATGGGTATGTGAATAGGAAGGTTTTAGAGGGATATGGGCCAAGTGCTGGCAAATGGGACGAGATTACGTAAGGATAGATGGTCACTATGGATGAGTTGATCTGAAGTGTCCATTTCCATGCAGTACATCTCTATGACTCTACAACTCTAAATCATTATTTTAACTAACTTGTTTTTGTGCTGTTGTCCTTCTGTCATTTTCCCCTCCTGCCAGCTTTTGCTTCTTCCCCTCTTCTTACATCCTCCTTAATGCCCTGCTTCCTCATTCCCCTCCATCTGGGCAGACTAGCCCCTTCTCACCTCCTTTCCTCACCTTCTCTCATTTGCCCCTCACCTCCACCTTTCTATGCTGTACACCTCTATGACTGCATTAAGGTCCTTCTTAATAAAAGAAGGAATCAAGCTAAAATGTTCAGCAGTCCTTGATGAATCCTCTGCTTAACTTGCTCCCTGGGAGACTTCAGCTGCCTGTGCTGGACACTGCCACCACAGATACAGGGAGACCTCCCTCACTGTTTGCTCTTTCAGCACTGGAGCGTGATGCTATCGCCATCGCTGAAACTCTGTATGTAACTTGACAAGACACTTTGGCATCCTCCAACGTGAGCTTGCTGCTTTCTTCACAAACGAGTCACTTGTCCTGGGTATAAAGGTGTTGCAAAACACAGATTGATCCTTTGAGCAAAGCCTTTGCTCTTTAATCTTCTATTGGATCCCTTTCAGCATCCATGAGGGCTTGTGAGAAGGACACAATGGTATTTATGGGTGATTTGAAAACGCACATTGACTGGATTAACCAACTTTGCCACGTCAGCCACAGAAAAAGACTCCTGGAGCGTATGAGGGATTATTTCTTAGAGCAACATGTCATGGAGCCGACCAAGCTACTTCAGATTCGATGTTACATAACAAGAAAAGATTGATAAATGGTTTTGTAGTTACGGATCCTCTTCGAAGGAGTGATCACAACATGCTAGAGTTTCAAATTCAGATCTAACGAGTGAACACAGAGTCACATACAAGAGTTTTAGTGTTAGGCAAAATTAATTATACAGGTGTTAGTTGGTCCAAGTGCACTGGGCTAGAATATTAAAGGGCAGGAGAGTTGAAGAACACTGGCAAATACTTAGGCAAATCTTTCAATTCGAGGATATTCTTGAGAGGAAGAGGAATTGTGAAAAGTCATCCACGGCTTAACAAGGAAGTTCAAGATAACATAAAGGCAAAAACTAGGGCTTGTCATACTGCATAGGTTAGCGGGACTCTGGGGGATTGGGAGATCTGTGCACATCAGCAAAGGGTTACTCAAAACCAAATCAAAAGAACTAAGATGAACTATGAAAGGAAACTAGCATAAAGCATAAGCATTGATCCCACAAGCCTCTACAAGTAAATAAAAAGGAAGAGAATAGCGAAAGTCAATGTTGGTCCTTTAGAGGTAATAATGAGAAACTTGGAAAGATAGAGACACTAAACCAGAAGTTTGTCTCTGCTTTCAGAGTGGAAGTTAGTAATTTCTTTCCAAAACCAGCAGTTACGACAGAAGAATTATAACGAAGGAGAAGGTATGAAGTAAACTGATGAGATTAAAGGCGGATAAGTCCCCAGAGCCTGCATCCTTGGGTTTGAAAGGAGTTGGCTGCAGAGATGGTCGATACAATAGTTATGGTTTTCCAAAATTCCCTGGATACTGGAAAGGTATCAGTGACATTCTTATTTAAAAAAAGAAAAAAGACCACACGTTGAAACTATAGAGCAGTTAGTTTGAAATCTGCAGGTGGGGAAGTTGCTGGAGTCAGTCAGAAAGGAAGGGTTAAGTAAAGACTCGGTGGGGTGGGGAAGTGGGGAAAAGGCAAAGCTGAGATCAGTATAGTTTCATGAAGGGCAAGTTGTGTTTGACAAACTTGCTGGAGTTCTTTGAGGATGTAACCAGCAAGGTGGATAATGGGGATCTGGAGAATATGGTATATCTGGACTTCCAGAAGGCATTTGACAAAGTCTCATATAAGAGACTAATGGAGAAAGGTAGATGGGGGTGGGGAAGGGGGGTGGGGGTGGTGTTAAGTATTGGCTGAGTGAATGATAACAGAGGGTTGGGATAAATAGGGACTAGTCTGGATGGCAAACTGTAACTAATGGTGCTGCAGGGTTCAGTTCTTGGACCTCAACTATTTGCATTCTATATAAATGATCTGCAAGCAGGGATAGAGTGTAGCATAGCCAAGTTTGTGGGTGATACTGAAATAGATGGGAAAGCAGGCAGTGATGACGAGATAGAGTTTACAGATGGATATTGATAAATTGGGAGATTGAGCCAGAATCTGGCAGATTGTGTTTAATGTGAATAAGTGCGAGGTTATCTACCTTGGCTGGAAAAATAAAAGGGCCAATTATTACTTAAATGGGAAACCGATCCAAAGTGAGTCAGTGCAGAGGGATCTGGGAGTCCTTGTGCATGAATCGCAGAAAGTGGGTATGTAGGTGCAGCATTGAATAAGAAAGGCAAATTAAATCCTAGCATTTATTGCAAAAGGACTAAATTGTAAAAGTAAAGAAGTGTTATTACAATTATATAAGGCGTTGGTGAGATCATACCTGGAATATTGTGTCCATTTCTGGTCTCCTTACCTGAGGGAGGATGTGGTGGCACTGGAGATAGTTCAGAGAAGATTCCCCAGGTTGAGTCCAGGGATGAAAGGGCTGGCATATCAGGAGCGGTTGAATAGCTGGGGCTTGTACTTACTGGAGTTCAGAAGAATGAAGTGGGGGGGGAGGGGTCTGACTGAGGGATATAAAATGCTAAAGGGGATTGATAAGGTAGATGCTGAACAGACGTTTCCCCTTGTGGGAGAGTCTCAAACAAGACGTCACAGATCTCGAGTGCGAGGAGGGAGGTTTGAAACTGAGATGGGGAGAAGCTAGTTCCCTGGGAGCGTTGTGACTCTGTGGGACTCACTGCCCCAGAGTGCAGTGGAGGCAGAATCAATCAACAGATTGAAGACAGAAATAGATATGAAAAGTAGGATAAAGGGCTACGGGGAGCAGGCAGGTAGGTGGAGTTGAGACCAGGGTAAGATCAGCCATGATCATGTTAAATGGCTGGATTGCCTACTCCTGCTCCTGATTCTTCTGTTATCCCTCTTTTGTTCTTTACTCATTGAAGCCTCTGCAAGCTGGCTCGGAAAATCAACCAGCAACAGGCCCTCACTCTCGCCCTTGGCGACAGACCCCAACCGACTCTCACCCGGGAATGTGCGGACATCCAACACCCTGGGGCCAGACCCTTGGTCTGCTTTAGAAAGGGCTCAGGTGATGAGTTCTTGCTTCATCGGCCATTACCAAGGGGAGCTCATCCTCAATGAGATCCACATGGAGATGAATTAGCAATTGCCTATGGGCCCTGCCAGGGCCGTCTGTTCTCACTCTTTCCCCAAAGTCACTCTCTTTGGAAAGGTGAAGAAGGTGAGGTGGGAGGTTCCAGAGCATTGAACTGAGCTGATTGAAGACACAGGTGCAATTGTGCACCACAAGAGGCCAGAGTTGGGGGACGCAGGGATCCCAGATTGGATTTCAGTCTTGGGTGGAGGTTGTCAGAGGTTAGGGGTGAGTGGGGGAGGAGGAGGAGGCAATGGCAGCATTTGAACATGAGGATACAAGCCCTCAACAAGTCTATTCCGTTGTCCAAATGAAATCTTCTGTCTGTGTTTACAAAGTGGCAAAGTACAAAAGACAGATGAAGCCAGTGATCCTCCTCCCTCCCTCCACTCCTGGGAAAAGTTAGAAGCCAAGCCTAGAGTCAGCAAGAATCTGAACCAGAATGGATCCACTCAGAATGCATCACTGCATTTGACCCTTTGTTTTGGTCCCAGTGCACATCCCTTCACGAAGAAAATAAAGAGAGTCTCCTTGCCGTGGGTGTGTTGCCTTGGCAGGCACCAGGAGCGAGTGCTTTGCTCGGTTTCCACATGTCTGATCTTTGAGGTGGTCCTCTGATTCCGGCCAACGTTGCTGCATCTGTCTCAGCGGTGGTCCAAGACCTGGTGAATGCAATCCATCTGCTGTTGGCTTCTAATCTCTGCCTCTGTGTGTTTTCCACCACATCGTAGCTGGAGTATTTATCCGCCTTGTCCAATCTCCACCGAGTCCTTCCTCAGGGACCTGTTCAACCCTTGGAGCCATGTTGCTCTTACTTTGAGCAGCCCAACTTCAAGTAAAATTTGTTTTTAGATGCTCCTTTCCTTTCCCCGAAAACCTTTTAGAAAATCACCGCTTTAGAAATCATTGTGTGTTGTCCCAAAGGGCAGAGCGGTCCAATGAGGTTAAGCTGTCAACTGTGGCTCAGTGTGGGAACACTCTGGCCTCTCAGTAAGTGGCTTTAGTTTCTAAGGCCTGACTATCTGACTAAGGCTGATGTTCCTTACGGCAGTACTGCGGGAGAGCTGCACTGTCGGAGAAACGTGCTTAGTCCCAAGGCTCTGTCTGTTCTTTCAGATTCGAATGTGAATTAGTGAATGGGATATATGCTCAGTGCACTACCCCAGCACTTACTTCTCAACTCCAAATCACTAAAGCAGATTACCCAATTAGAGAACAATTGTCCTCAGCTCTTTTGCTCACTTTATTGCCTGGGCATTTTCTCTTTGAATTACAGATTAGATTAGATTACAGTGTGGAAACAGGCCCTTTGGCCCAACAAGTCCACACTAACCCGCCGAAGTGCAAACCACTCATACCCCTACATTTACCCCTTCCCTAACAGTATGGACAATTTAGCATGGCCAATTCACCTGCACATCTTTGGACTGTGGGAGGAAACCGGAGCACCCGGAGGAAACCCACGCAGACACGGGGAGAATGTGCAAACTCCACACAGTCAGTCGCCTGAGGCGGGAATTGAACCCAGGTCTCTGGCGCTGTGAGGCAGCAGTGCTAACCACTGTGCCACCGTGCCGCCCATAATGGTCAGCGTTGCTGCCTCACAGTGCCAGGGATCCAGGTTCAAATCCAGCCTCAGGCATCTGTCTGTGTCAAGTTTGCATATTCTCCCCATGTCTGTATGGACTTCCTCTGGATGCTCTGGTTACCCCCCACAATCCAAAGATGTGCAGGTGAATTGGCCAATGCTAAATTCTCCCATAGTGTCCAGGGCTAGGTGGATTATCAATTGGGCTGGGGGTAGGGGGTGGGCGGGGGGGAAGGCGGGTCGTGAGTCTGGGTGGGATGTTCTTTGGAGAGCCAGTGAGGATTTGTTGAGCCAAATGGCCTCCTTTCACACTGTAGAGATTCTATGATCCATGATAATTTAAGGGAAGGGAAAGGCCTCATTGTATGATGGACAAATTGTTAATTCAAGTGACCCATGTAATAATCTGGGGACTCGGGTTCAAATCTTACCACAGCAGATGATGGAATTTGAATTCGGTAAAAGTCTGGAATTAAGAGTCTGATGGTAACGATAAATCCATTGCTGATTGTTGGAAAAATCTATTTGGTTCATTAATGTCCTTCAGGGAAGGAACCTGCCATCCTGACCTGATCTGGCCTACATGTGACTCCTGAACCATAGCAATGTGGTTGATGCTTAACTGCCCTCTGGGCAATTCGGGATGGGCAATAAATGCTGCCCTGCCAGTGACACCCTCATCTGTGATTGAAAAAAATTCCAAAAATGTGGGCAAGAGTAGTTTCCTGTTGCAGTTTTCATGGCAATGCTTTGGCCAATCAGAGATTACTTTCCAACTAATCAAAATCAAAGTTCTCAAGCAGTATAACTTGTTTTCCCTTAGAAATTTGGCATTCTTGCATCTGTCCTGACAAGTGCTGGAATGAACATTTTTCATTGAGACTCAATATTTATCTGGTTAGTCGTTTACGATTGTGTCCAAAACTTGTGTCAGGGCTTTTGAGAGTGTGCAGAAGAGATTAACTGGATTGGGTATGAGGGATGAGAGATTCCAGAAAAGTGGAGAGACTGCAGAAGGTGGGATTATTCTCCTTAATCACTGAAATCCCAATTATGCTTTCCATTAAAGGTCTTCCAGAAGAAAGAGAGCAGAATAGGAGCAAAAGCCGGTGAATGTATCAGTGCCAAACCTCTCAAAGGTGCTAAGTTTGAACCAAAACAAGACCTTCATAAATAAGAGTGGGAGAACAATAGGAAGTCTGGAACAAATTGTGAAAACAGACAACTTTTCCAGGGGGCGCTGATGAGTTCAGCAGGGAGCCAGGGAACTACTGTAAGGAATTTTGTAATCTGTGAGTCCAAACGTGCGGAATGAATAATTGCAGATCTGATTTCTTTATATCCTTTTCGTTCTGTTGACTTTTTGTAACCTTGCAAGAATCAAAATAGGTAGACCCTTCCTCTCCATCTGGTTTAAAGATAATTTTCATGCACCAATATCATGTATTTCAATGGTCACTGGGGGGACTTCCAGGCAGCATCAGTCATTTTGAGAGCAACAATATTACCATTGTCTGCCTTTCAGTGCAGTTCTGGTAGTGAGGAGTGTTATTGATGAGTGAATGGAGGAAGTGGGATGTTGACACGAACTGGCAGACGGTAGACTTTTCCAGATGTCTTTAGAACAAAGCCACACTTAAACCAGTGGGAGGGAGAGAGCATTTTTTTTATCCTTTCGTAATGAAGTGTTTTAAGCTCTCCATCAAAGCTCTTCCAAGACTCTGTGTGTGTGTGTGTGTGTGTGTGAGAGAGACAGAGAGAGGTCGGGGTCGGGTTGGAGGTGGGGGTGGGGGTGGGGGGGATGCTGGCAGTGGAAGGAAATGAAGCCTTGGGTATTGCAGTTTGGCCAAGGAATGTGACAATAGCTATTCAAGATAACTAAAGCCATAAGTTTAAACTGAAATCAGGGTTTAATAAATGCGAGTGTTGTTAATGAAATCGGGTGTGATCATGTGATCATAAAATGGTGTTGGCAGTGGGTTTAATTCACTCTTGGGATGTGGGCATTACTGAAAGGGCCAGCATTTATTGCCCATCCCTAACTACGTTTGAGAAGGTAGTGGTGAGATTCCTCCCTGAATCACTTCATGAAGTAGATCTACCCATTGTGTGGAACACAGAACGAGACTATTCAGCCTATTTATGCCTTCCCAGGCTTTAAAAAGGATTCCCTGTTCATTTCTATCACCCCTGCAATTTATTCCTATCGAAGGGTATACCAAGGCATGAATAAATAAGAGTGGAAATTCTGGAGCAACATTTGAAAACAACTAATTTTTTTTCAGAGGATACTGCTGAGTTACAACAGGAGAACTACCTTAAGAAACTTTGTAGTGCGTGAGTCTGAAAATGTAAAGTGAATAATTGAAGTCTGATTCTTCTGTGTACTGTCAGCTCTGTTGACCCGTTGTAACCTCATAAGAATCCAAACAGGTAGCAAGTTGCCATTGACACTGCGTCTACTTGCTTTTCTGACACTGCATTCCAGATTTGAACTGTGTAAAATATTTTCATCTCCACCCTTGTTCTTTGTCCAATTATCTCTGGTTACCAATTTTCCTGCCAATGAAAACAATTTTCCTTCTTTACTGCATCAAAACCCCACTTGAATTTGGATGCCTTTAACTTTCTCTGGTCTCAGGGCGACAAGTATGGCTTTTTTAGCTCTCCTCCACCCTATGCTGAAGACCCACCTTCGAGTCCTGCTACGATTCTACTCAATCTTCCTGTACTCCTCCTCCTCCTCCTTAAAGTGTCCAGAATTGGGTGGAATAATAGAGCTGAGATGCAAAGTCAGTGAGTTAAAAAGGCTTTTGTGTAACTTCCTGCTGCTGACCATCCTTATCCTTATAGCTATATAACATACCGTGTAGCCTATCTCAGATGGGTGGAAAGTAGAAAGTGAACCACAAAAAAGGATGAGAGAAGCAGGTGATGCCACTTAACTCAGTCTTCCGACACATTAGTGTAGTTCTGTCCATGCGTGGATTTCCCCAGGGTTGACACATCTTGCGTACATCTCTGACAATAGCTTCTCAGGCTTGTTGTTGCTGTTCCTCACCTGAAGTAGCAGCTGATTTCCTCCCAAACGGCACCTTCCACCCTCCAGAGAGACCAAACTTCCACCTTTTTTGATTGCAGTCAGTGGAAAAACAAAGCGGGTGTAATTGCATATATTTTCTAATCAACGTGCCTGGAGACATTAATATAAATCTCTGGAGCAGATAAGGTTTCGACTCTGTCAAGAGAGTGGTGCTGGATGAGCAGAGCAGGTCAGGGAGCATCCGAGGAGCAGGAGAATTGACGTTTCATGCTTACGCCCTTCATCAGGAATAAGGCTTGTGGGGCCGGGGGACTCAGAGATAAATGGGAGGGGGTGGGGTTGGGGGGAAGGTAACTGAGAAAGCATAGGTAGATGAAGGTGAGGGAGAAGGTGATAGGTCGGGGGTGGGGTGGGGGGGGGTGGAGCGGATGAATGAGAAAGGTGATGGACACCTCAGAAGGGGGTGTGCCGAGTTGTAGGCTTGGGACTGGCATAATGTGGGGTGGGGCGGGGGGGAAGAAATGAGGAAACTGTTAAAATCCACATGCATCCTCGTGGTTGCAGGGTCCCAAGGTGGAATATGAGGCGTTCTTCCTCCAGGCGTCGGGTGGTTAGGGTTTGGTGGTGGAGGAGGCCCAGGACCTGCATATCCTTGATGGAGTGGGAGGGGGAGTTGAAGTGTTCAGCCACAGAGTAGTGGGGTTTGTGGGTGCACTCCTGACTCCTGACCTGTCCATCCATCCGCTCCAACCTATCATTTTCTCCCTCACCTTGATCCATCTATCGTTTTCTCAGCTACCCCACCCCCCCTCCCATTTATTTCTCAGCCACCGGCCCACAAGCCTCATTCCTGATGAAGGGCTTTTGCCCAAAATGTTGATTCTCCTGCTCCTTGGATGCTGCCTGAACTGCTGTGCTTTTCCAGCACTACACTCTTGACTCTGGTCTCCAGTATCTGCAGTCCTCATGTTCTCTAAAGTATAGGCTGTGGTCTCCTGGGCCAGATGTAGAGACACTACTACTACACCAGAGAAGCCCCCAGATTAATCATGATGCCCATTTTCTAATCAGCCTGTTCAGTCTCTGAAACATGAACATAACACAGGAATGGGCCCTTCAGCCCAGGATGTTGAGGTGAACATGACGTCAAATCCCTCTGCCTACCCATGGTGCATTTCCCTCCATTTCTTGCATATCCATGTGCTTATCTAAAAGTCCATTTAATGCCCCTATTACATCTGCTTCCACTACCACCCCTGGCAGTGTGTTCTGAACCCCGACCACTCTCTGTGTAAGAAATTTGCCCCTCATATCTCCATCAGAGCTCTGACATAGAGTCATCTAGACTAGAAACGTTAGTGTGTTCTCTCTCCACGGACACTGCCTGACCCGCCGTGATTTCCAGTATCTTTTGTTTTCAGTGCAGGTTCCAGCATCTGCAGTATGTTCATATGCTCCTCCTACGTTTATAAGGGGTGACTGATGGGCTGATCAAAGCGTTGGGTTCTTCGGATCATCTTTGAGGAAGAGAGGGATGGTGGAAACGCAGTGAGTACTAGGGAGCTTCTGCCTTACAGCTGAAAGTGCTCCCATGGAGGGATATTAAAGTTTCTGCTGGTTTGGCGTACTACCGTATAAGGAGACTCTCAGCTACCCAATTCCCTCCGCTTAGCCTCTCCAAAGTGGTGATCTCTCCTTTAATTCACTGTGAAAAATCACATGGTAACAGCACATATGTTGCAACTTCACCCTATCTTCAGGTGTTACATGATCAGATCAGAACTTCTGTCAGTGTGCATCACCTGACAGAATGCAATAACAGTTAATGTGCTGCAGAGTAGTGTGGAAGCAGGCTGGGTCTGAAGTGTAGACAGCGGTTAATTCTAAATTCCACACTCCTGGCCTGTTTTGGGTTTGCTGGTCTCAGACTGATTGATTGCCGGGCTCAAAGCAAGTTTTAGCTGAGGGCGCTAACTAAAGGAGGACTTTAAATCCTTCACGACCTCCGAGATGTCCCAATGCCCCCTGTGACCAAGTTAATTGTGAGAACGAATGGAAGGTATGTAGAGAATATAAGAAATAGGAGCAGGATGAGGCCATCCAGTTCATTGCAACTGTTCTGCCATTCATTAGGATCATCACTGATAGAGCAGCATGGAAAAACAGGAACAGGAGTAGGCAATCCAGCCTCTTGAGCCTGCTCTACCATTCAATACAGGTAAACAGGAGGCTGGAGGAACACAGCAAGCCAGGCAGCATCAGGAGGTGGAGAAGTCAACATTTTGGGTATTAGCCGTTCCTTAGGATGCTGCCTGGCTTGCTGTGTTCTTCCAGCCTCCTGTTGGTCTACTTTGGATCCCAGCATCTGGAGTTTTTCTTTTGTCTCCCCCAATCTGATTATCGCCTTAACTCACTTAAATCTGATTGTAGAATTACTGAATCGTTACAGTGTAGAAAGGGCCATTTGGTCTTTGGAATCAACTCTGAGTAATGCTCCCCTTTCACCGAGGCAACAGATGTTGATATGGAAAAGGAAGAATCAGTTGAGACTCACCACTACTTAAACACTACTGTCCTGGCCTATACCTATCCCTCAATCAAAGTCACTGAAAGAGTTCATCTAGTCGGTGTCACATTGTTGTTTGTGGGAGCTTGCTGTGTGCTTCTGACAATGGCCTCATCTCAAAAGCAGCCAAAATGGAATAGAATAGAAGAGCTGTTATTATCCCATGCAGTGGAATGAGCACAGTCAGAAGTTTGTAATGTTGCCTCTTGGCACCTTCAGAGGTACAGGATTGTTGCAGCATTGAAATAGTTAAAGGAAAAGACTAGCGTGGGAATACAGAGTTTAAAAAACTCAGAATGAGAATAAAAAGTACATTCAAAGCACTCAAGTTATAGTCCTTTTCCACTGAGTCTGTACTCACCGGGCTTCAGAGCATGAGGCCTTGCTATCTCCACACTCAGGCCTCTGTCCAGAATTTGCCTCCAGGTCTCATCCCCCTGGTCAGCCTGGGCTGGCTCTGCTCCTGCTTTAGTTGCAGCTTATTTCCCGGATTTAGACTCACTTTGAGTTGCTCTCAGATCACATAAAGCTTTTTAGTAATGAAGATTCTTCCTCTTTTCAACCCAGGAATTTGAGTATGTGTGGAAAGCTGGTTGGGGGGACGGGGAGGGGGTGTTGGGGGTTGGGGGTTGGGTTGGGAATATGTGATTCCTGGGGAAAGCCATTGGTGTAGCTATAACATCACTGGAATTAGTATTCAAGAAATCCAGAGGCAATGTTCGGGGAACATGATTCATATCCCATCATAGCAGCTGGTGAAATTCAATTATCTGAGGAAAACAAAATGCACTGGAATTGAAAACTAATCTCAATAATGGTCACCGCAAAACGATAGCTGATTTTCAGAAACAGCTCTCTGCTTCACCAATGCCCTTTTAGGGAAGGAAGTCCCTTTCCTGGTCTGGCCCACATGTGATTTTAGACTCCATAGTGGTCTCTGTTGTGTTTGTCGCATTGTCAGTAAATTGCTAAAAGACATACTCAAGGCAACTCACTGCTTTGGATGGCACAGTGACTCAATGGTTTACACTGTTACTTCACAGTGCCAGGGACCCTGGTTCAATCCCGCTCTCAGGAAACTATCTGTGTGGAGTTTGCACGTTCTCCTCATGTCTGTGTGGGTTTCCTCTGGGTGCTCCGGTTTCCTCCCACTGTCCAAAGATGTGCAGGTTGGGTGGATTGGCCGTGCTAAGATTGCCTGTAGTGTCCAGGGCTGTGCAAGCTACATGGATCAGCCCTAGAAAATGCAGGGATTGGGTGGGATATTTTTTGAAGTGTTGGTGTGGACTCGATGGGCTGAATGGTCTGCTTCTGTATCGTAGGGATTCTGTGTATGATAGCATATGGAGCCAGACTCTTTGGTCCAACCAGTCTATTCCAAACACAATCCTAAACTAAACTAACCTGCAGCTGGCCCATATTCCTCCAAACCTTGATGTATTTCTCCAAATATCTTTTAAACATTGCAACTGTGCCCACATCTACCACTTTCTCAGGAAGTTCACTCAACACGCAAACTACCCCAAGTGTAAAACATTTGACCCCATGTCTTCACTCCTCTCACCTTAAGTAAGTGTTCCTTAGTCTCCATCTTAACTCAGGCCACTTGAAGCAGGACATGCTGATGGCCAGAGTGGAAAGAGGTCGAGAGTGAAATAGGGCTGTGCAGAATCGCAATCTGATCAAAATGCAAAGGGTGAGCTTCACTCCTCAATCAGAGGCAACGTTGGTGCCTTGGGCTTGTGTTCCTTTACTTTGATCCAGGGCTGAAACTTGGGATGCCAATTCAGGATGGAGCTTCTGCCAAAGCCCTACCATCCGGCCTGACATGTCTGCCCTCACAGTGCACTGCCTCCCAACACCTCATCACCCATTTGGCTGACTGAGGAACAATGGTTGATTGGATTTTCTTTGCCTGTGCCTGATAGTCTTATAACTGGCAAAGTGATTGAAACAAATTTAAAAATATATAATTTTCCTTCATTGCTATATTCTATTCACCTGGAGGTTTCTCGCGACAGAATCCGGGTAACTAACATTTCTGTCTCTGGTGACTCAAGGGCAAACCTGGAGGGTTGGCACCTCTCCCATTACCCCTATAGGGGGAGCAGTCTTTTGCATCTTCCAGTATTGGAGCCATTGTCCTCTATGCAACCACAGGGAACCCTTCTGTAAATGTCGCATATTGGTATATAAAAGTAGGGTAAGATTATTAAAGATGCCTTTAGAGACTCATTTAAACAGAGCCATGTAACCACAATGAATCCCAGGGTAGAAATATCTACAACTACTGCAGAGCCAAAGCAAAATGGCTGACAGCAAAGCAAAGGCTTCCCTTAGTTAATGTGTGCTGACTTAGCATCAAAACACAGGCAGGATCAAGCACTCACAGAGCAATCTGACAACAAATACACCGTGTCATATTTAAGAAGCTGTGCTTTTCTTTAAATTCCACTGCAGTCCCTTCTTCCCGAATAAAGAGGAAAACAAAGCACACGCACGCACACACACACACACACACACAAATTAGCTAATAGGGCAGGCAACTCACAACCCTAGGGAGAGGACGCAAGAGGAAGGAGAGAAACACAGCCTCCTTGCCTCCTGTGTGCCACAGCTGAAACAGAGGAACAGATGGGCCTGCCTTCGGGGAATATTTACCAATCGAGGCAGCAATCTTTAACACACAGTATCGGCTGGCTAAGTGTGTAAGGATCAGTGATTGTGCATTCTGTTTCAAAACTGCAGCTGTCTACTGGCTTAATGAAGGGAGGGTGAATTAAAAGAATCCTTCAGTTCATTCCTGTTCAACAAGTTCTCTCTTTCTGTTTCTCCCCGTCTATTTCTCTCTCTTTCTCTCTTTGCCTTTTTCACACATCTGTCGGCCTTTGGTTTCTTACTAGTGGGCAAATTATTCCAATGTATAGCTATCAATTTGAGCTTGCCTGGTTAGATTAGCATGTGTGAGTGATAATTTGTGGGTGTATTGTGTGTGGATGTGGCTCCATGTTTACTTTACATTTGTGCGTTAATATCAATGTACATTAATGGCCAGTGTGTGTGTGGTTATGTGTATATGTCTGTGTATTTAAATTTCTCAATAGAAGGCAGTGCTCCCATATTTGTTGGTACTCATCTTCTGGAGTAAGGTCCTGGTGTTCAGTTCTGGCCTCTCTGTTATAGGGAACTTATAATTAAGCTAGAGAGGGTTCAGAAGAGATTTACCAGGATGTTGCTGGGAATGGAAGGTTTGAGTTATAAAAAAAGACTAGATAAGCTGGGATTTTTTTCACTGGAGCTCAGGAGGTTGGGAGGTGATGTTGGAGAGGTTTATAAAATCATGAGCAGTATAGAAAGGGTTAATGGTAGGCATCTTTCCCAAAGGGATTTCAAGACGAGGGGGCACATATTTAAGGTGAGAGGGGAGAGATTTAAAAAAAAGATGTGAGGGGCAAATTTTTTACACAGAGAGTGGTTCACATGTGGAATGAACATCCTGAGGATGTGGTTGATGTGAGCACTGTTACAATGTTTAAAAGACACCTAGATAATACAGGAGATGAGGAAGGTACTAAATGAGTATTTTGTATCAGTATTTACCATGGAAAAGGACATGGAAGATATAGAATGTAAGGAAATAGATCGAGACAACTTGAAAAATGTCTATATTACAGAGGAGGAAGTGCTGGATGTAACGCATAAAAGTGGATAGATCCCCAGGACCTGATCAGGTGAGAATTAAGGGCTACGGGGAGAATGCGGGTAAGTGGAGTTGAAGTGCCCATCAGCCATGATTGAATGGCAGAGTGGACTCGATGGGCCGAATGGCCTTACTTCCACTCCTATGTCTTATGGTCTTATGGTCTTAAGGTGTACCCTAGAACTCTGTGAGAAGCTAGGGAAGTAATTGCTGGGCATCTTACTGAGATATTTGTATTGTTAGTAGTCACAGGTGAGGTGCCGGAAGACTGGAGGTTGGCAAACGTGGTGCCACTCTTTAAGAAGGGTAATAAGGACAGGCCAGGGAATGATAGACCAGTGAGCCTGACCTCAGTGGTGGGCAAATTGTTGGAGGGAATCCTGAGGGACAGGATGTATATGTATTTGGAAAGGCAAGGACTGATTAGGGATAGTCAACATGGCTTTGTGTGTGGGAAATCATGTCTCACAAACTTGATTGAGTTTTTTGAAGAAGTAACAAAGAGGATTGATGAGGGCAGAGTGGTAAATTAGATTACTTACAGTGTGGAAACAGGCCCTTCGGCCCAGCAAGTCCACACCGACCCGCAATCCGCCCAGACCCATTCCCCTACATTTACCCCTTCACCAAACACTAAGGGCAATTTAGCATGGCCAATTCACCGAACCTGCACATTTTTGGATTGTGGGAGGAAACCGGAGCAAACCCACGCAGACATGGGGAGAATGTGCAAACTCCACGCAGTTAGTTGCCTGAGGCGGGAATTGAACCCAGGTCTCTGACGCTGTGAGGCAACAATGCTAACCACTGTGCCACCCTGCCGCCCAGTAGATGTGATCTATATGGACTTCAGTAAGGCGTTTGACAAGGTTTCCCATGGGAGACTGATTAGCAAGGTTAGATCTCACAGAATACAGGGAGAACTAGCCATTTGGATACAGAACTGGCTCAAAGGTAGAAGACAGAGGGTGGTGGTGGATGGTTGTTTTTCAGACTGGAGGCCTGTGACCAATGGAGTGCCGCAAAGATTGGTGCTGGGTCCAATAACATTTCTTCATTTTACATAAATGATTTGGATGTGAGCATAAGACATATAGTTAATAAGTTTGCAGATGACACCAAATTTGCAGGTATGGTGGACAGCAAACAGTGTTACCTCAGATTACAACAGGATCTTGACCAGATGGACCAAGCTGAGGAGTGGCAGATGGAGTTTAATTCAGATAAATACGAGGTGCTGCATTTTGGGAAAGCAAATAGCAGCAGGGCTTATACACTTAATGGTAAGGTCCTAGGGAGTATTGCTGAACAAAGACACCTTGGAGTGCAGGTTCATAGCTCCTTGAAAGTGGAGTCACAGGTAGATAGATAGTGAAGAAGGCGTTTGGTATGCTTTCCTTTCTTGGTCAGAGTATTGAGTACAGGAGTTGGGAGGTCATGTTGCGGCTGTACAGGGCATTAGTTAGGCCACTGTTTGAATATTGCGCGCAATTTTAGTCTCCTTCCTATCGGAAAGATGTTGTGAAACTTGAAAGGGTTCAGGAAAGATTTACAAGGATGTTGCTAGGGTTGGAGGATTTGAGCTATAGGGAGAGTTGAATAGGCAAATGCTGTTTTCCCTGGAGCGTCAGAGGTTGAGGGGTGACATTATAGAGGTTTATAAAATTATTAGGGGCATGGATAGGATAAATCGACAAAGTCTTTTCCCTGGGGTGGGGTGTCCAGAACTAGAGGGGTTAGGTTTAGGGTGAGATGGGAAAGATATAAAAGAGACCTACGGGGCAACGTTTTCACATAGAGGGTGGTAGGTGATGAGCTGCCAGAGGAAGTGGTGGAGGCTGGTACAATTGCAACATTTAAAAGGCATTTGGATGGGTATATGAATAGGAAGGGTTTGGAGGGATATGGGCCGGGTGCTGGCAGGTGGGACTAGATTGGGTTGGGATATCTGGTCGGCATGGACAGGTTGGAGTGAAGGGTCTGTTTCCATGCTGTACATCTCTATGACTCTATGACCTGAATTTCATGGGTGAGGTGAGTGACTGTCAAGGTTGCATTTGACTGAGTGTGGCATTACAGAACCCTACAAAAACTGAAATCAATGAAAATCAGAGGAGAACCTTTCTAGTGTTTAAATTCATTTTTGGAAGGTGGTTATGATTGTTTGAGGTCAGTCATCTCCGCTGTAGGACATCCCTGCAGTATTTCCTCAGGCCCAAACCAGCTTCAGCTGCTTCATCAATGATCTTCCCTGTGTCATAAGGTCAGAAGTGGGGATGTTCGCTGATGATTGCACAATATGCAGCACCATTTCTGACTCCTCAGGTACTGAAGCAGTCCATGTTCAAATGCAGAATTGCCTGACAATATCCAGATTTGGGCTGACATGTGGGAAATGGCATTCATGCCACACAAATGCTAGGCAATGATAATCTCCATCAAGAGATAATCTAACCATAACTGGCATTCAATGGCATTAACATCACTGAATCCCCTAATATCAACATCCTCATGGTTATCATTGATCAGAAATTGAACTTGACAAGTCATGTTAAATACACTGGCCACAAGGCCAGGGGTTAGAAGCTTGAAACACTGCAGTGTGTAAATCACATCCTGACTTCCCAAAGCCTGTCCATCATCTGCAAGGCACAAGCCAGGAATGTGATGGAATGCTCCCCGCTTGCCTGGATGCATGCACTTCCAACAACACTCAAGAAGCTTGACATGATGTGACAAAGCAGCTGACTTGATTGGCACCACATCCACAAACATCCATTCACTCCGGCACTGACACTCAGTAACAGCAATATACCTGTCTACACGGTGCGCAGTAGAAATTCATCAAGGCTCTTTCGACTGACCCCTCCACTATAATTAAGTGGACAAGAGGAAGGTCTTTTTGAGTCAGATCCCAGTGAGTCTCCATTGTTCAGTGTGATGTAAGACATGCACTTGCTATATATTAGAATATTATTTATTTTGAGTTTGGGTTTTTGAATTTGACCTAATGGTATGTGGGGTTTTCTATGTGTCTGAAAGGATTTAATAATTAAATTGTTAGTATTTCTGTACCCCTGATGATTTTTTTTCTAAAAACACAATATGAAAGAGAGATTTCTTGTTGAGTAATAGATTTATTCAAGATGGCGGCAGCAGGGTAGGAAATGCTTGGGCTCCTGGCCTGTCTGTTTCTATCACCAGGCCTGCCGCATCCTTTTTTTAAAACATTTTTTGTAACATCATGTTCAACTGTGGATGTAGTAAGAACTTGGCATACTGCTGCATGATGGGATACTTGACCAAGGTAAAAGGCCTCTTGGCACTCAGCTTCTCACTTTAGAAGGAAAATACTACTGAAGATAAATACTGAGGTTGTGTAATTATGATTTGACCAAGCATAGGCATTATATCGAATGCTTGTAGTGGGGGTGCTTCTTGAGTTTATTAGCTTCTCTGTCCTTGAGCAACAAGGCGATAGCCGCACTGTGGCAAAAGTGAGGATTGCAGATGCTGGAAACAAGAGGTTAGATCAGAGTGGTGCTGGAAAAGCACAGCAGGTCAGGCAGCATCCGAGGAGCAGGAAAATCGACGTTTCAGGCAAAAGCCCTTCATCAGATATCCGCACTGTGCTTATCTTTATCTTGAATTATTGTAAAGTGCGGAATGTAATTAAAGTTGTTTGTGTCATTGTATAAGTATAGGCTAACCGTTCATCTCGGGAGAGTGCTGTGGGACAATGGAGACAGTGCGGCATCCTCTCTGTGAACTTATTAAAAATTAAAACTTCTTGAAATGACTCAAAGTCTCAGATTAAATAATTACCTTGACATTATCTTGGCTTTGTGTAAGGAAGGAGCTCCGAGAAGCAGCTGCAGTGGAGAATGCAGGGTGGATGAGGCTGTCCCTCCGAGCTGTGGCCTGGTGGGACCTTCGACTAGGCCGCTTTGGCGGTGGTGTTGAAAACTGGCCCAGACCCAGGATTCCTGGGACCGGTCTGGGACCCCATTCGGCAGATTTGGTGGTGGTTTTTGTTGGCATTGGTCTATGACACTATGTGGTGTTTTCTTCGCCATTGTGGAGCGCCAATCCACGATTCCAAAAGTGGGGGAAGGGATGGGAGGTTCCAGTCCCCCAGCCCAGAGACATGAAACGGACTAAGATGGACTTTGTCTTAAATTCTCTTTTTTAAAAAAATTTATTTTTTTCTAATATACTTTTTATCTCTTTATTTTTTCTAATTTATTACTTTGATTTTCTACTTTTGAAGATCTGTAATGCTGAACATTTTATTTCTTTACTTTTCTACTTTATTTCTTCCTAAGAATTTGTACTCAAGAATCTGAACCCAGGTACCTTAGTACTTAGGATGGTGACTTGTCAACTTTTCACTGTATTCACATGAGTACGTGTGACAATAAAGTGAATTCTAATTTTTTGTTTACATTGGGAGAGTTTATGAGTGAAGAAAGTAAGCCGTATATTGTGGGAGAATCGATGTTTTGGGCATAAGCCCTTCTTCAGGAATGAGGAAAGTGTGTCCAGCAGGCTAAGATAAAAAGTAGGGAGGAGGGACTTGAGGGAGGGGCGTTGGGAATGTGAGAGGTGGAAGGAGGTTAAGGTGAGGGTGATAGGCTGGAGTGGGGGTGGGGGCGGAGAGGTCAGGAAGAAGATTGCAGGTTAGGAAGGTGGTGCTAGTGCGAGGGTTGGGACTGAGACAAGGTGGGGGGAGGGGAAACTCCCCCTCCCACTCCACCAAGGACATGCAGGTCCTTGGACTCCTCCATTGCCAGACCATAGCAACACGACAGCTGGAGGAAGAGCGCCTCATCTTCCACCTAGGAACCCTCCAACCACAAGGGATGAACTCAGTTTCCCCTCCCTCCACCTTGTCTCAGTCCCAACCCTCGAACTCAGCATTACCTTCCTAACCTGCAATCTTCTTCCTGACCTCTCCGCCCCCACCCCACTCCGGCCTATCACCCTCACCTCAACCTCCTTCCACCTATCGCATTTCCAACACCCCTCCCCCAAGTCCCTCCTCCCTACCTTTTATCTTAGACTGCTTGGCACACTTTCCTCATTCCTGAAGAAGGGCTCATGCCCGAAACGCCAATTCTCCTGTTCCTTGGATGCTGCCTGACCTGCGCTTTTCCAGCAACACATTTTCAGCTCTGATCTCCAGCATTTGCAGTCCTCACTTTCTCCAAGCAATATATTGTGTACACTCTCAGATATAACTTACTGGAATTGCTTTTGGGTTTGGAGGAAACACAGAGGGCTTGGAAAACAGCGTTATAGTTTGAGATTGGGGCAGTTCAGCTGAAGCTAAAACAATTGCTCCCGAGAAAAGGAGAGGGCTGTTTACAATTAGAGTCATAGATGCACTGCAGAAATTAACCAAAGATCCTGAGACAGCAACTTCCAAACCCGCAACCACATCCATCTAGAAGGACAAACGCAACAGGTACATGAGAACACCACCACCTCCAAGCCACTCACCATCCTGCCTTGGATGTGTATCGCCGTTCCTTCACTGTCACTGGGTCAAAATCCTGGAATTCTCTCCCTAATGGCATTGTGGCTCAACCCACAGCAGGTGGACTGCAACAATTCAAGAAGGCAGCTCACCACCACCTTCTCAAGGGCATCTAGGGATGGGCAATAAAAATGCTGGCCCAGCCAGTGACCCTCCACATCCCACAAAAAAAAGAGAGCCGTACAGCACAGAAACAGACCCTTCGGTCCAACTTGTCCAGGCAACCAAATATCCTAAATTAATCCAGTCCCATTTACCCACATTGGGCTCATATCCCTCATAACATTTTTTATTCGTATAATCATCCAGATGTCTTTTAAATGTTGCAATTGTACCTGCCTGCACCACTTCCTCTGGCATTATTGTTTAAAAATTACCTTAGTAAGAACTTTAGTAACATTTCCAGTCCAGAAGCATTTGTTTGAAGTCCGAAAGAGGTTATTTGAAGCTTGGAAAGTTTAAGCTCAGATGTGTGATGAATCAAAGAAGGAGGGATCAGATTCTCACAACTGGGAATTGAAATCTGTGAAACAAGCTCTGTATGAGATAGAGAAGGGAATTCTCTCTGATGTTTGTGTACTCTAAAGGGATGCTGTTGTGAGTAATGGGATTGTCATATTATGAGGTACTTCAGAAACTTTAAATGTGTTATATGCTAATAGTTTGGTTCATTCTATTTCATCCTCAATTCCTTTACATAAAGATTAGATTCCCTACAGTGTGAAAACAGGCCCTTCAGCCCAACCAGTCCACACCGACCCTCCGAGGAGTAACCCACCCAGACCCATTTCCTTCTGACTAATGCACCTAGCACTATGGGCAATTTAGCATGGCCAATTCACCTGACCTGCACATCTTTGGACTGTAGGAGGAAACCAGAGCACCCAGAGGAAACCCACGCAGACAAGGGGAGAGTGTGCAAATTCTACACAGACAGTTGCCCAAGGCTGGAAACAAACCTGGGACTCCGGTGCTATGAGGCAGAGTGCTAAACACTGGGCCGCTGTGCCGCTGCTGTTTTATTGTTGAAACTGAATCAGCAAAATTGTATGCTTACTTTTCAGTGAGAGACCACCTTGTTAGAAAGAAATGAAGAAGCAAGACATGATCTGTGAAGCCAGACTTCAATCTGGGGTCTGCTTTGACCAGCAATGACATCAGCTGGAATCATAACACAGTGCAATTAGAGTTCAGATGGAAACCAGGTGGGGGGATGATACGTAGTGGAGAATCCAGGTTCCCAGATGTTCTTCCCTATGTTTTTTTCTCTCACTAGGATTCATATCGTCATTCTCTGAGATCAAGAGTCATCCCATGACCTCTCTGAGTGTCTTTCTAGGACTTCCCCCTCGGTGCTGTAATCAACCATCCCTCCTCAATCAATTGTATCAATACTGGTTATTCATTACAGTCTCGTGTACAGCACTCTGTCCGAACAGCTATTGTGTATTCCCTTAATAATTGCCGCACCCTACAATAATTTGTTGTGATGCGGAGATGCCGGTATTGGACTAGAGCGGGCAAAGTCACAAGTCACACACCATCACCTGACAAAGGAACCACACTCCGAAAGCTTGTGATTTCAAATAAACCTGTTGGACAATAATCTGGTGTTGTATGACTTCTAGTTTATTGTGTGTAGAGGGTTTTATAATGTTTCTGATGCATGTGTCAAATTGTGATGTTCTTTCAGAAAGGGAATGGGGGCAAAACAAATATTTTTCTTAACAATTTAAGGTTACAGTCCTTCCAAATAGAGGACACTTCGATTTTCTTTTGAAGCACTTTGTGTATAATAAATTCACACAGTATGTGCTGCATCGTCAGGAGAAAATCTTCAGATATTACAGTGTGTAGACACATGTACCATAGAGAAATGACTAAATATTAAAAAGACCAGAGCCTGTAAAAGCAATGGTGCCCCATGTAAGCCCTCAGAGGTTAGTCTTGTGAAGAGTTATTTTCCCGACTGTAGATTGGAGAGATGAATAAGTGAATATGGTGACTGAAAAATTCCATCAGTCCAACCTTAATTGCAAGTGAAAGCATATGCACTATTCTCAGCTAATTAACAGATTGTGTTGTTAAATGATTAAAAAGTCAGAGCTAATACAGGTATGTTTTTTTTTGTTCATCATTTATTTAAGGGAAGGCAGCACTTTGTACTACTCTGTGCCAGGAGTAAATTAATTTAAACCGATTAGCAAAAGCTGCCATCATGAATCATTGTCTGAATTAAGTGTCACATAATTGAGATTGTATGTTGGAATGTTTCCTTGAGTTAAATGCCCTTCCTTCTGTCTAACCATTCTTTTGTTGGATACAAATTTGGATCCATCCAATTGTGCTCCATTCTCAGAATATCTCACATTTGCCCAAGTCTGTTCATGATCCTGATTTCAAACTCATTCCACACCGTGAAGAGATGTTCAAAAAGATGAAAGAATTTGTGTTTATATAGACCCTTTCACATCCTCAGCAAATCCTAAGTGCATTCAATGAAGTACTTTTGAAGTGCAGTGTAGGAACCATCATAGAAACTCAGTGCATGGCGGGCTCCCATTAACAATGCCAGGTCATTTATAATTAGTGAGGCTGCTTGAGGGATAGCTATTGGCCAAGAACTTGGGGAAAACTCCCCCAGTTCTTAGAATTCTAGAATCAGAGCATCCCTATAGTGTGAAAGCAGGCCATTCAGCCTATCAAGCTGATACTGATACTCTGAAGAGCATCCCACCCTGACCCACCCCACTACCCAATGCCCATTTTGTTTCAGAGTCATTAGTCTCTTCAAAATGTTGGTATAGGGTCCACTTGTAAAGATCTTGGTTGAGTATTTTATTGGAACATCCTACTGGCTCTAGCAGTGTAGTGCTCCCAGATATTGTCCTAAAATATCAGATTTTTTTGTGCTTCAGTCCCCAGATTGGGAATTGAGAGTGAAGTGTTAATCTTCTGACTCATGGGCAAGACTTCTACTAATTGAGTCATTGGATCGAATGTCCCTTTTCCTTTGTGATTCCGTTCTAGCCCTGTCTGTTAGTTGTCCGTTTTCCATCATCCTCTTTTCTTCATCTTTCTCCTCTTTGGGTGGGGATTTCGGGGAGTTCTCTTTGTTGCATTATGGAATAGATTTCAGACAAATCAGACAATTACATTATGTTCCAGTATAAAGGTACCCAATTTGCCTTTAGTCATGTGCTGTCTGTGCAAAGCAGTCAGTGTAGTGTCTTCACTCATTTAGATTCATGTATGTAATGTGCAATAAAATCAGTAAGCACAGAACACAGATTATGTGTGTAAATCTGTGAAATTGCAGCAGCGGATATAGTTAGTGTCATAAATAAACTTCAAGACATCTGTCTCAAAAGAACCTGACTCTCTGCAGTATATGTTTTGCAGACTAAAATACTGAAACCCACAAAGCCCATTGTTCTTTATAGGTCTCAAGTGCATTCACAATCATAATTGATGGCTTTATTTTCACTTGTCTAGTCTCCAAGCTCTGGAATTCCTCCCTACATGCCTCCCTTTTGCTACCTCACTTTATTCCTTTCAGAAACCTATTAAAACTTACATCGTGGACTAACATTCTCATCATCTGACCTAATATCTCCTTCCGAGCAGGAAAATTGGTGTTTCGGGCAAAAGCCCTTCATCAGGAATGCTTTTGCCTGAAACGTTGATTTTCCTGCTCCTTGCGTGCTGCCTGATCTGCTGTGCTTTTCCAGCATCTGCAATACTCATTTTTCCCTAATATCTCCTTAAATAATTCAGTGTCATACTTTGTTTTATAATGTTCGGACATTTATAGAGTCATAGAGCTATATGGCACGGAAACAAACCCTTCGGCCCAACTTGTCCATGCCAATCAGATATCTTAAATTAATCTAGTCACATTTGCCAACATTTGGCTCATATACCTCTTTTCCCTTCCTATTCATTTCCCCATCCAGATGCCTTTTAAATGTTGTAATTGTACCAGCTTCCACCACTTCCTCTGGCAGCTCATTCCATGTACTACCCTTTTCCCTCTCACCTTAAACCTATGGCCTCTAGTTTTGGATTTCCTAACCCGAGGAAAAGACCTTGGCTATTCACCCTATCCACACCCTTCATGATTTTATAAATCCTGATAACGTTACCCCTCAGCCTCCGGCACTCCAGGGAAAACAGCGCCAGCCTATTTATTTTCAGCAGCGGTGGGTGGGGTGAGAACGAGCAGCTGAGTAGGAGCGGTTAAATTAACTCTGGGAAGGTGAGTGAACTGATATATTTGGGCAGTGGCTATATCTGTATGGTCTATATCTGGGACGGACTGGAACCAATGTCCTAGGGAGTGCTTTTGCTAACGCTGTTGGGAAGGGTTGAAACTAATGCGGCAGGGGGATGGGAACCAAATAATGAGGCCAGTGATCAGTAAGGAGGTAGTAATTAAAGCCTGTAAGGAACTAGATCATGACCTCAGCATGACTAAGGGGAAGAGTAGGCAGGGAGCAGATGATGAATGAAAGGGATTGGTGGCCTGAGGTGCATTTTTTTTAATGCAAGAAGCGTATTAGGAAAGGCCTTGGATTAGTTCCCAGGAGTATGATGTTATTGCTATTACTGAGACTTGGTTGAGGGAAAAACATGATTATCTCAAGAGGGTTGGAATATAAAAGCACCGTTGTGCTACTGAGACTTTATAAAGCTCTGGTTAGGCCCCATTTGGAGTACTGTGTCCAGTTTTGGTCCCCACACCTCAGGAAGGACATACTGGCACTGGAACGTGTCCAGCGGAGATTCACACAGATGATCCCTGGAATGGTTGGTCTAACATATGAGGAATGGCTGAGGATCCTGGGATTGTATTCATTGGAGTTTAGAAAATTAAGGGGAGACTTGATAGAGACGTACAAGATAATACATGGCTTGGAAAGGGTGGACGATAGGAA
Source organism: Chiloscyllium punctatum (assembly GCF_047496795.1). Classification (NCBI taxonomy): domain Eukaryota; kingdom Metazoa; phylum Chordata; class Chondrichthyes; order Orectolobiformes; family Hemiscylliidae; genus Chiloscyllium; species Chiloscyllium punctatum. The sequence continues at coordinate 158,993,123 of NC_092739.1, read as the reverse complement.
ATTGTTTCCATTAGGTGAGGAGACTAGGACCCGTGGACACAGCCTTAAAATTAGAGGGGGTCAGTTCAGAACAGAAATGCAGAGACATTTCTTCAGCCAGAGAGTGGTGGGCCTGTGGAATTCATTGCCACAGAGTGCAGTGGAGGCCGGGATGCTAAGTGTCTTCAAGGCAGAGATTGATAGATTCTTGTTGTCTCGAGGAACTAAGGGCTACGGGGAGAATGCGGGTAAGTGGAGTTGAAATGCCCATCAGCCATGATTGAATGGCGGAGTGGACTCGATGGGCCGAATGGCCTTACTTCCACTCCTATGTCTTATGATCTTATGGTCTTATGGGAACTAAATATCCCAGTATATAGATGCTTCAGGCAGGAAAGAGAATGAGGTAAAAGGGGTGGAGGAGTTGCGTTACTGGTCAGAGAGGATGTCATAGCTGTGCTGAAGGATGGCACTATGGAAGACTCAAGCAGTATGGGCAGAGCTCAGAAATAGGAAGGGTGTGGTAACAATGTTGGCAACAGTGAACTTTAGATAGAGGTACAAACATGTAAACAGATCATGGAAAGATGAAGGAGCAACAGGGTGGTGGTAGTAGAAGATTTTAATTTTCCCAACATTGACTGACATTCACTTAGTGTTAGAGGTCTAGATGGAGCAGAATTTGTAAAGAGCTTCCAGGACGGTTTTCTAGAGCAGTATGTAAATAGTCCAACTCAGGAAAAGGCCATACTGGACCTGGTGTTGGGGAATGAGCCTGGCCAGGCAGTTGAAGTTTCAGTCGGGGATTAATTTGGGAATAGTGATCATAATTCTGTTCGTTTCAGAATACTCATGGACAAAGACGAGAGTTGTCCTAAAGGAAGAGGGCTAAACTGGGGGAAGGCTAACTCTAGCGAAATTCGGCAGGAGCTGAGGAATGTAGATTGGGAGCAGCTGTTTGAAGGTAAATCCACATTGGATATGTGGGAGGCTTTTAAAGAGAGGTTGATTAGAGTACAGAACAGACATGTTCCTTTGAAAATGAGGGGTAGAAATGGCAAGATTAGGGAAACATGGATGGCAAGTGAAATTGTGAGACTAGCTAAGAGGAAAAAGGATGAGTACATAAGGTCTAGGCGACTGAAGACAGACAAAGCTTTGGAAGAATATCGGGAATATAGGACCAATGTGAAATGAGGAATTAAGAGGGCTAAAAGGAGTCATGAAATATCTTTAGCAAATAGGGTAAAGGAAAATCCCGAAGCCTTTTATTCATATATAATAAGCAAGAGAGTAACTAGAGAAACAGTTGGCCCACTCAAGAATAAAGGGGAAAAGTTATCCGTGGAGTCAATGAGTGAGATTCTTAATGAGTATGTTGCATCAGTATTCACCGGGGAGAGGCACATGATGGACATTGTGGTTAGGGAGAGATATTTGATTACTCTAGGTCAAGTCAGCATAAGGAAGGAGGAAATGTTGTATATTCTGAAAGGCATTAAGGTGGACACATCCCCAAGTCCGGATAGGATCTATCCAGGTTACTAAGGGAAACAAGAGAGGAAATAGCTGGAGCATTAACAGATATAATTGCAGCATCCTTGAACACGGGTGAGGTCCCAGAAGACTGGAGAATTGCTCATGTTATCCCCTTGTTCATGAAGAATAGCAGAGATACTCCAGGTTATTATAGACTGGTGAGCCTGACATCAGTGGTAGGGATGCTGCTGGAGAAGATACTGAGGGATAGGATCTATTCCCATTTGGAAGAAAATGGGCTTATTAGTAATCATCAGCATAGTTTTGTGCGGGGAAGGTCATGTCTTACTAACTTAAGCAAGTTAATGACAAAGTTGATTGAGCAAGTGACAAAGTTGATTGATGAGGGAAGGGCTGTAGATGTCATATATATGGACTTCAGTAAGGAGTTTGATAAGGTTCCCCAAAGTAGGCTGATAGAGAATGTGAAGTTGCATAGGGTCCAGGGTGTACTAGCTAGATGGACAGAGAACTGGCTGGGCAACAGGAGACAGAGAGTAGTAGTGGAAGGGAGTTTCTCAAAATGGAGATCTGTGACCACTGGTATGCCAAGGGATCCATACTGGGACCACTGTTGTTTGTGATATTCTTAAATGATCTGGAGGAAGGTATAGATGGCCTGATTTGCAAGTTTGTTGTTGACACTAAGATTGGTGGAGTAGCAGATGGTGAAGGGGACTATCAGAGAATACAACAGAATATGGATAGATTGGAGAGTTGGGTAGAGAAATGGCAGATGGAGTTCAATCCGGGCAAATGTGAAGTAATGCATTTTGGAAGATCCAATTCAAGAGTGAATTACAATGGAACCTTGATTATCTAAATATTGATTATCCGAATATCGGATTATCTGAAAGAGATCTTGAGGTCCCGACAGAAACATTACATCAAAGACGTGTTTCCAACACTGATCGTGCCTTTTGTTTACTGTGATTAAAAGTGAATTCAATGCTGCCTAGAACAGTCCTGGATTGATGGGAGCACAGGTACTGTCTCTAAATGATTGACCTCCCACCCCCTTCTCTCTCTTCCCACACTTTCCCTGGAGTTCTATATAGGGGTTAACCCTAAACCCTCCTTCTCCAGATAATCTCTCCAACAGTGTCCAGTACAGGGCAAAGGTGGAACCTGTCAAAAAGTTGCTGTAAAAAGGTGTGTGTATGTGTGTGTATACACGCGTGTGTGCGCTATTTGTAGACTCACCCCCCAAAAGGCAGTAGCAGCAGCAGCAACCTTGTTGTTGGTGTCCAGTCTGGCTGCCCTGGAGTAGGATCAGAAACGGACGGGGGGGGCGCACAGTGGAGTGGGGGCAGACGGGGGAGGGGCAGTGTTGGACAAGATTGGGGATTGGGTGGGGGCCGTGTTATTGGGCGGGTGGGGGGTGGTGTTGGATGGACAGGGTTGGGAGGGGGCGGGACGGTAGAGGTGTTGGGAGCGGGTAGAGGGGTTGGTGTTGGATGGGGGCAGGGGAGAGGCGGGGGGATGGTGCTGGATGGGGTTTGGGGTGGGCAGGGGGCGGGGACTCCTGCATAGTGTGTTGCTACCTAGTCTGAACAAGGAGCAGACTTTACAGAAAATTCTGAGCCCCAGAGGAAAGGCATTGAATCGATGAACCGAATATCTGAACAAAATAGTGCCCGCCCATCTCATTCGGATAATTGAGGTTCCTCTGTATACAGTAAATGGAAAAGCCCTGGGGAAAATTGATATACAGAGAGACCTGGGTGTTCAGTCCATTGTACCCTGAAGGTGGCAATGCAGATCAATAGACTGGACAAGAAGGCATACAACATGTTTTCCTTCATCGGAAGGGGTATTGAGTACAAGAGTTGGCAGGTCATGTTACAGTTGTATAAGATCTTGGTTCAGACACATTTGGAATACTGCATACAGTTCTGGTCACCACATTACCAAAAGGATGTGGATGCTTTGGAAAGGGTGCAGAGGAGGTTCACCAGGATGTTGCCTGGTATGGAGGGTACTAGCTATGAAGAGACGTTGAATAGATTAGGATTATTTTCATTAGAAAGACGAAAGTTGAGGGGGAACTAATTGAGATCCATAAAATCATGAGAGGTATCAACCGGGTGGAATAGCAAGAAGCTTTTTCCCAGAGAGGGGGACTCAATTACAATGTAATTACTCAATTACATGAGTTCAAAGTGAGAGAGGAAAAGTTTAAGGGAGATATATGTAGAAAGTTCTTTACGTAGAGGGTGGTAGGTGTCTGGCACATGTTCCAGCGCAGTACAGGCCCTTCGTTCCTCAATGTTGCATCCATGTGTGAAACCAATCTGGAGCCCATCTAGCCTACACTATTCCACTTTCATGCATATATTTATTCACTGACCATTTAAATACCCTTAAAGTTGACGAATCTACTACTGTTGCAGGCAGTGTGTTCCACGTTGTTACTACTCTCTGAGTAAAGAAACTACCTCTGACATCTGTCTTATATCTATCACCTTTCAGCTTAAAGCTATGTCCCCTCATGCTAGCCATCACAATCCGAGGAAAAAGGCTCTCACTGTCCAAACTATCTAACCCTCTGATTATCTTTTCTGTCTCAATTAAGCCACCTTTGAACCTTCTTCTCTCTAATGAAAACAGCCTCAGTTCCCTCAGCCTTTCCTTGTAAGACCTTCCCTCCATAACAGGCAAAATCCTAGTAAATCTCCTCTGAACCCTTTCCAAAGCTTCCACATCCTTACTTTAGTGCGGTGACCAGAACCGTACGCAATGTTCCAAGTGTGGCTGCACCAGAGTTTTGTACAGCTGCAGCATGCCCTCATGGCTCTAAGACCTAATCCTTCCACTGATAAATTATATGCCCTATTAGGAGCCCTATCAACCTGGATGGCAATTTACAGGAATCTATGTACATGGACACTGCTCATCTACACTACCAAGAATCTTACCATTAGCCTAGTACTCTTTATTCCTGTTGCTCCTTCCAAAGTGAATCACCTCACATTTTTCCACATTAAACTCCATTTGCCACCTCTCAGCCCAGCCTTGCAGCTTATCTCTGTCCATCTGCAACCTGCAACATCCTTCAGCACTATCCACAACTCCACCGACCTTTGCGTCATCTGCAAATTTACTAACCCATCCTACTATGTCCTCATCTAGGTCATTTATAAGAATGACAAACAGCAGTGGCCCCAAAACAGATCCTTGCGGTACACTACTAGTAACTGAACTCCAGGATGAACATTTCCCATCAGCCACCACTCTCTGTCTTCTTTCTGATCCACACCGCTAAATCACCCTCAATCCCATGCCTCCATATTTTGTGCAATAGCCTATTGTGGGGAACTTTATCAAACACCTTACTGAAATCCGTGTGCACGACACTAACACTTACCTTCATCCATCTGCTTGGTCACCATCTCAAAGAACTTAATAAGGTTTGTGAGGTATGATCTATTCTTCTCAAAACTGTGTTGACTATCCCTAATCAACTTTTTTCTCTCTAGATGATTATAAATCCTATCTCTTATAATCTTTTCCAACACAACCGAAGTAAGGCTCGCTGGTCCCTAATTACCAGGATTGTCTCTACTCCTCTTCTTGAACCAGAAGACAGCATTTGCTATCTTCCAGTCTACTGGCACTTTTCCTGTAGACAATGACGACATAAAGATCAAATTCAAAGGCTCTGCAATCTCCTCTCTGGCTTCCCAGAGAATCCGACGATAAATCCCATTCAGAACATTATCTATTTTCACACTTTCCAGAATTGCTGACACTTCCTCCTTGTGAACCTCAATCCCATCTAGTCTAGTAGCCTTTATCGCAGTATTCTCCTCAACAACATTGCCTTTTTCCAGTGTGAATGCTGACAAAAAATATTCATTTAGCACTTCCCTTATTTCCTCGGACTCCACACACAACTTCCCATTACTATCCTTGGTTGGCCCTAATCTTTCTTTAGGTCATTCTTTTATTCCTGATATACCTAGAGCAGGCCTTAGGGTATTCTTTGATCCTATCTGCCAATGACTTCTCATGTCCCCTCCTGGCTCTTCTTAGCTCTTTCATTAGGTCTTTCCTGGCTAACTTGTAACTCTCAAGAGCCCTAACTGAGCCTTCATGTCTCATCCTAACAAAAGCCTTCTTCTTCCTCTTGACAAGAGCTTCAACTTCTTTTGTAAACCACAGCTCCCTCGCTTGACCATTCCCGCCTGTCAGGTACAAATATTCCTGCATGATGATTGTCATTATGGAAGAGACCCCAGCTCATTGTACATATATTGGTTCTTAGAAAGAGTTATCCAAATTAGGCCCACATACTTTCACTAAAAAACTGTTAATTTTTTTACTGCATCTAGAGTACAAACAATTCTCTTTTGAAAGTTACTTCCATCCATCACCTTAATAGGCATCACATTCCAGATCATGACGGATGCATTAATAAAAACTTCCACCCTCCCTCTCAAATTCATTTGCAATAGCCCGACATCATTTGCTCCATCTAGGTCAGACAATCTATGTCAAAATTTAAGAATGATTAAAGATTTAAAACAAAGCTGTTAAGTCCAACAAGCTAGTCCCTCATGTAGAGATCAGTTCCCTCTCTTTGTCATCACCATAATCCCTTAGCCCCTTCTCCAGCTCCAGAAATGCATCTAATTATCTCTTGATACATCAACACTGTGCATCCAGCTGTTTCTACATGTCGAGTGCTTTTTCTGTCTGTGTCTACTCTGGCTCAGATGGTGATGCCCTCAGCCAGAAGTTGTGTTTTCAAGCCTTTCCCTCTCTGTGAACTTGTACAAATAAACAAACAACAACGCTAGCACTCCAAGTGAATGCCTTATTTGAAGGTGCCATCTCCAAGGTGTGATGTGAGCCAAGGCCCTTTCACTGGTGGTCAGCAAACATGCCTATTTTGAAACAGAAGCAGAAATTGCCAGAGAAACTCAGCATCTGTGTGAAGAAAACAGAGTAAACGCTTTGAGTCCGGTACCTCTTCATCCCAATGGAGTTTTCTTCCCATGTCCTGGCCAAAGTTTACCTGTCAACCAACACCATTGAATAACAGAACACTTGGTCATTATCAAGCCCCAGTTTAAGGAAAAGTGCTGCATACAAGATTGGCTGCTGCATTTTCCTTCTTACAAAGTGAGCACTCTTCCAATGTGTTTGAATGTACTCTGGTGGTGAAAGGTACTTTGTAGATTCAAGCCTTTGTTTCAGTGAAATAATTTGATCTCCATCAAAAATGTTTTAAATTAACCCGTTCACACATGTTATCGTGCACATTTGGAGTAAATGGGACTGAAACCCACTTTATCTAGACCAGAGAGAGGAACACTGCCACTAGATATTTGAGCAGAGCATTGTATTTACAGTAAGTACCTAACATTTACCAGTCCTGGAAATGTTAATCTGTCTTGCTAGGTCAGCATTCATTACCCAACCCTAATTATGTTTGAGAAAGTGGTGGAGAACTGCCTTCTTCAACTGCTACAGTCCTTTAAACCCACAATGCTGTTTGGGAGGAAGGTCCAGGGTTTGACTCAGTGACACTGAAGGAACAACAATATATTTTCAGGTTTAAAGTCACAGACAGTCATGAAACCATACAGCAGAGAAACAGGCCATTCAGCCCACCATGTCTATGCTGACCAACAAACACCAAACTATTGGCTTTACGCAGGGGAGGTCTTGTCTCATAAACTTGATTGAGTTGAGAAAGAAAACGAAGATAAGTGGTGAGGGTGGGGCAGTGGATGTTGGCTACATGGACTTTACTAAAGCATTTGACAATGTCCCCCATGGTAGGCTGGTTCAGAAGATTAAGTCACATTGGATACATCGTGAGTTGGCAAGTTAGATACAAAATTGACTTGGTTATAGAAGATAGGGGATAGTTGTGAAGGGGTGTTTTACTGACTGGAGGTCTGCGACTAGTGGTGTTTGCAAAGATCAGTGTGGAGACTTCTGTTATTTGTAATATATGTAATATATGTATAAATGATTTGGATGGAAATGGTGGTGGTCTGATTAGTATGTTTGCAGACAACATGAAAATTGGTGGAGTTGTGGATAGTACAGAAGGTTATCAAAGAATACACCAGGATGTAGATCAGTTGGAAACTGGACAGAAAAATGGCAGATGGACTTTAATCTGGTCAAGTGTGAGATGATGCATTTTGGGAGGCGAAATCAAGAGGAAAGTATCCAGTAAATGGCAGGACTTTTAGGAGCATTGATATCCAGTGGGGCATAAGTCCATAGCTCTCTGAAAGTGGCAACACAGATGGAAAAGTTGATAAAGAAGGCATATGACATTCTTCCCTTCCTCAGTCAGGGCATTGAGTATAAAAGTTCACAAGTCATGTTGTAGCTGTATAAGACTTTGATCAGGCCACATTTGAAGTATTGTGTGTAGTTCTGGTCACCATATTTTAGGAAGGATATGGAAACTTTGAGAGGATGCAAAATAAGTTTATCATGATGTTGTCTAGACTGGAGAGTTTTAGCAAAAGGAAAACTTGGACAAACCTGTATTATTTTTGCTAGAACATCACAGGCTGAGGGATGATTTGATTTGATTTGATATATTGTCATGTGTGCCTAAGTACAGGTAAAAGCTTTGTTTGTGAACAGTACAGGCAGATCATAGTAAGCAAGGACATACAGGTCATAGGCCGAAGAAAAACACCTGGACAGAATAAGGCATACAGGTTACACCACATAAGACGTGCGCTAGGCAAGATTAGCATTAACAAGATCAGCATTAGTTCAAGTTAGAGAGTCCATTCATCAGTCTAATAAAGCTGGGGAGAAGCTGTTCTTGAACCTGTTTCTGTATCTTCTGCCTCACAAAGAGGTTTTAGGAGATCATTACTGGGATGTGATGGGTCTTTGATGATGTTGGCAGCCTTTCTGTGGTTGTGAACTATTTAAATGGAGTCCATGGATGGAAGGTTGGCTTCTGTGATGATCAGGGCCGTGCACATCACCTTCGATAGTTTCTTATGGTCCTGGGCAAAGCGGTTGTCATACAAGGCTATTATGAATCCAGACAATATGCTCTCAATGGTGCATCTTTCACACACACACACACACACACACATGTAGGATGATTTTGCATTTGCAGATTTGTACTTCCAGATACATTCAACTTTGTTCAATAAGCATACAATCTGTACGCAGTCAGTCCATGTGACTATTTATAAATTCCTACTTTGGAAATAGAATCAGTCTGACTCAAGGTTGGGATACAGCCAGACTCTAACCTCACATCTTTATTGGATGAGCTGAGATGTCACCTTTTTTTTATAAAACCTTAAGTTATCTCAGGAATGTGACTTGACAGAAGTTCTAGGATTTACATATTAATCAATCAAAACCTGCATCCCCATTTTAAGTGATAAAATACCTAACAGAAATTTAGGTTTGTTCAATACATCACATCAATTGTATGACACTTTGATCTTTTACTATAAATTCTGTGTCCTAAGATCCTGCCCCACTAGCTACCTGACAAAAGAGCAGCACTCTGAAAGCTTATACCTCCAATAAACCTGTTGATCTATAACCTGGCATTATGCAATTTTTAACTCTACCTTTATTAGACCTCCCAAATGCACCACATTGTACTTACCATGATTAAATTCCCTCTGCCATTATTCTGTCCAATTTCCCAGCTTATCAATATCAGACAGTAACCTGGGACCATCCTCCTCACTACCAACAATATCCCAATTGTTGTGTCTCTGCAAACTTATTAATTATATCGTCCACATCTGAGTTGTTAATGTACATAACAAACAGCAACGATCCCAGTTCCAATCCTTGTGATACATAGCTGGTCACAAGCTTCCAATCACAAAAATAATCAGAATTACCCTTTATCTCATATTTGCAAACCAATTTTGGATGCAGTTTGCCAATTTGCCTCAGATCCCATGGATTCATATGTTTTGGACCAGCCTTCTGTATGGGAAATTGTCAAAGGCATTGTTAAAGTAAACCGCATGAACTGCACTATCCTCATCAATATACGTACTTGCCTTTTCAATAGTTCAATTAACTTTGTCAGGCAGGATCTCTCTCTAACAAATCTGGGCTGACTATCCCTGATCAGCCCTTGCTTTTCCAAATATTGTTTAATCTTGTCGTTCAGAATTTCTTCCTACCTTTGCCATCAGTCCAACTGGTCTGTAATTAACTGTCCTATTCCTGTTACCCTTCTTGAACAAAGGAAACTACATTAAGTATCCTCCAATACCTGACACTTCATCTGTGGCCAGCTAAGCATTAACAATCTCTTGTTGTATGGTTAATCCAATTCAGTTTCTGGTCAATTGTAATTCCCAGGATGTTGATAGTGGGTGATTCAGTTCTGGTATTACCATTTGAATGTTAGATTCTCTCTTGTTGGAGATGGTCATTGCCTGGCAGTTGTATGGTGCAGATGGCATTTTTCAACATAAGCCAGGACTTTGCACAAAAATTGGTGCATTTTGGCATGGACTGCTTCAGCAGCTGAGGAGTCACAAATGGTGCTGAACATGGTACAATTATTGACAAACATCCCAAATTCTGGCCTTATAATGGAGGGAAAGTCATTGATGAAGCAGCTGAAGATGGTTGGGCTGAGGACACTATCCTGAAGAACTCTTGCAGATATGTCCTGGAGCTGAGATGACCAACCTTCAACAAACACAACCACCTTCCTATGTGCCAAGTATGACTCTAATCAGCAAGAGTTTTCCATCATTCCAGTTTTGCTTGATGCCACTCTCAGTCAAATGCATTCTTGATGTCAAGGACTGTCACTTTTACCTCACCTTCACCTCTGGAATTCAGCTCTTCTGTTTCTGTTTGGACCAAGGCTATCGTGAGGTCAGGAGCTGAGTGGCCCTGATGGAACACAAACCGAGCATCAGTGAGCAGGTTATTGCTGAGCAAGTGCTACTTGATAGCACTGTGAATGACATCTCCCATTAATTACATGGACAATTTTCCACATTGGTGGGTAGATGCCAGCTTTGCAACTGTACTGGAACACTAATTATCTAAACTGCATTTTTATAAACTCTTTCACTGTCCTTTGGTGTCCATGACATTAATTGAAACTCAGATGCAATGGCAGATCTACTGCAAGATAATAGCTCTCAGATGATAATCTTTCAAAAAGTCTAAAGTCATTTGGCTGGTTTTTCCCTTTGTTTTTATGAAATGAGAGAGCTCGGTATTTGTGAGCAGAGATTCTGATTCTGAGATCCTTCAGAGGTGTAAGAGGAATGGGGTTAGCACGGAGGCAGATTAAGTCAGGAGCAATGAATTTGAGGAAAAGGGAAGTGGGTCCAATGCAGGCATAGATGTTGTCCAGCATGGGCTGGCATTATTGAGTTTCAGGCAGAGAGAGGGAGGCTGGTTTCAGATCACGGGCTTTTTTCTTTGTTCTCTTGTGGGACGTGGTTGCCACTGGCTGGGCTGGCACTTATTGCTTATCCTTACTTGCCCTTAAGAAGCAGGTGGTGAGCTGCCTTCTTGAACTGCGGGAGTCCACCTTCTGTAGCTCGATCAACAATGCCACTAAGGAGAGGATTTCGGGATTTTCACTCAGCAACAGTGAAGGAAGGGAACAGTGAAGATTTCTGACGAACAGCTCCTGCCCAAAATGTCGATTTTCCTGCACCTTGGATGCTGCCTGACCTGCTGTGCTTTTCCAGCATCACTCTAATCTTGACAGTGAAGGAACGTTGATACATTTCCAAGTCATAGAATCATACAGCACAGAAACAGATCCTTCAGTCCAACTCATGCATGCTGACCAGGTTTCCCAAACTAAACTAGTCCCATTTTATTGCATTTGTCCTCTATCCCACTAAACGTTTCCTATTTATAGACCTGTCGAAATGTTTTTTAAATGTTGTAACTGTATCTGCATCTACCATCTCCTGTGGCAGCTCATTCCACATACACAATGCACTCTGTGTGAAAATGTTGCCCTTCAGGTCCCTTTCAAATATTTCCCCTCTCACCTTAAAATCTTAAGCTGGAACTACGTCTATCCCGGTATTTGGAAAGTATTCCTGACTTGACTATTGTTGATAGTGATCAGACATTGGGGTGACAAGAGATGAGTTAAACACCAGAGAATTCCTTGCCTCTTACCAGCTTGTGGAGCCACAGTATGGAGCATTTGTATGACTGGTCCAGTTGAGTTTCTGGCCAATGGTAACCCCAGGATGTTGATAGTGAGAAATTCAGCAACTGTATTACCTTTGAATGTTATGGGGCGCAGGCTAGATTCTCTCTTCTTGGAGACAGCAATTGCCTGGCACTTGTGTGGCACTAATGTCACTTTTCAGTTACCAACCCAAATCTGGATGTTGCTTGGATCATGCTGCTTATAGACGTAGGCCACTTCAGTATCTGAAGAATTACAAATGGTGCCGTACATTGTGCAATCAGCAGAGAACACCCCATTCTGCCCTTTTGATGTAGGGGAGATCGAAGCAGCTGAAGATGGTTGGGATTGGGATATTACTCTGAGGAACTACTGCAGTGATGTCTTGGGGTGTCCAACAGCCACAACCCATCTTTCTTTGTGCCATATATAACACAAATCAGTACCCCTTATTTTCCAGAGACTTCAGTTTTGTTTAGGCTACTGAATTCCAAACTTGATCAAAAGCAGATTTGATGTATAGGGCAGCCACTCTCACCTCCCCTCTAGGGTTCAACACTTTTGTCTCTGAGTGGACCAAGTCTCTAATGAGGAGATTACTACCCTTGCAGGAAATTAAACTGAACATTTTATACCTTTGCAATCGCTGTTTGATATTACTCCCATCACTTTACTGATGAACGAGATGGACCGGTAATTGACTGGGTTGGATTTGTGTTTTTTTTGTGCACAGGGACATTGTCAGGTGTACATCTTGGCTAGGAATATGACAAGTTCTGGAGCACATGTGTTCAGTACTAATGCCAAAATGCTTTTGACAACGTCCCACGTTTGAGACTGCTAAAGAAAGTAAAAGCACATGCGATCCAGGGCAACTTGGCAAGTTGAATCCAAAATTGGCTTTGTGGTAGGAGGTGGAAGGCTGTTGATGTGAACAGAGGCCATTGTCCAATGGTATTGTACAGAGATTAATGTTGGGTCCCTTATTGTCTGTGATGGACAAAAACAATGTAGATGAGAATGTGGGGAAGATAACTAAGTTTGTAGATGACTGAAAGATTGGCCAAATGGTTGATAGTGTGGAAGAAGGCCTTAGGTTACAGGAGGATATAAATGGATTGGTCAGATGGGTGTTAGTGATAGATCAGTGGCAGATGAAATTTAATCCTGAAAAGTGCGAGATGATGCATTTTGGCAGAGGGAATAAGACAAAGGAGTACTTAATGAATGGTAGGATATTAAGCAGCTCAGAGGATCAGAAGGATCTTGAGGTGTTTGTCCAAAAATCCCCAAATGTGGTAAGGCTAGATAATAGGGTAGTTAAGAAGGCAGATGGCCACTGGTGGAACAGATTGTAAGAGTAAGGAAGTTATATTGGAGTTGTATAGAAATTTGTTTAGGCCATAGTGGAGTACTGTGTGTTGCTCTGGTCTCCACACTACAGGAAGGATGTGATTGCACTGGGGGAGGCGCAGAGAAGATTCACCAGGACATTGCTTGGGATGGAGCAATTTAGCTATGAAGAGAGGTTGGATAAGCTTAGTTAGTTTTCTTTGGAGCAGGGAAGGCTGAGAGGGGATCTGAGGGGGAATCTGACTGAGGGCCACAGAAAGGACAAATAGACTGTGGCTGTTCTCCCTATTCAAAGGATCAATAATAAGGGGTCATCATTTTAAGGTGAAAGGCAGAAGGTTTAGAGGGGATTTGAGGAAAGCATTTTTCACCCAGAAAGTGATGGAGGTCTAAAATGCACTGTCTGGGTGGGTAGCTGGGGCAAATAACCTCACAGCTTTTAAAAAGTATTTGGATGAACTCTTGAAATGTCATAACATTTGTGGTTATGCTGGGCCATGGGGTTACTGTTACTAAATACAACTGTGCCTCAGATGGCTCACAGCTTCCCAAGATTGCCCAGGTTGGAGTTACCAAATCTGTTCGAACTTTGTCCCTTTTAGCACAGTGGTAGTACCGCACAACACAACGGAGGGTATTCTCAAAAAGGACTGTGTAATTAGATTACTTACAGTGTGGAAACAGGCCCTCCGGCCCAACAAGTCCACACCGCCCCGCCGAAGCGTAACCCACCCATACCCCTACATCTACATCTACATCTACCCCTTACCTAACACTACGGGCAATTTAGCATGGCCAATTCACCTGACCTGCACATCTTTGGACTGTGGGAGGAAACCGGAGCACCCGGAGGAAACCCACGCAGACACGGGGAGAACGTGCAAACTCCACACAGTCAGTCGCCTGAGGCGGGAATTGAACCCGGGTCTCCGGCGCTGCGAGGCAGCAGTGCTAACCACTGTGCCACCGTGCCGCCCACTGCACGGTGGTCACTGCAATCGATACTGTCATTGTCAGATGCATCGTCAGCAGGCAGATTGGTGAGGATGAAGTCAACTAGATTTTTCCCTCTTGTTGGTTCCCTCAACATCTGCCACAATCCCAGTCTAGCCGCAATGTCAACTAGCTCAATCAATAGAGGCACTGTCGGTGGTAGATTTTGAATGTCCCTATTTAGAGTACATTCAGTGCCTTTGTCACCTCAGTGCTTCCTCCAAATGCTGTTCAACATGGAGCACATGTAGTAACCAGCAGGAAGTTTCCTTGTCTATGTTTGTCCTGATGCCATGTGAATTCATGGTGCTCAGAGTCAATGTTGAGGGTTCCCAGTGCAATTTCTTCTGGTCTGAGTATTACTGCACTGTCAATCACCTGATGAAGGAGCATTGCTCCTTCCAATTAAACCTGTTGGACTATAACCTGATGTTGTGTGATTTTTAACTTTGCGCTGCCAACTTTAGACTACCTACAGTGTGTAAAGAGGCCCTTCAGCCCAACAAGTCCACACCAACCCTCCGAAGAGAAACCAACCCCCCTATATTTACCCCTGACTAATCCACCTAACACCATGGGCAATTTAGCTGCACATCTTTGGACTGTGGGAGGAAATCGTGCACCTGAAGGAAACCCACTCAGACACGGGGAGAACATGCAAACTCCACACAGACAGTTGCCTGAGGCGGGAATTGAACCCGGATCCCTGGCGCTGTGAGGCCGCAGTGCTAACCACTGTGCCACTGGTGGGACAAGACATATCCTAGCATGGTGATGGTGTGTTGTCTGAGACATTACCTGTAAGGTATGATCCCATGAGGATGGCTATATCAGGCTGTTGCTTGACTAGTCTGTAGGACAGCTCTCCCATTTTTGACACTAGTCCTCAGACATCAGTAAGGAAGTCTTTGCAGGGTTGATTGTGTCTGCTTGTACCATCACTGTTTCTGGTGCCTGTGTTGATGCTGAGTAGTTCATCTGGTTTCCCTCAATTTTTTTTTAGGCTTTGTAGTGTTTTGATACAACTTTGTGGCTTGCCAGACCATTTCAGAGAGCAGACCTTACTGTGGGTCTAGAGTCACATGTTAGCAAGATCAGGTGAACACAACAAATTTTTAGCCCAATAGACATTAATGAACCAGTTGGCTTTTTACAACAATGAACAAGTGCTTCATGGTTGAAATCAGGCTAGCTTTTAATTTCAGATTCTTACTGAATTCAAATTTTGCCATCAGGTGGGATTCTGGTAACCCCAGAATATTTCCTGAGAGTTCTGGTTTGCTCATTCAGTAACATTACCATTACACAATCACTTCCCCACTTGTGGTCAATGGTGTTGATAACAGGTGATTCATCAATGACAATGTCATTGTATGCCAATTGGCAATGGTTAGATTGTTTCTTGTTGGAGTTGGCCATTACCTGGAACTTGTGTAGCATGGCTTTTACTTGTCACTTGACAACCTAAACCTGGACATTGTCCAAGTCTTGTTGCATTTGAAATTGGACTGCTTCAGTATCTGATGAATTGAAAATGGTGCCAAACATTGTACAATCTTAAACAAACATCCCCACTTCTGACCTTAGGATGGAAGGAAGATGATTGATGAAGCCATTGAAGATAGTTGGGCCTAGCACACCTCTGACTTGAAGATATTTGATAACCCTGCCTCCACCCCCATCTGGGGAAGGGAACAAGTTTCTCCCTCTCACTCTGAATCAGTCAATGTTACATTGCAACCTTCTGTTCCCATCTCCATGATTGACTGTCTCACTTAATGTTACCAAGCTTGCTACCATTACTGCAATCTTGGCCCCATCATGAGTTAGCATCTTCACAAGCAAGGGGAGAAAGGGAAGAGAATGGGCCAAACTTAAAAACAAGAAGTTCTCTTTAAGAAAAGATAAAATAGCAAGCACAAACAGGGGAAATTATGCTTCCTTTATCTGGCAACTTTCTCTTTTGGTAGCGAGCTCAATACCCGGCTCACTTTTTGTCTTCTAACCGTGTCTAATGCGAGGTTATTTGGCTCGACTCTTTCATTTGCTTCGCCTCATCTCTAATAGACTGGTTAATGTTGCGAGGAAGTGCTTCTTTCCCCTTGATCGGTGGCACTTGTGAAGCAACATAAAAGACTTCACATGGGAGATATTAGTCAAAACAAAGTCTTGCTCCCGTTATCTGAAGAGGAAAAACATGTCCCAAGTATTTGGTGACTAAGGACTCAGGCTGATTGTCTCTGCACCTGGACTCTATTTCTTGGCACTTACGTGCATGGAGTGAGTGAGAGCACGAGATTAATTCCTCCCTGCATCATTAAGCACTGACAAAGCGAGGAATCAGAGCAACGAGCCAAATGAACTGGAATCAGTGATAGTTGAATAGCAAAGAGAGCGTAAAACACTAAAGAGTGTGGACAGAAAGCTAAAGCCATCAAACAAGATACAAAGTCATCCTGGTCATCAGCACAAATCAGTCGATGGTGCGCCCTTAATGCCTGCCTGGTTTTCTTTCCCAATATATAGAAAAGGTCGGTAGACGGCCTGACTGCTCTCTGTCTCAGCTTCGACCCTCATCATGCCTTCATCACCTCGATAGTGTAGGAGAGTAATTTATTCGATTAGATTCCCTACAGTGTGGAAACAGGCCCTTCGGCCCAACAAGTCCACACTGACCCTCTGAAGAGCAACCCACCCAGACCCATTCCCCTACATTCACCCCTGACCAATGCACCTAACACTATGGGTAATTTAGGACATAGAACATAGAACATTACAGCACAGTACAGGCCCTTCGGCCCACGATGTTGCACCGACCTGTCATAAAAATCTGAAGCCCATCTAACCGACACTATTCCATGTACGTCCATATGCTTGTCCAATGACGACTTAAATGTACTTAAAGTTGGCAAATCTACTACTATTGCAGACAAAGCATTCCATACCCTTACTACTCTCTGAGTAAAGAAACTACCTCTGACCTATATCTACCATCCCTCAATTTAAAGCTATGCCCCCTCGTGCTCACCGTCACCATACTTGGTAAAAGGCTCTCCCTGTCCATCCTATCTAACCCTCTGATTATCTTGCATATCTCTATTAAGTCACCTCTCAACCTTCTTCTCTCTAAGGAAACAGTCTCAAGTCCCTCAGCCTTTCCTCGTAAGACCTTCCCTCCATACCAGGCAACATCCTAGTAAACCTTCTCTGCACCCTTTCCAAAGCTTCCACATCCTTCTTATAATGCGGTGACCAGAACTTTACACAATATTCCAAGTGTGGCCCCACCAGTTTTGTACAGCTGCAGCATAACCTCATGGTTCAGGAACTCGATCCCTCTATTAATAAAAGCTAAAACACTACATGCCTTCTTAACGACCCTGTCAACATGTGTGGCAACTTTCAAGGATCTGTGTACATGGACACCAAGATCCCTCTGCTCTTCCACACTACCATGAATCTTACCATTAGCCCAATACTTTGCATTCCGGTTACTCTGACCAAAGTGAATCTCCTCACACTTGTCCGCATTAAACTCCATTTGCCACCTCTCAGCCCAGCTCTGCAGCTTATCTATGTCTCTCTGTAACCTACAACATCTTTCGTCACTATCCACAACTCCACCGACCTTAGTGTCATCTGCAAATTTACTGACCCACCTTCTATGCCCTCATCCAGGTCATTTATAGAAATGACGAACAGCAGTGGACCCAACACTGACCCTTGATGAACATTTCCCATCGACCACCTCTGTCTTCTTTCAGCAAGCCAATTACTGATCCAAACTGCTATATCTCCCTCATTAGCATGGCCAATTTACCTGATCTGCATATCTTTGGACTGTGGGAGGAAACCGGAGCACTCAGAGGAAACTCACGCAGACATGGGGAGAATGTGCAAATTCCACACAGACAGTTGTTTGAGGCTGGAATTGAACCTGGGTCCCTGGCGCTGTGAGGCAGCAGTGCTAACCACTGAGCCACCGTGCATTTCTGAAAACACTGTAAAGTGTGAATAAGTCACCATAATTAATCCAGTGCTCGGTTAATTACATAAATTATTTTTTTTTAAATGCAAAGTTAAGACAACTTTCACTTTTTGTTCCAATCACGGCTTCTTGATTTCACAAGTGGCTACAGGACACTCCTTACCTTCACAGCTGCCAAAGCTGTCCCTGAGGTCACAACAGCAAGAAGGAAGCAGGTTGAAGCAGCCCCCTGCACTGCTGACCAGACTCAGAATGTCACCTCTGCCAAAGCCACCTCATTACTGCTGACACTCCAGCCATCGCTATAGTCTAGACACTGTCCCAGCTCTCAAGGAGTGGGCCCATCTCAACTTCTGAGAATCACTTGACCTAACTCCCAACGATGGAGGGATTGTTCACTCCGCTGCTTTTGCAAATACCACCGAAACATCGAAGGAGAGGAATGGACCGTGATCCATTTACACTGGAACAGATGCTAATACATGGATTGCCATGGCCACGAGTTATAGACCACTGCCCAACAGCTCCGCACAAACTCTCTCCACCATCACAGGAAGAACAAAACATGAATGTTATTCAAAAGTTGAATAAAGAAAAATAAAACTTAAAAAAAGGGTGTAGAATGGTCATGCAAGAGGGAACGGATGAGCCAGGAGCCCGAACACCTCCTACTCTGCTGCCTCCGCCATCTTGAAATGAAAAAGACTTGACAATTCGAATGCTCTTCTGATTGGACTCCCTATCTCAATAAATGTGAGATCAACAAAAATCTCTATTGCCTATGACTTAATTTGCACCATCACCTGGTCATCTGTTGCCCGAGTGCTCGATGAACTACAATGCCTCTTCATCAGTCAACATCTTGATTTCATATCTTGCACCCTATTAGATCTCTTGTTGGCCTCACCCTTCACTATCTCCTCTCCTTTATACCCACAACTCTCTGAGATATTTGTGCTTCTCTAACTGGGGCCCATGGAATTTCCTGCAATGCATTCGCTCTAACAATAGTGTCCACACCTTCACTTGCCTTGGCCCCAAGCTCTGAGGTTTCTCTTCTAAACATCTACACCTCATTTTCCTCCTTTGAGACACTCTCAATATCTGACCTTATTGATCAGTTATCTGATCAAATAGTTGCTTACATTCCTCTAACACGTCTTGGAATGGTATGGTATATCACAGAATGGTATATCACATTCATTTTTAAAATTTACTCATTGGATGTGCTGATGGGGCCAATGGTTATTGCCCGTCTCTAGTCACACTAATAATTTGTTGTTGTTGTTGTTGTTGTTGATGTAGGGTTAAGTAGAAATAAAGTGTCAAACTGGTAAAGCTTGAAAACCGAACGGTGCCAAACGGTCTGAGTAGAAAGCGATTGATAACTAAGCAATTCCAAAACCAATGGACCAGACCTAAGATCTGCAGTCCTGCTACACCCAGTCATGAATGGTGGGAGAAAGCTAAATAACTGACTGGAGGAGGAGATTTCTCAAGCACCCCCATCCTCAAAAATGGGAGAGCCCAGAGCATCAATGAATAAGATATGGCTGAAGCAGTCACATCCAGAATTGTTGACTGGATGATCCATCTCAGCTTCCTCTGGAGGTCTCCAGCATCAGGGATGCCTGACTCCAACCAAGTAGTTTCAGTCCACATGATATAAAGAAATGGTTGAAGACAATGGGTATAGCAAGGGCAATGGACCCTGATAATATTCTGACAATAGTACTGACGAATTTTACTCTAGAGTTTGCTGCTGCCAGTACAGTTACAGCACTGGCATCTACCCAACTATGTTAAAAATTGACCATGCACTTCCTGTATGCAAAAAGCAGATCAAATCCAATCTGGCCAATTACCTCCCCAGCAATAACTTGCTCAGTGACACCCAATTTGGGTTTGACCAGGGCCCACTCAGCTCCTGAGCTCAGTACAACCTTGTTTGTGCAAAAGAACTGATTTACAGAGGTGAGGTGAGAGTGACTGCTCGAGGTATCAAGGTCACATTTGACTGTGTGTGGCATCAAGGAGCTCTCTAACAAAAGAAAAGTTGATGTGAATGAGGCAGAAAGACTCTCTGCCCAAGTTGGAATTGTACCTGGCACATTTGAAAGTGGTTGCTGGAGTCAGTCATCTTTGTTCCAGGCTGTCTCTGCAGGGATTCCTCAAAGTTGTGTCCTAGGCCAACCATCTTCAAGGTAAAAACAATGACTGCAGATGCTGGAAACCAGATTCTGGATTAGTGGTGCTGGAAGAGCACAGCAGTTCAGGCAGCATCCAAGTAGCTTCGAAATCGACGTTTGGAAGGGCTTTTGCCCGAAACGTCGATTTCAAAGCTACTTGGATGCTGCCTGAACTGCTGTGCTCTTCCAGCACCACTAATCCAACCATCTTCAGCTACTTCATCAATGATCATCTATCTATCACCAGGTCAGAAGTGCAGATGGTCGCTGATGATTGCACAGCAATTGTTCAACACCATTTGTGACTTAGATACTGAAGCAGGCCCTATACATGCAGCAAGATCTGGACAACATCCAGGCAGAGGTTCAAAGTGAGAATAGAAAAGGCAGTTAGGAGCAAGTCAGAGAATGAGATAACTCTGAAGAAATAAACTGCATTTATTTCAATGTAAGAGGTCTTATAAGTAAGGTTGATGCACTCCAGGCATGTATGGAAACATGTGACTGGAATGTCTCCAGAAATTTGGCTGAGGAAATGACAGGGTGGGTAGCTCAATGTTCTGGGTTCGATACTATAGGAAGGGTAGAAAGGGAGGAAAGAAGGGAAGGGAAGTGGTGTTTTTGAATTAAGGAAAACATTACTACTGTAATTAGAGAGGATGTTTCTGAGGAATAATCCAGTGAAACTCTACAGGTAGAAGTTAGAAGAAAGGGATGATCACCTCAAATGGCTTCTATTATAGGGCTCCCAATAGTCATAGAGTCAAAGAGATGTACAGCATGGAAACAGACCCTTCAGTCCAACCCGTCCATGCCGACCAGCCATCCCAACCCAATCTAATCTCACCTGCCAGTATCCGGCCCATATCCCTCCAAACCCTTCCTATTCATATACCCATCCAAATGCCTCTTAAAAGTTGCAATTGTACCAGCCTCCACCACTTCCTCTGGCAGCTCATTCCATACACGTACCACCCTCTGCATGGAAAAGTTGCCCCTTAGTTCTCTTTTATATCTCTCCTCTCTCACCCTAAACCTATGCCCTCTCGTTCTGGACTCCCCAACCCCAGGGAAAAGACTTTGCCTATTCATCCTATCCATGCCCCTCATAATTTTATAAACCTTTATAAGATCACCCCTCAGCCTCCGACACTCCAGGGAAAACAGCCCCAGCCTGTTCAGCCTCTCCCTGTAGCTCAAATCCTCCAACCCTGGTAACATCCTTATAAATCTTTTCTGAACCCTTTCAAGTTTCACAACATCTTTCAGTGGGATTTTAAGGAACAAGTATGAAGAGATATCTCAGATATATGTCAGAATAATAGAGTTGTATTAGTAGTGGATTTTAATTTATCAAACGATGTTTGGGATTGCCACAGTGTTAAAGGTTGTTGTGGTTCTGTTCGTCGAGCTGGGAATTTGTGTTGCAAACGTTTCTTCCCCTGTCTATGTGACATCCTCAGTGCTTGGGAGCCTCCTGTGAAGCGCTTCTGTGATCTTTCCTCCGGCATTTATAGTGGTTTGTCTCTGCCGCTTCCGGTTGTCAGTTCCAGCTGTTCATTGCAGTGGCCAGTATATTGGGTCCAGGTCGATGTGCTTATTGATTGAATCTGATTGAATACTGGCCGCTGCAATGAACAGCTGGAACTGACAACCGGATGCGGCAGATTCAAATCACTATAAATGTCGGAGGAAACATCACAGAAGCGCTTCACAGGAGGCTCCCAAGCACTGAGGATGGCACCTAGACAGGGGACGAAACATCTGCAACACAAATTCCCAGCTCGGCGAACAGAACCACAACAACGAGCACCCGAGCTACAAATCTTCTCCCAAACTCTGAACAGTGTTAAAGGCTTAGATGGTGGGGAGTTTTTAAAAATGTGTCCAACAAGATTTTCCTTATCAGTATGCAAACATGCCTACCAGAAAAAGAGCAAAACTTGACCTTCTTTTGGGAAATAGGGCAGGGTAAGTGACTGAAGTGTTAGCAGGGGAACACTTTGGGACTAGTGATCATAATTCTGTTAGTTTTAGCATAGTTACAGGAAAGGATAGGCCTTCCATAAAACTCAATGCCTTTAATTTGAGTAAGGCAAATTTTAATGGTATGAGACAAGATCTTTCAAAAGCTGATCGGAGAAGACTGTTCACAGGCAAGGGGACATCTGACAAGTGGGAGACCTTTCAAAAGTATGATTTGGAGATGCCAGTGTTGGACTGGGGTGGACAAAGTTAAAAATCACACAACACCTGGTTATAGTCCAACAGGTTTATTTGGAAGTACTAGCTTTTGGAGCGCTGCTTCTTCCTCAGGTAACTAGTGGGGCAGGATCATAAGACACAGAATTTATAGCAAAAGATCACAGTGTCATGCAATTAAAATGATATATTGAACAAACCTAGATTGCTGTGAAATCTTTCATCTTTTAGAATGGGTTGCAGGTTTCGGTTCATTAATATGTAAATCCCAGAACATTTTTTCAGTCACATTCTTGAGATAACTTAAGGTTTTATTAAAAAAGGTGACATCTCAGCTCAGACAATGCATTAAAGGTGTGAGGTTAGAGTCTGTCTGTATCCTAATTTTGAGTCAGACTGGTTCTATTTCCAAAGTAGAAATTTATAAAATGTTATATGGATTGACTACCTGCAGGTTGTGAGCAAAAATAGAATGTGTCTGCAAATACAATTCTGCAAATGCAAATTCACCCCATAGATGTGTGTGTGTGCATATATGAGGGAGAGAGAGAGAGAGAGACAGAGAGACAGAAAGAGTGCATGTGAGTATGTGCATGTGAGCGAGTGTGTGTCTCTGTGTGTGTGCATGCTTGACAGAATGTGTGCATGAGTGTGATGGAGTGTGGGTGTGAGTGTGGGTGTGAGTGTGGGGGTATATGTGTGTGTGTGTGTGTGTCTGAGAGAGAGTGTGTGTATGAGAGAGGGTCGGTGTGAGTGTGTGAGTATGTAAGAGTGTGTGTGTATGTGTGCTTGTGTGTGTTTGTGAGTGTGAGAGAGGTATAGTGCAGCAGGGTCACCTGTAGTGTGACATGAACCCAAGGTCCCGGTTGAGGCCATCCCCTTGGATACCGAACTTGACTATCAGCCTCTGCTCAGCCACTTTGCGTTGTTACATATCCTGAAGTCTGCCTTGTTTAAAGGTGAGAAGTGGAGGCGTAGGGAAGGTCTTGGCGAGGTACTCATCCTTATCGATTATGTGTTGCAGGCGGCGAAGAGCTTGGCGTAGTTTCTCTGCTCCCAGGAAATACTGGACAAACGAAGGGTGCCCTATCGGTCACATTATGTGTCTGTCTCCTGAGGAGGTCATTACGTTTCTCACTGTGGCACATCGGAATTTGTATCGTATCCTGTTCTAATGAGGTCAATAGTAGTCATGATTTGGAGATGCCGGTGTTGGACTGGGGTGTACAAAGTTAAAAATCACACAACACCAGGTTATAGTCCAACAGGTTTAATTGGAAGCACACTAGCTTTCGGAGCGACGCTCCTTCATCAGGTGATATTGGAGGACTTGGTCGTAACATCAGAATTTATAGCAAAAATCTACAGTGTGATGTAACTGAAATTATACATTGAAAAATTGATTGTCTGTTAAGCCTTTCATCTGTTAGAATACAGTGATAGTTTCACTTCTTTCATGTGTAAATCACAAAACCTTTTTTTTAAAGTTGCATTCTCGGGTTAGCTATTAACAATGGTGATAGCTAGACAATATGTTGAAAGTAAAAAGTGAGGACTGCAGATGCTGGAGATCAGAGCTGAAAATGTGTTGCTGGAAAAGCGCAGCAGGTCAGGCAGAATCCAAGGAGAAGGTGATTCCTGAAGAAGGGCTGATGCCCAAAACATCGATTCTCCTGTTCCTTGGATGCTGCCTGACCTGCTGCGCTTTTCCAGCAACACATTTTCAGCAATATGTTGAAGGTGTTAGCCCCCTGTGTTCTCTGTCTGTGACCTGATGTTTAGATTGATTCTAATCTAAAATGTGAGATAACAGAGTTTTACATAAATTCATGCAGTTTTTGATCTCAGAGTTCTACATGAATGTATGCAGTTTTTGAGCAAAATACAATGTAACTCTGCAAGTACAAATTCACCCCACAAAATATATGTGTGCATGTGGGTCTTTGTCTGTCTGTGTGTGTGTGTCTGTCTGTCTGGGGTGGGGGTTGTGAGTGTGGGAACGTGTGTGGGTTTGTTCCCACACTCACAACCCCCATCCCAGACAGACAGACAGACACAGACAGACAAAGACCCACATGCACACATATATTTTGTGGGGTGAATTTGTACTTGCAGAGTTACATTGTACTTTGCTCAAAAACTGCATACATTCATGTAGAACTCTAAACTCAAAAACTGCGTGAATTTATGTAAAACTCTGTTATCTCACTTTTTAGATTAGAATCAATCTAAACATCAGGTCATGGACAGAGAACTCAGGGGGCTTACACCTTCAACATATTGTCTAGCTATCACCATTGTTAACAGCTAACCCGAGAATGCAACTGGAGGTCCTGTGCAGCAAAGAGGTCTTGTTCAAACTTGAGCATGAAAATGTTGGCATATTGGGAGCAGATTTGGTCCCCATAGCTGTTCCATGTGACTGGATGAAGAACTGGTTGTCAAAGCTGAAAACGTGGTTGAGGATGAAGCAGATGAGTTGTAGGATGGTGCTTGGAGATTGGCAGTTGTTGATGTTGAGTACTGAGGCTGTTGCAGCGATGCCATCATCATGGGGGACGCTAGTGTAGAGTGCCGAAACGTCCATTGTGACAAGGAATGTTTCCAGTTTGACTAGTCTCGGGGTGCTGAGATTCTGTAAGAAATCTGCAGTGTCATGACAGAAGTTGGGGGTCGCTTGTACAATGGGTTTCAAGATGTCCTTGACATAACCATGGAGGTTCTCACACAGAGTCCCATTGCCTGACACAATGGGATGACCAGGGGTGTTGGCTTTATGTATCTTTGGAAGGCAGTAGAAGTCCCCTGTGTGAGAAGTACATGGGATGAGACTTCATAGAATACCCTGAAGGATTGGATCAAAAGTCTTGATCAATCTGTTCAGTTCACGGTGTGCCCTTTGGTTGTATCGGCTGGTAGTTGCCTATAGTGTTCCTGGTTGTTCAGTTGTTGTTAGATTTCCTTACAGTAGTCCATTCTATTCTAAATGACAATGACTCATCCTTTATCCTATATATCCTGTTGTTTCTACTGTGACTAGCTCATGGCACTGGTAGTAAGCCTGAGATAGCTACCTTTGAGGGCCTACATGACATCACCACAGGAAATGACATCACCAACCCAAAGAAACACATAAATAGAAAGCAGGAATTATCAGCAGTGCTTCGCCTGAGGCCATCTGAAGATGTTACCTAGTAGGGTAATGAAACATCTGGAAATGAACCTTCCAGCTCATCGAGCAAACCTACATCCAGGACCTACATTTCTACTTCCTTGCTAATTCTCTATATTCTGCTTTTAGGATCTCATCCCTTTTTTTCAACCAATGTTATTATACCAATGTGTGTCACGACCACTGGCTGTTCCCCCTCCCCCTCCAGAATGTCTACCAATGCATCCAGGACACTAGCACCAGAGAGGCAATTCACCATCCTGGGCTCTCACTAGTGGACACAGAAACACCTATCTATTCCCCTTATGATTGAACCCCCTATAACTATAGCATTTCAATGCCTACTTCTCCCTCCCTCTGCAGCAGACCCAACTGACAATGATTTTGTGCTCACTATTAGACACTTAATAGTAGATCTTTAAAAATTGAAATCAAATTCCAACATCTTCCTTGGCAAAGTTTGAACCTGGGTTCCTAGAATATTACCCATGCTTTGGATTAATAGTTCAGCAGTAATACTACTAAGCTACCACCTCTCATAGCAACAATGGGCAAGTGTTGACCATGCATCCTCTTGAACTATATTCATGGCTGATCTGTAATTCAACACGTCTGATCACCTTTGTTCTCTAAGTATTTATTTTCTTGCCAAATAAAAATTTATTAATCTTAATTTGCGACTTTGCAATTGCCATCCAGCCTGAACTGCTTTTTGGTGGATACTGTTCCAAATATCTGCTATCCTATATGTGAAGAAGTACTTCCTCACATCTATCCGAATAACCCAACCCTAAATTTCTCCCTCGTTCTCAGCTCCGTCAACTCCTTTAATCATCTTAAACTCAATTGGACTAATCATTTAAACACAAGAGGAAATCAGAGGTTGGGAATTTGCAACAACTCACCGAGGCTCCCTCCATACTCCGGTCCACTACCATACCAATCTCTCCCTCAATGTCAGCAGAATGAAGGAGCTGGGCATTGACTTCAGGAAGCAGAGTGGAGGACATGCCCCTGTCTGTATCAATGATTCTAAGGTGGAGGTGGTTGAGAGCTTCAAGTTCCTAGCAGTAAATATCATCAACGATTTATTCTGATCCATCCTGGGCAATGCTACAGTCAAGAAAGCACACCAATGTCTCTACTTCCTCAGAAAGTGAAGAAAATTTAGTGTGTCTATAATGACTTAATAATCTTTATATATGCACCATACAAAGCATCCTATCCAGACACATCTCAGCTTGGTACAGGAACTGCTCTGCCCAAGACCACATGAAATTACAGAGAGTTGTGAACACAGCCCAGTCCATCGCACAAAACAGCCTTCCATCCATTGGCTTCCTGCTGCCTCGGGAAAGCAGCCAACATTGTCAAAGACCCCTCCCACCCCATCTATGTTCTCTTCCACACTCTTCCATTGAACAGAAGATACAAAAGTTTAACAACATATATCAACAGATTCAAGAACAGCTTCTGCCCTGTTGTTAGCAGACTCATGAATAGAACTGGAATATATTAAAGTTAATCTTTCTCTGTACCTTCTCTGTGGCTATAACACTATATTCTGCATTCTGTTCTATTACCATTATGTACTTATGTAAGGTTATGATTTGTCTGGTTAGTATGCAAAACAATACTTGTAACTGTATCTTGGTGCATGTGACAATCATAAAATTTAATCAAATTAAACCTAGAATTTTATCATTCTATGGGAATATCACTGCCTGCATGTTCACTTCCAAGTGAAACATCAAACTGACTTGGAAATTTATTGTTATCCATTCACCACCCTCGGGTCAAAATTGCTGGTTCTACCTTCCAGACAAATGCAGCTATTCCTTCCTCACCCTGCCTGTTGACTGCAGGGAATCACAATAGCAGGTCTCTACCAGCTATTCTCTAATGCAATGATGCATTGACAACAAATGGCCCACATTGCTCACACACCATAAAGGAATTTAAGAAAAAACACCTCAATTAGGTTACTTCTTAAACTCTCATGCCCAAGGGAATACAAGGTCAGTGTATTCCACCTGCCTTCACGCTTTAATCCTACTGATCATTACTTAAGCAATCACTTTGCACATTTATCTGTTAATCACACTCAGGATAAAGGAAGTCGAGAGCACAGCAGGTCTGGCAGCATTCTCCTGCTCCTCGGATGCAGCAGGACATGCTATGCTTTTCCAGCACCACACTCACAACGCTGATCTCCAGCATCTGCAGTCCTCACTTTCACTCAATATAAAGGAACACTTCCTGACGCTTACCTTAGATTTTCCATTCATATTTTGACAGAGAATTCTTTTTCATCAGAATGACCCAGAAAATTGTGATAGTGTTGTTTGCAATGAGTAAAGGAACAGACAGTGTGCAATCAACTTCAACTGTCGGGAGGGTTTGAACAATACAAGATCAACAGTAAGAGGTTTAGAACCAAAAATAAGAAAAGCCTTTTCACACAGGGAATTGCGAGGCAAGGAAATTCAATTCCAGGGGTATTGTTTAATATAGAATCCGTATTGACATTAATGGCTACATTGAGGATTTGTAAAACAGAAACTGGAAAAGAATGGGGCGGATAAGTGTGACAAGGATTCAGATTTGAGGGAAAAAGCTGTCTATTTATTTTTCCTAAGCTACAAGGTATCGACTGTAGCAGACTATAAAACTGATCGGTTCCTCTTGTAGCTGTGCATTCTTCAATCTGGTTCGCAACGGGACCAGAAGTATCACAAAACTCAAATCTATTCACATCACTGCATAAAGCAGCCTTCCCCCTGAAGACTAGGATATCTAATGAATCTGTAATTTGAAGGCACTCATCATTATAAATTAATCCAGCAAAAAAAAAGCATCTTATTCCATAGGGTTCTGCAGGCATTATTATTGAACATTTTCTTAATTGACCGAACCCAGTTTGGAACATAACTTTCCTGACGATCAGACAAAGCTTTCAGCTGCTGTCAATTCTCGTGCATCGTAGCCAACTTGCAGTGCTTCACTGTCGTGTTTGGGACCCACGTTCTGAAACTCCCTATTAAACCTGAGCAAAGCAAGCTCTAAGGCACATTAAAAGGATCATTATAAAAGACAACCTCACAAAGAGAGCAACTAGAAGACATGACAAAATGCTTGATCAAAGGGATAATGTTTTATGACTGTTTTTAATGTAAGAGGAGAGACTAAATGGAGGAGAGAGAAAGGCAAAGAGGTGGAAAGGCTTAGAGGAGGATTTCAGAGTTTCAAGGCATGTTTGTCAATCCTGGTACATGGAAGAGGCTAGAACGGGAGGAACGCTGAGTTCACAGATTGTTTAGAGTTGAGAGTGTGGTGCTGGAAAAGCACAGCAGGTCCGGCAGCATCTGAGGAGCAGGAGAGTCGATGTTTCAGGCAAACACCCTTCAACACTGCACCCCCCCCCCAGGTCATCTCTTCTGCCTCCTTCCCTCTCAGATAGTTTCGTCTGGGGGAAGTTACAGAGCTAAAAAGAGATTGGGGGTTGGGGGGGTTGGGGGAGGGGGGGGAGGTGGTGGCAATGGCATTATCGCTGGACTGTTAGTTCAGAGACCCAGGCAATGTTCTGGAGAATTTCAATTCAATAAATATCTGAAATTAAGAGCTTAATCGTGACCATGAATTTGTTGTCGATTGTCAGGAAAATTCACAAATGGCCTTTAGTGGAAACTGCCATCCTTACCTGGTCTGGCCCACATGTGACTCCAGACCCTTGGCAATGTGGTTGGCTCTTAACTGCCCTCTGGGCAATTTGGGATGGGCAATAAATACTAGCCTTTGCCAACAACGCCCTCATCCTGTGAATGAATAAAAAAATTCACGGGAATTCACTAGGCCCAAGTGGGATTTGAATACAAGGGTGAGAATTTTAAGGCTGAGGCATTGCTGAATTAAGAGGCAATGTCACAGTGAGCACAGGGCTGAGGGTGAACTGGATGAGGTGAGAGTTAGGATAAAGGCAGCAAAGATTTAGATGAACTGTAGTTCATGAAGGCTGAAATTTGTGAAGGTGATCAAGAGAGCATCATCATCTCTGACTGGATGTAATCCTGACCTTTTCATCCTATAACTTCCTCACCAAATACTGCTCAACCTCCATGCTTCATCTTCAATTCCTAAACCTTCCAGTACAACCCTGGAAGGATTAAAAATCTGAATCGTAAAGTTGGTAAAAGATATGATGAACTGAATGGTAAGCGTTTTGGGATGTTTTACTGTAATGCTGATGCTGCACAAATGCAAGTCGTTGTTGTTAATGGTCTCATCCTGTACTGGTTGTGTTACCCACCAGGAAGCCTAGATGATACCTAGTAGAATTAACCTGTGACTATACTTGGACAATCAGGTGGAAGATATGGTTTTGCTATGATACTGCTATCTCACTCATAATCAGATGTTAGGCTCACACATTATGGGATCTCCACATGCAAAAGTGAATCCTTATGTATCTTCAGATTACCAAAGATGATATCTTCTTCAATAAACTAACTGGGTGGGAGGCACAATTATATATTTAGCAGTCAGGCACTTAAGTGGCACAAGGCTGAGAGAATTGTTGTGCACTTTGAAAGCATGTTGTTTATAATTGATAGTTAAATCCTTGGTGAGAGAGGCGGGGGAGGGGTGGGGGTGGTGGGGGGGAAAGCTGAGGGGTGGCTAGTGGGATAGAGTTGCCCAAGTAGGTGCAAACAATGCTCAGAGTGCTACTGTGTTTCAGAAAACTTAATTCAGACTTCAAAACCCTGCTTTTCATTTCACAAGTACCTAATGAGACAAACTTTCCTTTGAACCTCAATCTTGTCCCCACAAGAAATGTAATACATCCTACTGTTCCATTTGCTGGAAAAGGTATGCAGAGATTCCCTCGCCTTTTTGGATATTTAGCTGCACATTTTATATCTGTAACATGGATAAATGTGATCCATTGGCTAGGTTCAACAGTCTCTCTCCATCTCTCTTTGTCACTCTCCACTGTAATTTCTCTCTCTCTCTCTCTCTCACACTCACTCACTCTTGCAGCAGACAGGAGAAAGCAGTTCAAAAGGAAGTGGCATAACTTTATTTGGTTTGTGGAAAACTAAGTCCTCAAAATGAACCATATTAAACTTTTAACTGAGTAAAAGAAAATCCATCCGGTGTTCAGAAGAATGAGAAACCAATCTCAGAGGGGAGTTTGGACCAATGGTGCGCACAGAAACCGAACACTATACTCTCGAAGGAAACCCAGGCAGTGTGAAAGTGCCCAAACCACAGCACTAATAAACAACGAGGAAGCTTCGTTGCCTCCTGGAATCCTTGCAGTGGCTGGGATGCAACAATGGAATGAACTGCCGGGGAAGTGGTAGAGGCAGGTACAATGTTTAACATAGAAACATTGAAACATAGAAGACAGGAATAGGAAGGGGCTCTTCGGCCCTTCGAGCCAGCTCTGCCATTCATCACGATTATGGTTGACTGTCCAACTCAATAGCCTAATCCTGGTTTCTCCCCAAAACCTTTGATCCCATTCACCCCAAGTGCTATATCTAGCTGCCTCTTAAACACATTCAATGTTTTGGCATCAACTCCTTCCTGTGGTAATGAATCCCACAGGCTCACCTACTCTTTGGGTGAAGAACTGTCTCCTCATCTCCATCCTAAATGGTCCACCCCAAATCCTCAGAGTGTGACCCCTGGTTCTGGACACACCCACCATCAGGAACATCCTCCCTTCATCTACCCTGTCTAGTCCTGTTAGTCCTGTATAAAAGACATTTGCACAGATACATGAATAAGAAAGGTTTGGTGGAATATGGACCAAATCCAGGCAACTGGGACTATTTCAGTTTAGGATACCTGCTCAGCATGGATGAGTTGAACTGAAGGGTCTGTTTCCATGCTGTATGATTCTATTACTCTACAAGAAAATATCTATTCAACTATAAAACCGTTGCAGCTGCTGGGTCTGACATCAACTGTGTACTGGTAACCATCAGGAAGACCTTGTCCCTAATCAAGTTGTTTCAGTACAGCTACAACATTGGCATCTACCTGGCAATGTGAACAATTGCTCAGGTATGTCCTGTCTACAAAAAACAGGACAGAAGAACCTAACTAATTTCTACTCCATCAGTCGATTCTCGATCATCAGGAGAAAGTGAGGACTGCAGATGCTGAAGATCAGAGTCGAGAGTGCGGTGCTGGAAAAGCACAGCAGGTCAAGCTGTATCCTTAGGATTCGTGATGAAGGGCTTATTCTCCTGCTTCTTGGATGCTGCCTGACCTGCTGTGCTTTTCCAGCACCACACTCTCGACTACTCTCGATCATCAGTAAAGTGATGGAAGGTGTCATCAACAGTGCTATCAAGCAGCACCTGCTCAGCAATAACCTGCTCAGTGATGCTCAGTGTAGGTTCCATTAGGGTCACTCAGCTCCTGACCTCATTACAGCCTCGGTTCAAACATGGACAAAAGAGATGAATTCCAGAGGGGAGGCGAGAGTGACCGTCCTTACATCGAGGTCACTTTTGACAGAGTGCAACATTAAAATGCTCGAGCAAAACTGGATTCAATGGGAATCAGGGGAAAAAATCTCTACTGGCACAAAGAAAGATGGCTATGGTTGTTGGAAGTCAGTCATTCCAGTTCCTGAATAGGCCCACAGAAGTTTGTCAGGGCATGTCTTTTGTCCAGATTACTAACGAAATGGAATCAATTTAGGTAAAGGGGCAGTACAAAGAGATCTGGGTGTTCTTGTACACCAGTCAATGAAGGTAAGCATGTAGGTACAGCAGGTAGTGAAGAAGGCTAATAGCATGCTGGCCTTCATAACAAGAGGGATTGAGTATAGAAGCAAAGAGGTGCTTCTGCAGCTGTACAGGGCCCTGGTGAGACCACACCTGGAGTACTGTGTGCAGTTCTGGTCTCCAAATTTGAGGAAAGACATTCTGGCTATTGAGGGAGTGCAGCGTGGGTTCACGAGGTCAATTTCTGGAATGGCTGGACTATCTTATACTGAAAGACTGGAGTGACTGGGCTTGTATACCCTTGAGTTTGGAAGACTGAGAGGGGATCTGATTGAGACATATAAGATTATAAAAGGATTGGACACTCTGGAGGCAGGAAACATGTTTCTGCTGATGGGTGAGTGCCGAACCAGAGGACACATCTTAAAAATACGGGGTAGACCATTTAGGACAGAGATGAGGAGAAACTTCTTCACCCAGAGAGTGGTGGCTGTGTGGAATGCTCTGCCCCAGAGGGCAGTGGAGGCCCAGTCTCTGGATTCATTTAAGAACGAATTAGACAGAGCTCTCAAGGTTAGTGGAATCAAGGGTTATGGAGCTAAGGCAGGAACAGGATACTGATTAAGGATGATCAGCCATGATCATATTGAATGGTGGTGCAGGCTCGAAGGGCAGAATGGCCTACTCCTGCACCTATTGTTTATTGTCTATTGTCTAATGTCCAACCATCTTCATCTGTTTTTATCAATTACTTTAGCTCCATCATAAGGTCAGGAGGAGAGCACTTGTTGATGATTTCACAATGTTCAGTACCATTGGTGACATGTCAGATACTGAAGGTGTCCATGTCATGATGTAGCAACATCTAGGCTTGTGTCAGCAAGTGGCATGTAACATTCATATCACACAACTGCCAGGCAAAGTCCATCTCCAACAGGAGAGAAAAAGATACATCACAGAAATTCACAAAGGTTTCTTAGTCAGCTCTTCCCAAACCCATGACCTGCTACTATCTAGAAAGGTAAGGACAGCAGCTACATGGGAATACCGCAACCTGGAGGTTCCCCTCCAAGATTCTCATCATTGATTTGGAAATATACCACTGTTCCTTCAGTGGTGCTGGGTCAATGAGCTGTTTTCTTGAGCTGTAATCCATCTGCACATTGAATCACAATTCCCTTAGGGAGGGAAATCCAGGATTTTGACACAGTGTTAGCGAAGGAACAATGATTTATTTCCAAGTCAGGATGGTGAGTGGCTCAAAGGGGAACTTACTGGTGTTCCTATGTATCTGCTGCCCTTATCCTTCTAGATGGAAGTGGTTGTGGGTTTGGATGGTGCAGTCCAGGGAGACTTGGTGAATTCTGCAGTGCATCTTTTGAATAGTACACATTACTATTACTGGGCATTGATGGTGGAGGAAGTGCCTGTGGATGCGATTACAATCAAACAGACTGATTTATTCTGGGAGTACCAAGCTCTCTGAGTGCTGTTGGAGCTGTACCTATCCAGTCAATGAAGAGTATTCCAACACAGTCCTGACTTGTGCCTAATAGATGGTTGACAGAATTTGGGGAGTCAGGAGGTGAGTTACTTGCCGCAATATTCCTAACCTCTTCAGATAGTTGTCCTTTTATAGGTACTCCTTGAGTGTAATGTCAAAAGCTTCAGCAAAGTATGTCTTTTCTCAGCTGTGCTTGTACTCATTTTCGTATATTCACAGCCATTAGAAGCACCTTTTAAAATGTGCTTACACATTGTAAAATATTTACCCTCTAAAAATTCCAAATGAATGTAGACAAATGAACTAGTAGATGGAACAGTTATGAATTTATATCTAGGTCACTGTCAATGATTTAAAATTTGGTGGTGATATGCTTTTGAGATGTCAATTTTGAGCTGTGTTAAAACTTGCAACTCTTAAATAGATCAATGATAATTTTTCATAGAATTCCTATAGAATGGAAGCAGGCTATTCAGCCCATCAAGTCCACACTGACCATCCAATCAGCATCACCCCCTATCAATACATTTCCCACATCTACTCTACCTCACCTACACATCCCTAGGCAATTTAGCATGGCCAATCCACCTAACCAAACTGTGGGAGGAAACCTACCCAGACACAGGGCAGATGTGCCACCTCCACACAGACAGGTGCCCAAGGATGGAATTGAACCCAGGTCCCTAGCTTTGTGAGACGGCAGTGCTAACCACTGAGCCACAGTGCTACCCTGTCTCGCAACGTAAAGAGAGCACAATGAATAGTTCAATTCACTTATGCTGCCAGGTTTTAGATATGTAATGATGGAAGTGAGTTTGGGAGGAAACGTGGACAGTTACTTCACTTTCCTGATTGAGGGCAATTTCAAATGTTAGTGCATCCAGCCTGTTGATCACAAACAAAGTGGAAACTCTACCCCACAAAAGTTTAAACATCTGGATCTTCATCCGTCGGTCGTTTCTCTCTGAGAGAGTTTGCTTACCATGCCCGTTAGAAAATGCAAAAGAACAAAGAATTCTAAGTAAAATACTGGCATTCTGCAAGATGCATATAGGCTAATGTGAGATGAAAATCTCATTACAGGCACGGTGTCATATGTGGGATTGAGTGGTCGCTCAATATTAGATGATGCAGTTGGGGAGTGGGCAATGGTCTGGGGACTATCCAGAGTAATGGGCTGCCTTTGACAAGTAATTAGTTTCACTGAGGAGTACGACAATGTTACACAGTAATGCAGCAATGATTACTTTAAAATGTAGTCAAATAGTTATGACTCCCTCTTTAATAATTCATTAATAAAAAGAGTTTCTGCCAAAAGTTGTCTCTTGCTCCCACAGCTGCATGCAACTGCCTCAAGACCCTTACAGTCTAACTGTTCATTAGATTTATCAACTTTGAATTGGAAGTGTCAATTCCTGTTTTATTGTGACTATATTTTCACACTTTTTTAAATACAGCTTTAATGTTGAAAATGATGATGCTTTTAATTGTTCATTTTGGGATGGAATGTTAGCCCAGCTCCATCTGCCCTGTCCCAGTCACTATGTTGATGGAGACTGATATAGGTTTTTAGATTAGATTAGATTCCTTACAGTGTGGAAACAGGCCCTTCGGCCCAACAAGTCCACACTGCCCCGCCGAAGCGTAACCCACCCATACCCCTACATCTACCCCTTACCTAACACTACGGGCAATTTAGCGTGGCCAATTCACCTGACCTGCACATCTTTGGAGTGTGGGAGGAAACCGGAGCACACGGAGGAAACCCACGCAGACACGGGGAGAACGTGCAAACTCCACACAGTCAGTCGCCTGAGGCGGGAATTGAACCCGGGTCTCTGGCGCTGTGAGGCAGCAGTGCTAACCACTGTGCCACCGTGCCACCCATATTGGTCAGTACCCTGACCAATAATTATACATTAGCAATCATAACAGGAACAGATTGCACAGTCGAGACTGCACTTTCTTTTTCTGAGGGGCACTGCTGTGGAGAAATTGGTTGCTGCATTTTCTACCTCAGGCAGTTAGGCTATGAAATGCTTTGAGATGCTCTAAGGCTGAGAACGGCACTACATAAATGCAAGCATTCCTTTTGTCTTAATTTTCCTACATTTATCAATTGACATGGCTAAGAAATCACAAGCTAAGTGGGTCAGCTGTAAGCTCTGAAGTCCTGCTGCATCTAGTCATGAATTAAGCAACTCACTGGAGGACAAGGCTCCAACAATATCCCCATTCTTAATGTATAGGGAAGGGCAATAAGTGCAGACCTAGAAAGTGACCCCTTTGGATTTCTTAGTGAAATCTTATGGTTACAGATCCTAGTTTCTATATTTGTTCATTGGCTCGTGACTAATCAGTGACAACTAATGATAGGTTCATGGTCACTGTTACCTGATATGACCTTGGCTCTAGCATGGTATTTTATTTAATGTAGCATCGCTAATGTTATCTCTGATGATGTCAGAAACTAGGCACCAATATTGTGGCATTGAAGAGTCTCACAGACATTTATGATAACTAACTATCATTAAAAATATTACATTCCCAGGTGTATCATTCTCTGGACCAAAATTAAGTTTTGCAAGGCGGCTTGCACCTAGCAGTGTGTCATGCTTCAGTTGATCTTGAGGTAAGATGAAAGATGTGACATTTATTCCCTCAAGCCACAGAGAGTCATAGAGTCATAGAGATGTACAGCATGGAAACAGACCCTTCAGTCCAACCCATCCATGCTGACCAGATATCCCAACCCAATCTAGTCCCACCTGCCAGCACCCAGCCCATATCCCTCCAAACCCTTCCTATTCATATACCTATCCACATGCCTTTTAAATGTTGCAATTGTACCAGCCTCCACCACTTCCTCTGGCAGCTCATTCCATACATGTTCCACCCTCTGTGTGAAAAGGTTGCCCTGTAGGTCTCTTTTATATCTTTCCCCTCTCACCCTAAACACATGCCTTCTAGTTCTGGACTCCCCACCCCAGGGAAAAGAATTTGCCTATTTACCCTATCCATGCCCCTCATAATTTTGTAAACCTCTATAAGGTCATCCCTCAGCCTCCAACGCTCTAGGGAAAACAGCCCCAGCCTGTTCAGCCTCTCCCTATAGCTCAAATCCTCCAACCCTGGCAACATCCTTGTAAATCTTTTCTGAACCCTTTCAAATTTTACAACATCTTTCCAATAGGAAGAAGACCAAAACTGCATTCAATATTCCAACAGTGGCCTACCCAATGTCTTGTACAGCCGCAACATGATCTTCCAACTCCTGTACTCAATACTCTGACCAATAAAGGAAAGCATACCAAACGCCTTCTTCACTATCCTATCTACCTGCGACTCCACTTTCAAGGAGCTGTGAACCTGCACTCCAAGGTCTCCTTGTTCAGCAACACTCCCTTGGACCTTACCATTAAGTGCATAAGTCCTGCTAAGATTTGCTTTCCCAAAATGCAGCACCCTGCATTTATCTGAATTAAGCTCCATCTGTCACTTCTCAGCCCATTGACCCATCTGGTCAAGATCCTGTTGTAATCTGACGTAACCCTCTTTGCTGTCCACTACACCTTCAATTTTTATGTCATTTGCAAACTTACTAACTGTACCTCTTATGCTCGCATCCAAATCATTTATATAAATGACAAAAATTAGAGGAACCAGCACTAATCCTTGTGGCACTCCACTGGTCACAGGCCTCCAGTCCGAAAAACTACCCTCCACCACCATCTTCTACTTTTGAGCCAGTTCTATATCCAAATGGCTAGATCTCCTTGTATTCCATGAGATCTAACCTTGGTAACCAGTCTCCCATGGGGAACCTTGTCAAACGCCTTACTGAAGTCCACATAGATCACAACCACCGCTCTGCCCTCATCAATCCTCTTTGTTACTTCCTCAAAAAACTCAATCAAGTTTGTGAGGCATGACTTCCCACGCACAAATATATGTTGACTATCCCTAAACAGTCCTTGCCTTTCCAAATACATGTACATTCTGTCCCTCAGGATTCCCTTCAACAACTTGCCCACCACCGAGGTCAGGCTCACTGGTCTATTGTTCCCTGGCTTGTCCTTACCACCTTTCTTAAACAGTAGCACCACGTTTGCCAACCTCCAGTCTTCCAGTACCTCACCTGTGACTATCGATGATACAAGACTTCTCAACAAGAGGCCCAGTATTCACTTCTCTAGGTTCCCACAGAGTTCTAGGGTACACCTGATCAGGTCCTGGGGATTAATCCATCTTTACCCATTTCAAGACATCCAGCACTTCCTCCTCTATAATATGGACATTCTGCAAGATGTCACCATCTATTTCCCTACAGTCTATAGCTTCCATATCCTCTTCCACAGTAAATACTGATGCAAAATACTCATTTAGTGTCTCCCCCATTTTCTGCAGCTCCACACAAAGGCTGCCTTGCTGATCTTTGAGGGGCCCTATTCTCTCCCTAGTTACCCTTTTGTCCTTAATGTATTTGTAAAAACTCTTTGGATTCTCCTTAATTCTATTTGCCAAAGTGATCTCATGTCCCCTTTTTGCCTTCCTAACTTCCTTCTTAAGTATACTCCTACTTTCTTTATACTCTTCTAAGGATTCACTCAATCTATCCTGTCTATACCTTACAAATGCTTCCTTCTTTTACTTAACCAAACTCTCAATTTCTTTAGTCATCCAGCATTCCCTATACATTTAGAGGGATATGGGCCAGATGCTGGTGAATGGGAATAGGTCAGATTGGGATGCTTGGTCGCACGAATGTGTTGGATGAAAGAGTTTGTTTCTGGGTTGTATTAGTCTGGACTAAGCGCTGACTGTGAGTTACAATACAACACTCCCCACTTTCCAAAGACCAAATTTTCCCCCCCCAACACCTATGTATAGCTGTATATAGACTAATGCTGTAAATTCCATTATTATAAAAAAAAGTTTCCAAAATTAACATTCACTACCCTGATCAGTGTGTAGATTCATGCGCTATTGAACTGGGGATTCAATAACCATGGGAATCTTGTGTAACATAATATCTTGGTGCAGTCATGGAGTCTTGGAGTCATACAGCATGGAAAGAGACCCTTCAGTCCAACTGGTCTACACCGTCCATTTTCCCAAACTAAACTAGTCCAACTTGCATACATTCAGCCCATATCCCTCCAAACCTTTCCTGTTCATGTACTTATCCAAATGTCATTTAAATGCTGTAACTGTACCTGCATCAGCCAGGTGTACATTCCTCTGGCAGTTCATTCCACACATGAGCCACTCTCTGTGAAAAAAGTTGTCCCACGTGTCCTTTTTTAAATTTATCTCCTTTCACCTTAAAAATACGCTCCCTAGTTTTTTCTCGTGTCGATGTGGGTTTCCTCCAGGTGCTCCAGTTTACTCCAACAGTCCAAAGATGTGCATGTTGGGTGGATTGGCCCTCAGTATCCAGGGATGTGCAGGTTAGGTGGATTAGCCATGGCAAATGCAGGGTTACAGGCATAAGGTGTCGGGTTGTAGGTCTGGGTGGGAAGCTGTTCGGAGGGTCGGTGTGGACTTGATGGAACGAATGGCCTGGTTCCACACTGTAGGGATTCTATGATTCTAGGTGACTGTGCTGAATCATTGTATCTATACAGAGTACAATGATACAATAATCCATGCTGTTGCTCCAGGTGTACAAGGTTGGGTGGGTGAAAAATCGCTGGGTTGGGAACAATTTAAAAAGAAATCTCCTAACTCCTGAGGAATTGAGAAAAAACAGATTGGCACAGTAACTTGCAAAAGAAACTTTCTTCACAAATAGTTAGGATTTGGAGTACACTGATTTGCAGCTACCTGATGAAGGAGCAGTGCTCTGAAAGCTTGTACTTCCAAATAAATCTGTTGGACCATAACCTGGTGTTGTGTGATTTTTTACTTTGCCCACCCCAGAGCAACACCAGTACCTCCACAATAGTCTGAGGGAGAGCCATTACTTCATTGCCAGAACAGCTGTGACTATGGGAAATGACACAGACTTGTCAGTGCTTTTATAAAATTTATTCACGGGATGAGGATATTGTTGGTTAGGCCAACATTCATTTCCTGAGGCAGTTAAGAGTCAAACACATTGCTGTAGGTCTGGAGTCACATGTCGGCCAGACCAGGTAAGGATGGTTAAAAGCAAATTACTGCAGATGATGGAATCTGAAACCAAAAGAGAAAATGCTGGAAAGTCTCAGCAGGTCTGGCAGCATCTGTAAGGAGAGAAAAGAGCTGATGTTTCGAGTCTAACTGACCCTTTGTTGACAAAGGGTCAGTTAGACTCGAAATGTCAGCTCTTTTCTCCCCTTACAGATGCTGCCAGACCTGCTGAGATTTTCCAGCATTTTCTCTTTTGGTTTCAGGTAAGGATGGTAGTTTCCTTCCCTGAGGGACATTAGTGAACCAGATGGGCTTTCCCAACAATCAGCAATGGATTCATGGTCATCGTTAGACTCTTATTTCCAGATTTTCTTTTGTTGAATTCACATTCCACTATTTGGGGATTCAAACCTGGGTCCCCAGAACATTACCAGGGTCTCTGGATTAACAGTCCAGCGATAATACCACTAGGCCATCACTCCCCTTTGCTGACTGCATCATGTAGATCGTACAGGAGTCGGTGATGTTGATACTGACCTAGAAAGTACAGTAAGGTCGATCTGAAAATCACAGGAAAGGGTGAGGGTGTAAATGTTTGCTGGGCAAAACAGGAGAATGGGGTTCAACATCGGGACATATGAGCTGTACATTCTGTTTAAGACAATGTAGCCATTATATTACAAATCTGGTTGAATGGGCTGATGTGGGAGCAGATGAATTTGGCTTGTGAGATATTAAAACAGCAGATAACTAGAAAGAATGCTCATGATGATGATTTGTACAGGTGAAAAGGTCCAAAGAAACTTAGAACTTGTATTTCTTTCCCAACTTTTATGTTCCGAGGATGTCTTCAAAGTGATTTACAACCAATAAAAATGCTTTGTAAGTGTAGTCACATTTACCAAATAGGAAACGGGTGTGTTGATGATATCATGGCAATGTCCTTCAGTTAGTAATCCAGAGGTATACATCTCTCAGGGAACAGTCCCTCCACAATCATTAATGACATTTAAAATTTCATTCATCTAACAACGTGGAATATGTTGTGACTATTGTGATGATGCTGCTCCTTTAACAAGGTTATGTTGTGCTTGGCTTTCTTTTCAGAGTGGTGGTAAACGCAGAGGTTCCAGGGTATCTGGTTTGGATGTGTTTTAGGACTAATCTGATTATAGCTAACAGATACTGCCTCAGCTGAAAGGCTTTCAAGTTAAAAAGAAAATACTTGTACAGTGAAAGGAGAGTGGCCAGTTCTCCCAGCTCAGCTTTCTCTGGTTTGGTTTGGTTTGAGCAGTCTGGCTGTTTGGAGCTACTGGTCAGTTGTTAGCTGGGAATCCAAAATAAACAGCTACATGGAAGAATGTTGTGCATGTTGAATCGCTCTGCCATCTCTCTCTCTCTCCTGTAAGATTAGATTCGCTTACTTACAGTGTGGAAACAGGCCCTTCGGCCCAACAAGTCCACACCAACCCTTCGAAGATCAACCCACCCAGACCCATTCCCCTACATTCCCCCCTGTGTTTGATTTTACTTTTTGTGCCAAGGAGTGTTTATGGGGATTGTTGCAGGAATTTGGAACAGCATCATTAAGTTGGGATAATATGTTGGGTTTTCGGATAGGTTAAGTTATTCTGTATTCTGTTCTCTTTTGCTTGTGTTTCATTCTGTACTCTGTAAATAAATTCAGTTTTATTTAAAACCGAGAAATTTTGACTATCTGCAACACTCCTGGATTATTTGTGTTGCTACTGCTCAAAACGATTAGAAAAGTTAGGCCTGGGCTACCTCCTTGAAATCTTTCAAGGGGGTCTGGCCTGGCCCATGACACTATGACAATTGTTAGGTGTTGTTATAAAATAAAAGCATCTGTTTCATTCTAGGGAAGGAAATTCACCCCCACATGACTCCACACCCACAGCAATACAATGGAAGATTTAACTCTTCTGGCCTAGCAAGTCACTGCACGCAAATGGCAATTAAGGATGGGTAACTAATTGTGGCTTTTCCATTGGTGTCCACAACCCAAAAAAATATGAAGAGAATAAAAGACTGTGCACCACAAGATCCTAACAAGCAGCAATGACTGGCTAATCTGTTTTTCAAGTGCTGCTGGAGGGATAGATTTTAGTCAGGGAGGATCTGTCAAGATGGAACTGTGGATTCTCTTGTCTCACTTTGAGGATGGGAAAGGCCCTTGGGTTCAATATCTGATACAAAAGACAGCAGCTCAGTGCCGTAATGGAGCACCAGTTGGGATTAGTAGCTCCACACCCCAGTGCCACCGTTGTAAGTCGGATCTCAAACAACAACGAGGCAGAGTACAGGAAAAAGACTGAGTGCTCAGCGGCAGGGTGTAAAGACAACAATCTCTCCATCGACGTCAGCAAAACGAAGGAGCTGGTCATTGATTTCAGGAAGCAGAATGGACGGCATGCCCCTGTCTGCATCAATGGTGCTGAGGTGGAGATGGTCGAGAACAACAAGCTCCTGGGAATGATGATCACTGACAATCTGCCCTGGTCCACCCATGTTGGCACAACAATGCCTCTACTTTCTCGGGATGCTAAGGAAATTCAGCATGTCGGCAGTGATTCTTACTAATTTTCATAGCTGCACCATAGAAAGCATCCTATCCGGATGCATCACACCTTGGTACGGCAACTGCTCTGCCCAAGACCTCAAGAAACTACACAGAGTCATGAACACAGCTCAGTCCATCACTCAAATCAGCCTTCCATTCATTGACTCCATCTATACCTTTTGCTGCCTGGGGAAAGCAGCCAACATAATCAAAGACCCCTCCCATCCCATTTATACTTTCTTCCACCCTCTTCCATTGGGCAGAAGATACAAAAGTTTGAACACACGCACAATCAGTTTCAGACTTTTGAAGAGACCTCTCAAATGTTAATTCTGTTCTCTCTCCCTGCCCCTTCTTTGTGGCTGTAACACTGTATTCTGCACTCAGTTCTGCCACCCTGATGCACTTTGTATGGCACAACCTGCCTGTATAGCACATAAAACAACACTTTTCACTGTATCTTGGTATTTTTCACACAATCAATCAATCGATCCTGGATTGGTACATGAAATGTATGATTCTTATACTTCAAAAATATGAGTACTACAAATGAACCATGGGTTACGATGACAAGTCATTCCTTCCAGTGATTTGGAACATGCTCTTCCCTCGCTGAGTTCCTTTCCTCATGACGTTGCCATTTCCCAACTCAAGTAGAGAGTGTCTCAGGAGAAGACAATGCCACATTTAAGAATGACAGCACTGGCAATATTCACTAGAGTTGAGAAAAATGAGGGGCGATCTCATTGAAACCTGTAAAAGTTGAACAAGGATTAGACAGGGTAAACACAGGAAGGTTGTTCATGATAGCAGAGGCAGCCCAGAAACAGGGTCATAGTCCAAGGATATGGGGTTGGCCATTTCAGACAGGGATGAAGAGAAATCTTTTCACCCCGAGAATGGTGAGCCTGTGGAATATTCAGTCACTTAGAACCCACTGCCCCAAAGTAAAAGCAAGTCATCTTTGACATTGAGAAGGTAACAAAGAGATGGCGAGCCTAAGGAATTCTCCGCTACACAAAGTAGTTGAGACCAAAAAGGTTGCATGTATTCAAAAGTGAGATGTATATGGTTCTTAGGGTGAGAGGGATCAGAGGATGTGAGGTACTGAGTCAGACAATCAGCCACGGCCATACTGAATGGCGGAGCAGGCTCAAAAAGCTGAATGGCCTCCTCCTGCTTCTATTTCCTGTGGTTTCTGTCACATCAATGGCTGGGAGGAGCTCAGTGACAATTATTCAAAATGGCAACAACTGGTCCATGGGTAGGCATCACGTTGTGAGTCTAAAGGTCTGAACAATGAGGCAGAGAGATTGGCAGAGAGGGGACGAAAAGGAAGCAAGTCTGGGCCTCGCCATCCTGTCCTCTATTCCCCAAACTTCAACTGGTCAAGGATCAGCCTGAAGTCATGCAAAGAGCCAGGGCAGAGACCCATGATCCATATGAGACATCAGGCTCTACGTAAGGGTCAGTCCGTGACCCCATGACAGGATGTGAAAAGCAAAGTTTGGTGTGAAAGTTTTCTGTGTTGCCCCCTTTAGGGGCTTAGAAGTCCCGACAAAGATCCAGTGTGGAAATAGGCCCTTCAGCCCAACATGTCGGCAAAGAGTAATCCATTCCCCTACTGTTCAATATTTAACCCTGACTAATGCACCCGATAAAGGGCTTTTGCCCAAAATGTCGATTTTCCTGCTCCTCGGATGCTGCCTGACCTGCTGTGCTTTTCC
Source organism: Chiloscyllium punctatum (assembly GCF_047496795.1). Classification (NCBI taxonomy): domain Eukaryota; kingdom Metazoa; phylum Chordata; class Chondrichthyes; order Orectolobiformes; family Hemiscylliidae; genus Chiloscyllium; species Chiloscyllium punctatum. Next base: position 158,948,883 of record NC_092739.1, on the reverse strand, counting down.
AGCACCACTCTACTCCAGAATCTGCAGTCCTTGTTTTTACCTAGTTGAAAGCACCTAACCCACAACCCCAAACACAATGGAGCAATTTGGCATGGTCAATTCACCTTCACCTGCTTCATCTTTGGATTGTGGGAAGAAACCCGAGCACCCAGAGGAAACTCATGCAGACACAGGGAGACTATGCAAACCATAGTCGAGAATTGAACCCAGGTCCCTGGTGCTATGAGGCAGCAGTGCTAACCACTGAACCACCATGGCGCCCTAAAAAGGGTATTTAAATGTTTGAACAGAAATGTGGATAAGTTCTGTTTTCTCTGAAACTCTGTCTCTCTTTCTCTCTCTCTGGCAGAACTGCTCCAGCAAATGTCGCTTGAGTTTGCCTCGGCGTGAACAACGCCTTCAAAAGAGACAGCAGGGGCGAGTCGGGCCGAATGGCCTCCTGCTGCGCAGCAGCCCTCTGCAATTTGAGGACTCAATCTCGACATTAATGGGGAGAAAACTGAACCCGGGAAGAGAACATTCCTATCAATCTTCGGCTGAGAGAAGGCTGCCACTTTAAGAGAGAGAGAGACAGACAGCAAACCATGTTCCAAAGAGAGAGAAAATAAAGTTTCAAATAAAAGAAAATGAGTTAACAAAATCATTTAAGACGATCGTAACAAATGTTGATAAATGCGCTCCATATGTCACTAATAAAAAATGCAAAACGGCGTGTAGATCTAACATCGACTTAAGTCATAAACAAATAAATTAAAATGAGCATTGAGGAGTCTTGCAGCTCCCCTTTTAATGAGGAATAGATGGCGAGATAAAAAAAAGTTACAAGGCTCATTTGCTTAAAATGTCACTGTCTTTTACACAGTGTTTAAAAAGCGAGCAGATGTTGACATTGCATTGGGGTTTTTTTCTTTCTCTCTCGTCGCTCGGTCTCTCTCCTTGCTTTAACTGCGAAAAGGGGGGGGCAGAATCTTATCTCTTACTGCACAAGGGAGCCAGATGGAGAGTGGTTTTTTTTCTCTGCTCTCTCCGGGTTTTCAGAGTATTTGTCACATCTGTCAGGCCAGCTGTTTAATGAATATGGAAAGCAGGTAGTTCATTAATAAACTGGAGCAGACTTTAATTTTTTTTAAAAAGAGAGAGGGGGGGATGGGAGGAGGGGTTGCATGAAGGATCTTGCTTGTTGTCCATGAGTCGAGTGTTTAGCTCTCTTCTTTCAAGCTCCTCCGTTCCCCCCTCCCACCACCCTGGTAACATCTGGCCTATTAACGCGAATGAAACATGTCACTCTGTTGGTTTTCATTGACTTCTGTTGTCACTTCTGCAGCCCGTAATAGTATTAATTGACTGACAATGTAATGTTTGATGGGGCCTCTCTGTCTCTCTCTATATTTATATATATATATGTTTCAACTTGGAGCTTCTTAGAGATGGCACGTTTTCAGAACCACACAGGGGTGACATGGCCTGTTTCTCGGTTAAACTGTACCTTGCATCCGGCCTGGCAAGCCTTCTCTTTTTTTAGTCCTGTATCTGTCTCTCGCTTACCCTTCCTCACTTTACTCTCATGCTATCATATTCTTACGCATCTTGCTTTCTACCTCTTGTGATCTGTTTCTGCTCTTACGGAATTTAAAAGAATTATTCTTACATTTGTGTCCCACCAATTTTTATTTCTGATCTCCAGCCTCCACAATACTTTACTTTTAGTTCTTTTGACATCCTTTTCTCCCCCCTTTCATTTTCCTCTTCATTCTATCTCCTCATAATCATGCCACTTTTTAACTTCATTCTTACATCACCCCCTTCTTTCTCCCTTTTTTCCATTTTCCCCTTTATTCTTTATTTTCTTTATTTTATTCTTTTCTTTCCTTGCTTGGTCCTATCCTTTGCTTTCTTCCGCCTTCTCCTTCCCATTCACACTTTCCTCGCTTCACCTTTTCTTTCTCACAAAAGCTTTCTCACTTTGTTAATCCTTCATCTGTTTCTCTTTTCACTAACAAAAACAGAAACTGCTGGAGAAGCTCAGCAAGTCTGGCAGCATCTGTGGAGAGAAATCAGAGTTAACTATTCAGTTTGAGTGAGCCTTCTTCACCAGGTCCTACTTCTTAAACTAGTCACCTTTCGTTTTTCTGTCTTCATTGTTTTGCATAATATACAATCCGTTGTGTCTATTCCTAAAGAGTGATTTTACAATCCATAAGGGTGATCCCAGGATTCAGTGCTGGTCTGAGGTGGTCCAGCTGATTGCTTTATAGAGTCATAGAGACGTACAGTACGGAAACAGACCCTTCGGTCCAACCTGTCTATGCTGACCAGACATCCTAAATTAATCTAGTCCCATTTGCCAGCATTTGGCCCATATCCCTCTATTCATATATCCATCCAGATGCCTTTTAAATGTTGTAATTGTACCAGCCTGTACCACTTCCTCTGGCAGCTCAGTCCATACACGCACCTCAGATCCCTTTTAATTCTTTCCCCTCTCACCCTGAACCTATGCTTTCTAGTTTTGGACTCCATCACCCCAGGGAAAACACTTGGTCTATTTATCCTATCCATGCCCCTCATGATTTTATAAACCTCTATAAGGTCACCCTCAGCCTCCAATACTCAAGGGTAAACTCTATGACTCTCCATACTTTTCAATAAAGATGATTGTTATCCCCTGTCTCTTGTAGTGTGGGCTGGGACTCAGTCAGTAACATTGACGCCTTTCAGTCACAGGGCTCCAGGTATCAAGTTAAGTGAAAGAAAAATCCAGGCTGGCACTCCAGAACAGTGCCAGGGGAGTGCTACAGTGCCTCAGATGAGAAGCTACACTACAGTGCTGTCTGACTCTTTGGGTGGGTAGAAGAGATCCCACGGGCACCAATTTGAAGAGGGGCAGGGAGTTATTTCCAGTGTACTGTATTATACTTGCCTATTTATACTTGCAAAAACAGATTATCTGACAACTATTGCTCTGGTGTTTGCTGTGCACACATTGGCTGCTGTGTTTCCTACATCTCTGCTGTGGCTCCATTTCAACAGTACTGAAGTGCTTTGAGATGTCTAGTGGTCATGAAATGTACTATAAGTGTTTCTTTATCTTCCTTCTCTACACCATTTCCATGGTCACTGTACCACTTAAATCAAAAGCTCATGGAACGCAGCAAGGTTGCATTTGGCTGAGTAATGTGTCAAGCAGGAGGCTGGAGGAACCCAGCAAGCCAGGCAGCATCAGGAGGTGGAGAAGTTAGTGTTTTGGGTATTAACCTGTCTTCAGAACCCTCTTTGAGTCTCGCAGAAAGGTTAATACCCAAAACGTTGACTTCTTCACCTTCTGATGCTGCCTGGCTTGCTGTGGATCTTCCAGCCTCCTCCTGTCTATCTTGGAATCCAGCGTCTGCAGTTCTTTTGTCTCTACCTAAGTGAAATGAGATCCAATGGAAATCAGGGTTGAACTCTCGTCTGGTTGGAGTCACATCCAGGACAGAAGAAAGCAGTTGTGGTTATGGTTGTTGGAGGTCAGTCATTTCAGCTCCAGGACATCTCTGTGGGAGTTCCTCAGGCCAGGGTCTGAAGCCCAATCATCTTCAGCTGCTTCGTCAATGACCTTCCCTCCGTCATAAGGTGCGATGTGCTGATGATTGCGCAATCTTCAGAAAGTATTTGTGATCCCTCAGATACTGAAGCAGCCCATGTCCAAATGCAGCAGGTCCTGAACAATATCCAGGTTTGAGCTGAGAAGTGGAAACTAATCTTCCCACAATATAAGTGCCAGGCAATGGCCAGCACCGACAAGAGAGAATCTAACCATTGCCCTTTGACATTTAATGGTATTATTATCACTGAATCACCTGTATCAACTCCTGGAGACTGCAATTGACTGGAAACTGACGAGAGTGGTGCTGGGAAAGCACAGCAGGTCAGGCAGCATCCAAGGAGCAGGAAAATCGATGTTTCGGGCAAAGGTCTTCCTGCTCCTTGGATGCTGCCTGACCCGCTGTGCTTTTCCAGCACTACTCTAATCTTGACTCTGATCTCCAGCATCTGCAATACCCACTTCTGCCTGGAAACTGACTAGACAAGTCATATAAATAGTTTGGATATAAGAGCAGGTCAGAGGCTAGGAATTCTGCAGTGAATGACTCACCTTCTGTCTTCCCAAAGTCTATTCTACCATTTGCAAGGCTCAAATCCAGAATGTGTCAGAATGGTCTTCACTTGCCTAGGTGAGTGCAGCTCCAACAATAAGACAAAGTGGCCTATTTGATTGGCACCACATCCACATACATATATAGGGTCATAGAGTCATAGAGATGTACAGCATGGAAACAGACCCTTCGGACCAACCCATCCATGCCAACCAGATATCCCAACCCAATCTAGTCCCACCTGCCAGCACCCGGCCCATATCCCTCCAAACCCTTCCTATTTATATACACATCCAAATGCCTTTTACATGTTGCAATTGTACCAGCGTCCATCACTTCCTCTGGCAGCTCATTCCATACACGTACCACCCTCTGTGTGAAAAAGTTGCCTCGTAGGACTCTTTTATATCTTTCCCCTCTCGCTCTAAACATATGCCCTCTAGTTCTGGACTCCCTGACCCCTGGAAAAAGACTTTGCCTATTTACCCTATCCATGACCCTCATGATTTTGGAAACTTTTCGAAAATCAATGTTCTGTAGCAGCAGTGTACTATCTGCAATGATCCTCAGACAGCACTTTCAATACTCATGACCATTTCCATCTAGAAGAACAAGGGCAGCAGAACCACCTGCAACTCCCCTTCAAGCCACTCCCTGTCCTCACATAGAAATAAATCACTGTTCCTTCACCGTCACCGGGTCAAAATCCTGGCTCTCCCTCCTGAACAGCATTATGGGTGGTATCTACAGCATATCGACTGCACTGTTTCAAGAAGGCATTTGACCTCAACCTTTTCCAGGGCAATTAGGGATGGGCAATAATTGCTGGCTCATTAGCAATACACAAGTCCCATGAATTAATTTGTAAAAAACTCATTGCAACTCCCATCATCTGGTTCTTTTCCCAGTTAAAACCTATGCCCACTGGTTCCTGACCTTCCCACTGATGGCTAAGTGAAAGGAACTGTATGTTGTAACACAGATGCTCTTTAATGAGGGAACTGTGTTGCTTCAGTGTAGTTTAGGCTTTCCCTGTGGCAGGTTTAAAAGAAAACAAAACATGGAGCATTCTTCAAAATCTCAGGAAGCCTCAGAGAACTTAGGTAAAATGAAACGAAGAACTGCGAATGCTGGAGATGCGAAACGAACAAAACGATTCTGAAGAGGGGTCACTGGACTTGAAATGTTAACTCTGTTTCTCTCTCCATCGGTGCTGCCAGACCTGCTAAGTTTCTACGCCAATTCCTGTTTGAAAGTATCTAATTGAATGAAGTTGCTTTGAAATGCAGTCATTGTCAGAGGAACTGCGGCAGCCAATCTGTGCACAGTCTGCCCCCACAGACAGCAATGTAACAATAACTGGTTAATATGGTTTGTTGAATGTTGGTTGAACCATAAATATTGACCCAGGGGGTGTGAACACAGCACTATTCTTCTTCAATAAAGTGCTAGAAGAATCACTAAAGAACAATAAATTCATTGAGGGGAGAGATGGGACATCAGTTCAAGGCCTCATGTGTAATGGCCTATACTCAAAATGCATGGGATAATAGGTGGAATTACACACTAAAAGTGTCCTAATCCAATCAGAGAAAAGCTTCCCCCATAACTGGAGAAGCTTCTCAAACCACTATCAGTGAGATGGAGGTGGAGTAGGGTTCTGACTCCAGGGCCTGTCTCCTCCACCTGCTTTTCCAATTGTTTTTTTCTCTCTCTCATTTTCTTTTTCTCCATTCTTTTATTTACCCCTTGGTGAAGAACTCGGTCTCAGCGATGCCATCAGCGGTGACGAGTGGGTCCAGCAACACAGATTCGAGTAGGCCCAGTGGCACAGACTTGAGTAGGCTCGGCAGCATGGACTTGAGCAGGCCTAGCAGTATGTCCTCGAGTAGGGCCCACAGTGTGGATTCAACTACGCCCAGCAGCACGGACTTGAATAGGCCCAGCAGTGCGGATTTGAGTGAACACAACAGTGCAGACCCGAGTAGGCCCAGCAGCATGGATTCGAGTAGACCAACAGCGTGGATTCAAGTAGGCCCACAAGCATATATTTGAGTAGGCCAACAGCACAGATTTGAGTAGGGCCGGCAGTTTGGATTTGAGTAAGCCAACAGCACAAATTAGTGTAGGTCCAAAAGCATGAATTCGAGTAGACCCAGGAGCTTGGATTCATGTAGGCCCAACTACATGGATTCAAGTAGGCCCAATATCATGGATTCGAGTAGACCCAACAGTGCAGGCTTGAGTAGGCCCAACAGCATGGATTCAAGTAGGGCCAAAAGTGTGAATTTGAGCATGCTGAGTAGGGTGGACTCAAGTAGGTCCAACAGCACAGATTTGAGTAGGTCTAGCAGCGTGGATTTGAGTAGACTCAGCAGCGTGGATACAAGTAGGCTCAGCAGTGAGGTTTTGAGTAGGCGCAGCAGTGTGGATTCGAGTAGGCCAATGGTGTGGATTTGAGTAGGTCCAACAGCATGGATTCGAGTAGGCACAGCAGTGTGGATTCGAGTAGGCTCAGCATCACGGATACGAGCAGGCCCAGCAGTGAGGATAAGAGTAGGCCCATCAGTGAGGTTTCGAGTAGGCGCAGCAGTGTGGATTCGAGTAGGCCAACAGTGTGGATTTGAGTAGGCTCAGCAGCATGGATTTGAGTAGGCCCAACAGCGTGGATTCAAGAACGCTCAGCATTGCGGATACGAGTAGGCCCAGCAGTGAGGTTTCGAGTAGGCCGAGCAGTGTGGATTTGAGTAGGCCCAACAGAGTGGATTTGAGTAGGCTCAGCATTGCAGATACAAGCAGGCCCAGCAGTGTGGATCCAAGTAGGCTCAACATCATGGATATGAGCAGGCCCAGCAGAGTGGGCTCGAGTAGGCTCAACAGTGCAGATTTGAGTATGTCTAACAGTGCAGATCCATGGTGGTGCTCTTAGATGTGAATTTGTGTTCCAGGTGGCTTCTGCATCATTGAGGCAGTCATAGTGCTGACTAATGTCTGCTGTGGTGGAGACAGGGTTGTGTTCCCAGTGGTGTTAAGGTCTGGCGCCCAGGCAGCATCAGCAGTGGCTGCTTTACTCAGGTGGAGCCGAAGCGGACTCCTGGCGGTGGTGGAGTCCAGTTTGGGCCATTGCAGTCCCTGGCAGCATCAGTGGCATCTGCATTGGTGAGGTCCAGTGACGAGGGCATTGGTGGAGGCGAGAGGCCCTGAAGGTGTGGTGGCTTTCATTGCAGCTTTGGCAGTGGCATGGCAAAGGGGACTGATGCCTGCCAACAGGCTCGTGGCAGAGCACTTAACAAGAAGAACTGTAACCTTAGACACTTTCTTAATTTCTTTGTTTTTCTGCCTTTATATTCTATGGTTCGTTTATTTTAAGATGGCGTCAGAATGTGGCGCTATACAACAACTTCATTATGTTTTGTAAGACGTGACAATAAATAAATAAATAAATCAATAAGTCACTCACTGGTTCTCTGTCATGTCCAGTTGTCGAGAGGCTCATGGTGACCCAACCAACAGTAAACGGTGAAAGAGAAGCAGCCTGTGATTGGACTAACAGTGAGAGGGTGAGTGACAGCAATGAGCAAACGGACTCTGAGAGAGTGGCTGGGCCAAGCTTGAGCACCGAGGCTGGGAAGATTGACAGGAGCTGGCCTATGGGGAATGACAGTGGGAATAAAGTGAGCCTGCAAATGGGGGAATGATGGCGGAGAGGAGGACTGCGAAGTGAGGGGGAGAAGCTGAAAGGTAATGGGTGAGGTCGACTGCAAACAAAGGGGAAGGAGCAGACGGAGAGGTGATGAGTTGCAAAGATGAGACAGCTATGCAAAAAGGGGAAAGGGACTTGCAACGGGAAATGTTCAGTTTCCAACCTTTCCACAAAGAAATAGTGTATTGTATGAACAATACCACCGCAATGAACACACCGAGTTGGATAATTTAACAAAAAATAATTTTATATTATCAATATTTACTTCAAAAGAATGGATCAGGGTACTTTCCAGATGGTATGAAGTTAAATACATTGGAGGTTCAAAGAGACTTCAGGTGCATAGATCTTTAAAATATCATGAACAGATACGGAAAATCAGCAAGAAAGCTAATGGAATGCCAGCCTTTATTTCAAGAGGACTGGGGTACAAACATGTTGACATTATAAGTTAGCTCACTGAGCTGGAAGGTTTGTTTTCAGATGTTTTGTCACCATAGCAGATAACATCATCAGTGAGAGTCTCCAGTGAAGCGCTGATGACATGTCTCTTGGTTTCTTAAAGTGGGTGATGTCATTTCTGGTTCTTTTTTCCAAGGGAAGGTAGATAAGATCTAAGTCAATGTGTTTATTGATGGAGTTCTGGTTAGACTGCCATGCCTCTAAGAATTCTCGTGCGAGTTTTTGTTTCTCCTGTCCGAGGATGTGCGTGTTGTCCCAGTCAAAGTGGTTCTAGATTAGAGTGGTGCTGTAAAAGCACAGCAGTTCAGGCAGCATCCGAGGAGCAGGAAAATCGACTTTTCGGGCAAAAGCACTTCATCAGGAATAGAGGCAGAGTGCCTGCAGGGTGGAGAGATAAATGAGAGGAGGGTGGGGGTGGGGAGAAAGTAGCATAGAGTACAATAGGTGAATAGTGTGCAATAGGGGATGAGGGTGATAGGTCAGGGAGGAGGGTGGGGGAAGGTAGCAAAGAGTACAATGGGTGGATGGGGGTGGGGATGAAGGTGATAGGTTAGGGAGGAGGGTGGAGTGGATAGGTGAAATGAAGATAGGCAGACTGCTGTGCTTTTCCAGCACCACTCTAATCTAGAATCTGGTTTCCAGCGTCTACAGTCCTTGTTCTTACCCAGTCGAAGTGGTGTCCTTCTTTGTCTGTCTGTATAGAAACTAGTGATAGTGGTTAGTGGCCAGTTGATGTTCATGTATACTGGAGGACAATTTCCTGCTAGTTTGTCCAATGTGGTGTTTTTTACAGTTCTTGCATGGTATCTTGTACATGACATTAGATTTGCTGGTATTTAAGTGTGTTGGTCGATTTGTGGGCTACCATGATGCCAAGGGGGTCTGAGCAATCTGGAAGTCATTTCTGATATGTCTTTGATGTAAGGTCATGTGGCTATCGTTTTTAGTTGCGTTGTGTCTGTTTGTTTGAGTTTGTTTCTGAGGAATCGACATATTGTGTTTATTACCCATTTTTCTTGAAAATGTTGATTAGATATTCTTCTTCTATTTTTTGTAGTTCTTGGGTGCTGTAGTATGATGTAGCTCATTGAAATAATGTCTTAATGTAGCTCTGTCTGTTAGTGTTGGGTTGATTGCTTCTGCAGTTAAGTATTTGGTCTGTGTTCGTGTTGTTTTTCTGTAGATGCTGGTTTGAAGCTCTCCGTAAACTGGGCATTCAACTGCCACGTCTAGGAATGGGATGCTATTGTCATTCTCCTCCTCTTTTGCAAATTTTATGTCTGTCAGGATATTATTGATGGTGTTGTATGTTTCCTCTAATTTATTTTGTTTTGTGATGATAAAGGTGTCATCTACATAGTGGACCCAAAGTTTGGGTTGGATAGATGGGAGGGCAGCTTGTTCAAGTCTCTGCATTACTGCTTCCGCTATGAGCCCTGGTATTGGTGATCCCATGGGCGTTCCGTTGACTTGTTTGTAGGTTTTGTTATTGAATGTGAACTGGGTGGTGAGGCATAGGTCCACTAGCTTGAGGATGTTGTCTTTGCTGATAAAGGTGGTGCTGTCTGGTGTTTGTGGAAAACCAGGACCACAAATTGACTTAGATCCTATCTACCTTCCCTTGAAAAAAGAACCGGAAATGACATCACCCACCTTAAGGACCCAAGACCTATAAATAGAGAGGCGGGACATACCACCAGCGCTTCACCGGAGACTCTCACTGATGATGTTACCCAGTATGGTGACGAAACATCTGAAAACAAACCTTCCAGCTCAGTGAGCTAACTTACAGACTTATCATCAACCTGAGCTACAAAGCTTCTCAAAAATCGTTAATGTTGACATTATGCTGCAGTTATTCAAAACCCTGGTTAGCTCTCACTTGGAGTACTGTGAACAAGTCGAGGAACCACACGTTAGGAAGGACTCCTTGGAGGGAGTACAACACAGATTTCCAAGAATGATATCAGGACTTCAGGGATTAATTAGTGATGAACATTTATACAAATTAGGCCCGTTTTCTCTAGAAGTTAGAAGGTGAAAGGGTGATCTGATTCAAATCTTCAAGGTAGTAACAGGAAATAAATAGTGTAGTCAAACATGAACTGTTTTTACTAGTTGGGGATTCTAGAATTAGGGGGCATAGTCTGAGAATTAGGGCCAGACCGTTCAGGAGAGATGTCAGGAAGCACTTCTATGCGCAGAGTTATAGAGATGTATAGCATGGAAACAGACCCTTCGGTCCAACCTGTCCATGCTGACCAGATATCCCAACCCAATCTAGTCCCACCTGCCAGCACTCAGCCCATATCCCCCCAATCCCTTCCTATTCATATACCCATCCAAATGCCTTTTAAATGTTGCAATTGTACCAGCCTCCACTACTTCCTCTGGCAGCTCATAAAAAATACAACCAAGGCACCCGTGAGGCGCTGCGTGCCAGGCTCTCGAATTGATGGTAGATGTTTGGAAGTTACTTCCACAAATGGCAGTGGTTCATTTTAATTCTGAGGTAGATATATTTTTCATTAACGAAAGGTTTTAAGAGATATGGAACATAGGGCAGGTATATGGAGTTAGGCCATAGAACAGCCAATATCTCATTGAATGGTGGAATAGGCTCAAGGGGCTGAATGGCCTACTCCTGTTCCTATCTCCCTATTTATGTGCTACAGTATTTCTGAAACATATTGCATATCATAAATTATTTGAGTGCAGTGACTATAGTCGAGACAAACATAGATCCATTTCACTGTGAACACAAGTCAGTGGCCAGTGCGTTTATGGTGGTAGCTTTCTGCATAGGTGTGTGTTGATTACTTTTTAAAAAATAAGTCTTTGTTGCCAACTCATGCCTGTAATCTGAGACCAATTGAAATAGTGGGGTGTCTTGATTGTGGTTGAGCTGTGACTTAAGGTTAATGTAGTGGTGATGATTTTTAAGGAACTTGATGAATTCTTCCAATTCTGTTTCTGTGCAAATATGTCAACATAAATACAGAAGTTAATGTTAATACATGGCTGCATCACTGAATAAAGGAGTTGGTCATCCAGATCCAGCAGTGTGATTGACTCTGAACTGCTTCCTCAGATGGCCTAGGATGCCACTCAGTACAAGGGATAGGCAAGAAATGCCAGCCTTGAGTCAACAGAAAGGTGACACCTCAAACAGGCTGGAGAATGGGGTTGAGAAACATATCATTGAATGGCAGAGCAGACTCAGATGACCCAAATCTACTTCCATATCTTATGGTCCAACAATATAGTGCTCCCTGAAGACAGCACTGGGAACATCAACTTGGATTTTTCTACATGGCAATGGAACTTGCAACATTCTGTCTCAAAGATTGGAGGGTTGCAAATGTAGCCCCGCTATTTAAAGAGGAAGGAAAGGGAGAAAGCAAGATAATTATAGACCCATTAGCCTAACATCAGTAGTGGGGATAATGCTAAGAGTCTATTAAAAAAGATACTAAGAGAACATTTGAAACGTATTAACAGGAGTAGACGAAGCAAGGATGGGTTTATTAAAAGGAACATAGAACATAGAACAATACAACACAGAACAGGCCCTTTGGCCTTCGATGTTGCACCGACCTGTGAACTAATCTAAGCCCACCCTCCTCCACTATTCCATCATCGTCCATGTGCTTATCCAAGGATTATTTAAATCTTCCTAATGTGGATGAGTTAACTACATTAGCAGGCAGGGCATTCCATGCCCTTATCACTCTCTGAGTAAAGAACCTGCCTTTAACATCTGTCTTAAATCTATCACCCCTCAATATGTAGTTATGCCCCCTCTACAAGCTGACATCATCATCCTAGGAAAAAGACTCTCACTGCCTACCCGATTTAATCCTCTGATTATCTTGTATGTCTCCACCAAATCTATCAAAATATCTCTTAGCCTTCTTTCCAATGAGACCCAAGTCTTTCAGCCTTTCCTCTTAAGACCTTCCCTCCAGACCAGGCAACATCCTGCTAAACCTCCACATCCTTTCTGTAATGGGGCAACCAGAATTGTACACAATATTTCAAGTAAATCTTGTATATCGCCATCAAATCTATCAAAATATCTCTTAGCCTTTTTCTTTTCAATGAGAACAGACCCAAGTTTTTCAGCCTTTCCTCATAACCACCACAGAACACACCAGATGGCCTCCTTCTTTAGACACCGCAATTTCCCTTCCCACGTGGTTAAAGATGCCCTCCAATGCATCTCGTCCACATCCCGCACCTCCGCCCTCAGACCCCACTCCTCCAACTGTAACAAGGACAGACGACCCTGGTGCTCACCTTCCACCCTACCAACCTTCGCACAAACCAAATCATCCGCCGACATTTCCGCCACCTCCAAATGGACTCCACCACCAGGGATATATTTCCCTCCCCACCCCTTTCCGCTTTCCGCAAAGACCGTTCCCTCCGTGACTACCTGGTCAGGTCCATGCCCCCCAACAACCCACCCTCCCATCCTGGCACCCTCCCCTGCCACCGCAGGAATTGCAAAACCTGCGCCCACACCTCCTCCCTCACGTCCATCCAAGGCCCTAAAGGAGTCTTCCACATCCATCAAAGTTTCACCTGCACATCCACTAATATCATTTATTGTATCCGTTGCTCCCGATGCGGTCTCCTCTATATTGGGGAGACTGGACGCCTCCTAGCAGAGCGCTTTAGGGAACATCTCTGGGATGCATGCACCAATCAACCACACTGCCCTGTGACCCAACATTTCAACTCCCCCTCCTACTCTGCCGAGGACATGGAGGTCCTGGGCCTCCTTCACCGCCGCTCCCTCACCACCAGACGCCTGGAGGAAGAATGCCTCATCTTCCGCCTCGGAACACTTCAACCCCAGGGCATCAATGTGGACTTCAACAGTTTCCTCATTTCCCCTTCCTCCACCTCACCCCAGTTCCAAACTTCCAGCTCAGCACAGTATCCATGACTTGTTCTACCTGCCTATCTTCTTTTCGACCTATCTACTCCACCCTCCCCCCCCGACCTATCACCTTCACCCCACTCATGTATTGTATTCTATGCTACTTTCTCCCCACCCTCACCCTCCTCTCACTTATCTCTCCACCCTTCAGGCTCTCTGCCTGTATTCCTGATGAAGGGCTTTTGCCCAAAACGTCGATTTTACTGCTCCTCGGATGCCATCTAAACTGCTGTGCTCTTCCAGCACCACTCTAACCTAGAATCTGGTTTCCAGCATCTGCAGTAATTGTTTTTACCTCATAAGACCTTCCCTCCAGACCAGGCAATAGCCTGGTAAATCTCCCTTGCATCTTTTTCAGTGCTTCCACATCCTTCCTATAATGGGGTGACCAGAACTATATTCCAAGTAAATCATGCATAACTAACCAACTGAAGTTCTTTTGAGGATGTAATTGGCAGAGTAGATAAGGGAGAACTAGTAGATGCAGTGTATTTGATTTCAAGGTCCCACATAAGAGGCTAGTGGGCAAAATTACCATATATACTCGAGCAATAGTCGATCTCATGTAGAAGTCGGCCCCCTATCTTTGGCCAAAAAAATCAGGAATTTTCCACACGTCTTGTGTACAAGTCGATCCTAGTTCTTCACAGATAACAGATCAACATTTATGAGTCAGTGTACTGCCGTCCCACTCTACTCTGGATCTTCCAGTCTACCAGGGTCTGTTGCACTTCGTTCCAGGTTTTCAGAATTGCCATAATTCATTATTTTTTTTTCCCTTCTACATTTAGAGATCAATTCTGCTAAAGATATGGTATGAATTTTGACGGGCATGAGGTTTAGCTCCTCAAAAGTATAATAGTCGACCCCATAAATTTATGCCTAAAAATTAGTCAAACAAATTTGACTATTACTGAAGTATATATGGTATAGCACGTGGGCTTGGGGTTAATATATTGGCAAGGACTGAGAATTAGTTGACAGACTGGAAACAGAATGGGAATACATGAGTCTCTTTTCAAGTGGCAGGCAATAACTTGTGGTGTATCACAGTAATCTGTGGTTGGTCCCCAGACAGCCATAATGTATAGAAATGACTTGAATGATGAACCAACATTTCCAAGTTTGCTGATGACAGAAAGATGCCAGGAGGCTTCAAGTTGATTTAGATACGTTGAGTAAGGTGGGTTAAATGTGAAGGTATACACTTGGGTGTGAAAAACCGAATGGCAAAGTATTATATAAAGTCGAGAGTGTGGTGTTGGAAAAGCACAGCAGGTCAGGCAGCATCTGAGGATCAGGAGAATCACCATTTCGGGCATAAGCCCTTCATCAGGAAATGCCTGAAACATCAATTCTCCTGCTCCTCAGATGCTGCCCGACCTGCTGTGCTTTCCCAGTACCACATGCTTGACTCTAGTCTCCAGCATCTGCAGTACTTACTTTTGCTTGGATGGACTAGATGCAAGGAGGATGATTTCTCTGGTTGAGGAGTCTGGAACTAGGGGACACAAGACTCAGAATATGGGGTAGGCCATTTAGGACTGAGATGAGGAAACATTTCTTCATTCAGAGGGTGGCACCCCTGTAAAATTATCCACCACAGAAGGTTATGGAGGCCGGGTCACTGAGTATATTCAAGAAAGAGATGGATAGTTTTTTTTTTAAATGTTAAAGGAATCAAGGGGCATGGGATGAAAGTGAGAATTCAGTATTGCAATAAAGGATCAGCAGTGATCCTTTTGAATAGTGAAGCAGGTCATAGGGCTCAATGGCCTACTCCTAGTTTCTATATTTTATGTTTCTGTGTTTTTCAGAATCAGCAGAGGGGGAAACAGAGTGTATGGCATGAGCCTTCTTCAGAACCTTACCTGCTGTGTGAGGGATTCATTCCTCGCTTTTGCATTCTGTGTAAAGCTGAAATATACAATCCCTTGCTGAATGTACTAGTTATAGCCACAAGAGGGAGCTGAACTTTGCTTAAAAAGTTAGTGCAGGGTAAGCATCAGGAATTGTGAGTGAGCTCAGGGTTGTGGTGAATGGTTAAATACTCTGTTACCTTCTCTCTCCAGCCCTGTCTATAGCCTCTGTGTTTTCTCACTAGTCCTTTCATTCTGGCAGTGGCAGGGGGACTTCTGCCTGGACAGCAGACCAATGGCAGAGCACTCAACAAATGGACTGTAAATTTGAACAGTCTTTTTTTCATTTCTTCATTTTTATGCCTTTATATAACATGTTTTGGTTTTCTTTCCCTGTGTTTTAAGATGGCGCCAGAGAGTGGCAACAAAACTTTTCACTGTATTTTGTAACAAAGTACACATGGCAATAAATACATCAAATGAAATCATTTGTCAGATGTCTTTCATGTTTGTGAGGTGTTGGCACTTAATTTTGTTTCTGGAAAAGTGAATAAAGTGAACTAAAATCCCGTTAGATATATCCAAGTGTGACTGACTTAACCAGTTAAAACTCCACTTGTGGAAGAATTTAACACCGTAAATACTGTAACAAGTGTATTCATACCACAGGTAAATCTAATAAGGACCTTAGGAGTACTGTCCTTGTTTGGAGAGGATTAGAATGTGGAACATCCCACCACACAAATTGATTGGGACAAAATCTTAGATGTTTTCATGGCGGCACAGTGTCTCAGTGGTTAGCACTGATGCCTCACAGCGCCAGAGAGCCAGGTTCAATTCCAGCCTTGGGCAACTGTCTGTGTGGAGTTTGCACATTCTCCCGGTGTCTGCGTGGGTTTCCTCCGGGTGCTTTGGTTTCCTCCCACAGTCCAAAGATGTGTAGGTCAGGTGAATTGGCCATGCTAAATTGCCTGTAGTGTTAGGTGAAGGGGTAAATGTAGGGGAAGGGGTCTGGGGGGGGTTGCTCTTCGGAGGGTTGGTGTGGACTAGTTGGGCTGAAGGGGCCTGTTTCCACACTGTAAGTAATCTAATCAAGAAGACTTAGTGAAATATGGTGGGGAACAGAAAAATATGGTACCATATGCTGTACAAACACTAAAACAAACAAAATAAGAAGTTATGCCAAATGAACCTGCTTCTGTTTTGTATATTAATACAATTTTTGAATCAAGGGAAGTGTAATGCCCTGGAGGTTTTCTTGGGAAAAGGGGAGAGAACATTGCACATTAAAATTGGATGAGAACAGAAATCATAAAGATTTGAACCAGTTTAACAGCACAATGGCTGGAATCCCCTTTCATCTTCCCTCACTACTTTAAAATTCGGTCGGTTCTGCTACAACGTGTGTTACTTCAACACGAATTGACTTTAACACGATTGAGGAATTTAGAGTGTTATTTGTAGAATGCGAGCTTTCCTTACCTGTGTTGGCTATAACACGATTCTGGCCCCATTGGTTTAAATGGAGTGGCTACTGCATGATTTTCTTAGAACAGGAGATCGCACAGGAACGGAACTATCACAATATATCAGAACAGAATGTAAACTGTTTATTTGCTGACAAAGGACAAAATAAATTGTTTCATCAACATTTACAACTGCAATAGCAATCAGCTAAGGAGTTGCTTGGGTGTCAACACATGGTCTTCCTGAGCCAGAGGTGCACTGTACTATGGGTTTAAGCCTCAATGTACTTGGTTCCCAGGCCCACAGAGTGGAAGGTTTTAACATGTAAAAGGTGCTATGTAAATGAAAGTTGTTATTGAGGTGAATGAAAATCCCAGTGGAGTTGACAAGACTGTGGAAATCTCAGTGTCAGGTTATTGCTATCTGACTGTAATCAAACAGGTCATAGAATTAGAGTCACAGAGTCATACTGTACAGAAACAGACCTCTCGGTCCAACCAATCCATGCCAACCATAATCCCAAACTAATCTCACCTGCCTGCACTTGGTCTATCTCTCTCCAAACATTTCTTATTCATGAAATATCCAAATGTCTTTTAAATGTTGTAATTGTATCTG
The DNA here is from genome assembly GCF_047496795.1 of Chiloscyllium punctatum. Lineage (NCBI taxonomy): Eukaryota > Metazoa > Chordata > Chondrichthyes > Orectolobiformes > Hemiscylliidae > Chiloscyllium > Chiloscyllium punctatum. The sequence continues at coordinate 158,931,690 of NC_092739.1, read as the reverse complement.
CTTCCATCACTTCCTCTGGAACTTCATTCCATACACAAACCACTCTCTGTGTAAAAATATTGCCCCTCATGTCTTTTTTAAATCTTTCAACTCTCACCCAAACATTTGCCCCCTTGTCTTGAAATTCCCTCACTTTAGGGAAAAGACACCTCCCATTCAGCTTATCGATACCCCTCATGATTTTATAAACTTCTGTAAGGTCACCGCTCAGCCTTCTATGACCTAGTGAAAAAAGCTCCAGTCTATTCAGCCTCTTCCCAGCAACATCCTGGTAAACCTCTTCTGAACCTTCTCCAGCTTAATAATACCCTTCCTATAACAGGGCGACCAGAACTGGACATAGTAGTGGCCTCACCAACAGCATCCTCTCATTTATTCTATTTTTCTCAAAAAGCACATGATCTGCAGGCAGTCAATTCATGTGTTCTTCATTCTGATTGGTCACAGGCCAGGAGCAGCCATCATTTGGCAAGGACATTTGACCATTTCAGGAGTTGCTTTGAGAACCTCCCTGAATTCTGCTTTAGGAAGGATATTATTAAACTGAAGAGAGTTCAGAAAAGGTTTTCAAGGATGTTACCAAGACTTGAGGGGTTGAGTTATATGGAGAGGCTTGATAGGCTGGGAATGTTTTTCCCTAGGACAGAGGAGGCTGAGGGGTGACTTTAAAGAACTTTATAAAATCATGAAGATCAGAGGTAAGGTCTTTTTTTTCCCCAGGATAGGGGAGTCCAAACCTAGGGGGCATATGTTTAAGGTGAGAGGGAAAAGATTTAAAGGGGACCCAAGGGGCAATTTTGTCACGCAGAGGGTGGCACGTATAAAAGAATAATTGCCGGAGGAGGTGATTGATGCAGGTACAGTTTCAATATTTGGGCAGGTACATGAGTGGGAAAGGTTTAGACGGATATTGGCTAAATGCAGGAAAATCGGTTTAGCTTAGGAAAGCCAGTCGGCATGGACGAGTTGGGCTGAAGGGTCTGTTTCCATTTGGTATAACTCTATGATTCTAAACATTTTGGTTGTCCACCTGGAAACCTCCTGCCACAACTGAAGTCCAAGAAGAACAGGAACGTCAGGAGTCTGGCATCAGGCATTGGACAACGGTGTCGAGAGTGTGGTGCTGGAAAAGCACCATGTCAAGCGTTTATTCCAACTCACTCCACGGATGCAGCCTGGTCTCCTGACCATTTTTAGCATTTTCCTTTTTAATTTCAGATTTCCAGTATCTGCACTATCCCACTAGGTACGCTCGGTTGTAACGGGACAGATTGCTTACTTTGAAGTGACTGCAACAAAGCAAATCTCACTTGTTTAGGCATGTTCTTGAGTGGTCCATGATTCAAATTAAACTCGCAAACATTGTTTTTGGTATTTCCTGAGGATGATAATGAGATAAATGTAACATTAGAAGACAAGATTCAAAAGAATATAAAAATATTTCAGCAAGATTTACGTCAGTCTATCATTGGTGACCTTTTTTGCCTTGACATTTAGAATGCCTTCCCGAACTTAATCGGCCCAGATTTTGATATTCTGCCCTACTATGAGCTTTATTGTGTCAACAATCCCTTCTTTGCAGAGGTTGACAATATTACAATTAGAATTAGAATTAGGTTTATTGTCACGTGTACTCAAGTACATAGATACAGTGAAAACTTTGCAATGTCACCACTCAACGGCGCCATTTTAGGTACGAGGTACACAGGTACAAAATCTTAGGTAAAGAGTCGAAAAATAAAGTAACAAGTTAAAAGTTCAACATTAAAGTTCTTGTCAGTATAAAGTGGGAAATTAGAAATAAAGTTGAAAGTTCCAAATCACAGTCCGTCTTTCGCCATAGGACGGCACAGTGTCTCAGTGGTTAGCACTGCTGCCTCACAGCACCAGGGTCCCAGGTTTGATTCCAGCCTCGGGCATCTGTCTACGTGGAGTTTGCACATTCGCCCCGTGTCTGCGTGGGTTTCCTCCGGGCGCTCCGGTTTCCTCCCACAGTCCAAAGATGTGCACGTCAGGTGAACTGGCTATCCTAAATAGCCCATAATGTTAGGTGCATTAGTCAGAGGGAAATGGATCGAGGTGGGTTACTCTTCGGAGGGATGGTTGGGCCAAAGGGCCTGTTTCTGCACTGTATATAGGTAAGTAATCTATAGGCATGCAATCATTCCACTTTGGGCTTTCTCAGTGAGGGCTCGATCTCCCAGTCCCTGCGCCTCCACCCTGCTGACCACCAGGCTGTCAGAATTCTGCTCTGGTGCCACCTTGTGCCACCAGCTTCTTCCACAATGTTGCCAACCACCAGGATTCTGCCCGGGCAGAGTTCAACACGAATCGTGAAATTTTGTGTTTTCTAAAATGCAACAATGGCCACACTGCAAATGTATTTCATGGGCCATAAAGCACTTGAGGCATCCTGCAGTCATAAAAGGTGCTATAGAAAATAAAAATATACTTCTGTTTCTCTTTTCCCATCGCAGGGCGGCTAGGTGTCCACTGAGATGCCCCAACAGTGTGGATCCCTGCATTGTCTCTGCCATCAGCTTCAGTTTTGACTTCTGTGTTTTGGACTTGTGTGTGTTTTTCTTTCCGAACTGTAATCTGTTACTACTTTAAGAGTTTAATTAGAATTTACAAACGCCTCACACGACATGTTAGGTTTGAAGCTGTAACTGTTACTGGTGAGACTGCGTGTTTGATCATCTGAGCTTGGCTCGGCAGGCAATCAGATGCTCCATTTAGAGTCGAGAAAATGGAAGTGTGTTACCTCGTTAGCAGCTCCGACCAGCTGCTGAATTACATTAGCACTTGGTGATTGATTAGAAAGGGAGAAGGAGAAAGAGTGAAGTGGCAAAGATCAGGATACTGCTGGTAGAGGGATGGGAAAGTGGGGTCGGGGGGCAGGGAAGGATGAATGGAAAAAGAGTCATGACCACAGGAGAGCAAGCTAACACCTAGGGATGACGCGGTAGCTCAGTGGTTGTCTGGATTTAATTCCACCCTCAGGTGACAGTCTGTGTGGAGTTTGCACATTCTCCCCGTGTCTGCGTGGGTTTCCTCCAGGTGCTCCGGTTTCCTCCCACAGTGCAATGATGTGCAGGTTAGGGTGGGTTAGCCATAGTAATGCAGGGTTACAGGGATAGGGTAGGGGGATGCGCCTGGGTGGGATGCCCTTCGGAGGGTCAGTGTGGACTCAATGAGCCGAACGGCCTATTTCCACTCTGTTGGCATTCTATGTACAGACGTTGCACTACCCTCAGTTTTCACTGGCTTTGTGTTTCCACTTGATTACCTCTCCATCTACACAGGTAAGCACCCTCTCCCCATCGTCATCGCACAGTGGTAGCCAATGCATACTATCAACAAGATCCACTGCAGTAACACAAATTTTGCTTGTTTCTCTGGAATTTAAAAGGTTAAGGGGTGATCTGATTGACGTCTTTGAGATATTAACAGGAAAAGACAGAACTGATGAATTACATGCACTGCTTGGGGATTCTAGGACTATGGGGCATCATCTGAGAATTAGGGTCAGATTATTCAGGCGAGATTAGATTAGATTTCTTACAGTGTGGAAACAGGCCCTTCGGCCCAACAAGCCCACACCGACCCTCCAAAGAGCAACCCCCCCAGACCCATTCCCCTACATTTACCCCATTCACCTAACAATATGGGCAATTTAGCATGGCCAATTTACCTAACCTGCACATCTTTGGACTGTGGGAGGAAACTGGAGCAAACCCATGCAGACATGGGGAGAAGGTGCAAACTCCACACAGACAGTCGCCCGAGGCGGGAATTGAACCTTGGTTTCTGGCGCTGTGAGGCAGCTGTGCTAACCGTGTTCAGAAGTAGTTCTACATACAAAGTGTGGTAAATGTTTGGAACTTCCAAATAGCAGTAGATTCTGACTCAGTTATTAATTTTAAACCTCAGATTTATTTTTTGTAAGGAAAGGTATTGAGGGATATGGGTCAGAGGCAGGTATGGGGTTTACCACAGGTCAACCATGTTTTCAATCAAAGGTGGAACTGGCTCGAGGGACTGAATGGCCTAGTTGTGTTCATATGTAATTCAGCAAGGCTTGTCCGACAGCGTCTTCCAAACATGTGACCTCTATCATCTAGAAGGACAAAGTCAGAGGATATATGAGGACACAGCCTTCCATGTGTTCCCTTCCAAAACTCTAACCATCCTGACTTGAAAATATGTTGCTGATTCTTCCCTTTTGCTGGGTCAAAATCCTGGAATTCCTTCCCTAACAACACTTTGGGAGGGTCTGCACCCTAAGGATTGCAGAAGTTCAAAGCAAAGGCCCTCTAATTTTCTCAAGGGACGAACGATATATATCAGGTTTACCCACCACCCTCAGAATGAACTTAAAAAGAAAAACTCTTCCATTTTGGAAAAGGCAAAAGGAATTTGTGCCCAGCTAGATGGAAGTTCAAATATATCATTCATGGAATTGCATGAACACCCAGCAGTTAATGAGAAAAGGTAGGCAGTTATATTTTGTAACTTGGAGAGAGTGGGGATTAAAGATAAGTATCAGCCTTGGCCTAGCATTTAGCCAAAAGGTCTGAGTAAGAAATTAGCACATTTGTTTACCTCTGAGAGCTGCACTGTTAAAGTGCTATCTTTCTAATGAGGCAATAAGCAGAGAATACATTAACCTCCTGGGTGGATATGGTGGCTCCGTGGTTAGCATTGCTGCCTCACAGCACCAGGTACCTCAGTTTAGATTCCAGTCTCAGGGGACTGTGTAGAGTTTGCACATTCGCCCCATGTATATGTGGGTTTTCTCCTGGTGCTCTGGTTTCCTTCCACAATCCAAAGGTGTGCAGGTTAGCTGGATTGACCATGCTAAATTGCCCAGAGTGTTCAGGGATGTGTAGGTTGGGTGGATTAGCTGGGGGTGTGTGTCTGAATGGCATGCTATCTGGAGGGTTGGTGTGGACTCGATGGGGAGTTCTGCATTGTGGGGATTCAATGATTCCTCAGCTTCCGGTAATTGTTTATGTATACTCTGAAGAAAGGTCATTGATTTGATTTCTTGTCACATGTACCTAAGTACAGTGAAAAGATTTGATTGCGAGCAGCGCAGGCAGATCTTAGTAGGCAAGGAGATGCAGATCATAGGGTGAAAGAAAACTTGGATGGAGTAAGGCATACAGGTTACATTGCACAGGACATGCATGAGGCAAGATCAACATTATTTGAAGTTAGAGAGTCCATTTATCAGTCTAATAACAGCCAGGGAAGAAGCTGTTCCTGAACCTGCTGGTGTGCGTGTGTTCAAGCTTCTGTATCTTCTCCCTGACGGAATCTCACTGGACCTGAAACATTAGCTCTGGTTTCTCTCCACAGAGAGTGGCATGGTGGCTCAGTGATTAGCACTGCTGCCTCACAGCAATAGGGTCCCAGGTTTGATTCCAGCCTTGGGCTACTGTCTGTGTGGAGTTTGCACACTCCCCCCGTGTCTGCATGGATTTGCTCCGGTTTCGTCCCACAGTCCAAAGATGTGCAGGTTAGGTGAATGGGCCATGCTAAATATACTAACATAGTATTAGGTGCATTAGTCAAGAGGGAAATCGGTCTGTGTGGGTTACTCTTGGAGGGTTGGTGTGGGCTGAAGGGTCTGTTTCCGCACTGTAGGGAATCTAATCTAATCCTGCTGTGTTTTTCCAGCAATTTCTGTTTCTGCTTGAGCTTTCTCCTGCATTATTTCAAAGCAGCACAGGGGATTGTCTTAACCGACAAATATCCCCAAACCAGCTTCATGAAAGAAGGTTATATCCAGCTATTACTTCATGGCAGCTTATGGGAGCTTACTGAGCACAAATTGCTTAGTGCCCCTAAAGTACATATTGGCTGTTAAGCATGGTGGAAAGTGCTGAGGATGTGAAAGCTGCTGTGCAAATGCAAGTACTTTCTTCCCGGTCCTTTCCATGCTTTGTTTCTGATGCTTAGTCACTGAAGCTACATACTTTAATGAAATGAGGCCTTCTAAATAGTGCATGAAGGTGTTAGATTGAAGTTATATTGAGTTGGCAGCGGCAACATTCTGAAAACCCTCTTCTGGTGCAAAGCTTCACCATTGGGAATGCATATTAGGAAATTGCAGGTCCCTGTGCTGGAAGGCCAATTCGGAGAGTTGACCCCAATAGTACACTATGCTATTTACTTTAATAATTGCTTCGTGGTGAATGGGCTTGGGCAATATTGAGTTTACTGATTCTCTGCATGCCTTCAATTTTGCTTTATAGTAATAAATTACAACAAATCTTTGAAAAATTACTTTGCCAGATGTTGTGTGAATAGCAGTCTTGAAAGTGGAAACAATCTTCCAGTACTGGTGTTAACCCTTTCATTGACACACACTCGAGAGGGAGTCAATGTCAGGACTTGCATGAAGATCTTGTGGCTAATATTTTTCTGTCACCAAAGTGGCGACTCTACAAATATATACTTTATTGGATGGAAAATAAATGGGCCATCCCTAGATCCTGAATATATCTGCTTTCTTCATTTTAGCTCTGGGGATCTGCAAGTGCCAAATTGTTTGGCCCATATTGGCACCTAGGTAATGTTCATAATAACAAACACATTTCTGTCCCTGTGTTCATGCAACATTTGACCCTTCAGAACATGCATACTTCCCAGAAAACAAAATTATAAGGGGTCAGTTGGCACAGAGGATGTCCAAATTTCTCAAGTTACATCAGAAAGTCAAATGGTCCTTCTCTTAAATACTTGCTTTTGGTATGAGAGCATCTGAGGCACAGCCAGCGTTTATAGTCACTCCCTAACTGCCTTACAACTGGGAGTCACACATATGGTCATAACAATAAACATGCTCCCGTAATACTGCATCCTGGTATATCTGGTTTTGACTATACCTTATCTTCAATCAAAAGTTGTTCACTAACTGGATCAGCATTTATTGACCGTTCCTAGTTGCCTTTAAGAAGCTGCCTTCTGAAATGGCAGGAGTCCATGTTGGTAGAACCACAATGGGAGGATGTTTTATAGTTTCATAGCAATGGAAGCAGGAGTAGGCCATTTGACCCTTGATCAATGGCTGATCTAACCATCGTCTCAGCTCCTGCTACCTGCATTATCCCCATAACCCTTGATTCCCCTACCATGCAAAACCCATCCAACTCTGTCTTGAATATATTTAATTACACTGCCTCTACTGCTTCCTTGGGCAGAGAATTCCATAGATTCATCACTCTCTGGGACAAGCAGTTCCTCCTCATGTTTGTCCTAAATCCACTTCCCCTAATCTTGAGGACATGTCCTCTCATCCTAGTTTCACTCAATAGAAGAAGCAACTTGTCTGCCTCTACCTATCTAATCCTTTCATAGTTTTATATGTTTCTGTAAGATCCCCTCTCATTCTTCTAAATACCAGTGAGTACAATCCCAGACAGCTCAACCTCTCCTCATAGGGCAACCCTGTCATCTCTGGAATCAAACTGGTGAACCTCCTCTGCACCACCTCCAAAGCCAGTATATCCTTCCTCAAGTAAGGAGACCAGAACTGTGCACAGTACTCAAGGTGCGGCCTCACCAACATCTTGTACAATTGCAGCAGAACGTCCCTGTTTTCAAATTCAATCCCTCTGGCAATGAAAACCAATATTCTGTTTGCCTTCCTGATTACCTGTTGCACCTCCAAATCAACTCTTAGCCATCCATGTACAAGCACTCCTAAGTCCCTCTACACAACAGCATGCTGCAATCTTTCATCATTTAAATAATACTCTGACCTACTATTTTTACTTTCGAAGTGGATAACCTTACATTTGCCAACAGTGTACTCCATCTGCCAGACCCTTGCCCATTCATTTAACCCTTATCTAAATCTCTCTGCAGACCCTCCACATCATCTGCACAGTTTGCCTTTCCACTCAATTTAGTGTCATCAGTAAACTTGGATACGTTACACTCAGTCTCCTCTTCCAAATCATTTATATGTATCATGTACAGGCCCAACACTGAACCCTGCAGCACCCCACTCACCCCTGATGTCCAACCAGAGAAACTTCCATTTATCTCAGCTCTCTACTTTCTGTTGGTTAACTGTCCTCTATCTATGCTAGTACATTCCCCATAACTCCATGCATTCTTCACTTATGGATGAGTCTGTTATGCGGCACCTTATCTAACACCTTCTGTAAATCCAAGCGTACGACAGCAATTTGAACCAGTGACACTGAGGGAATGCCAATGTCTGTCAGACTCCTATTTATTGACCTTAGCTCTGCCTTCGACACCATAATTCCAACTAAACCCATCTCCAAATTCTGAGACGTAGGACTCTGTAGCCACTCGTCCCCGCCACCCCCACCCCTGCAACTGAATCCTCGACTTCCTAGCATGCAGTCAGTAAGAATAGGCAACACCTCCTTCACAATATTCCTCAACATCAGCGCCCTGCAAGGCTGTGTACTCAGCCCCTTATACTGTCCTCTTTATGCACTCATAACTGTGTGGCTAAATTCAGCTCTAACTCCATTTATAAATTTGCTGATGATGCCATCATAGTGGATCTGATCTCAAACAACGAGACAGAGTACAGGAAGGGGATAGACAGTTTAGAGGCATGGTGTAAAGACAGTAATCTCTCCCTCAATGTCAGCAAAATGAAGGAACTGGTCAGCGACTTCAGGAAGTGGACAAATTTCCCATCTATATCAGTGTTCCTGAAGTTAGAAATCACACAACACCAAGTTATAGTCCAACTGGTTTACTGATGAAGGACCAGCACTCCGAAAGCTAGTGCTTCCAAATAAACCTGTTGGACTATAACCTGGTGTTGTGTGACTTTTAACTTTGTCCACCCCAGTCTAACACCAGCACCTCCACATCAGTGTGGAGGTGGTCAAGAGCTTCATGTGCTGAGGATTAACGGTGGCATGGTGGCACAGTGCTTAGCACTGCTGCCTCACATCGCCAGAGACCTGGGTTCAATTCCTGCCTCAGGCAATTGTCTGTGTGGAGTTTGCACATTCGCTCCATGTTGGTGTGGGTCTGCTCCGGTTTCCCCCCACAGTCCAAAGATGTGCAGGTCAAGTGAATTAGCTACGTTAAATTGTCTGTAGTGTTAGGTGAAGGGGTAAATTTAGGGGAATGGGTTTGGGTGGGTTGCTTTTTGGAGGGGCGATGTGGACTTGTTGGGCCGAAGGGCCTGTTTCCACACTGTAAGTAATCTAATCTAAATATCACCAACATTGCAGAAGGCTAAGGAAATTCAGCCTGTCCACAATGACTGGTACCAAGTTTTAAAGATGCACCTATCCGAATACATCACAGTTTGGTATGGCAATTACTCTTCCTAAGACTGCAAGAAACTACAGACAGTTGTGAACACAGCCCAGTCCATCATGAAAGTTAGGCTTCCTTCCATTGATTCCATCTATACTTGCTGCTGCCTCAGGAAAGCAGTCAATATAATCAAAGATCCCTCCCATCCCAGTTATACTCTCTTCCACCCTCTTCCATTGGGCAAAAGGTACACATGTTTGAAAACACATACCAACAGATTCAAGAACAGCTTCTTCCCTGCTGTTATCAGACTTAAGAACAGCCCTCTCATACATTAGAGTTGATCTTTCTCTGCAACTTCTCTGTAGCTGTAACACTACATTCTGCATTCTGTTCTATTACCCTGACATACTTATGTAAGGTATGTTTTGAATGGTTAGCAAGTAACACAATACTTTTTGCTGTATCTCTGTATATGTAACAATAATAAACCAAATCAAATCCAATCGAATATATTTTTGAGATGGTGACCAACCAGGTAGATGAGGGTAAAGTGGTTGATTGGGTGCATATGGATTTCAGTAAAGTGTTTGATAAGGTTCCCCATGATAGGCTGTTAATACACAGCAGAGGCATGGGATTGAGGGTGATTTAAAGGTTTGGATCAGAAATTGGCTAGCTGAAAAACGACATTGGTTAATGGGAAATGTTCATCCTGGAGTTCAGTTACTAGTGGTGTACCGCAAGGATCTGTTTTGGGGCCACTGCTGTTTGTTATTTTTATAAATGACCTGGATGAGGGTGTAGAAGGATGGGTTGGTAAATTTGCGGATAATACTAAGGTCGGTGGAGTTGTGAATAGTGCTGAAGGATATCGCAGGTTACAAAGGGGCATAGGTAATCTGCAGAGCTTGGCTGAGAGGTGGCAAATGGAGTCTATTGCAGAAAAGTGAGAAGTGATTCACTTTGGAAGGAGCAACAGGAATAAAGAGTACTGGGCTAATGGTAAGATTCTTGGTAGTGTAGATGAGCAGAAAGATCTCGGTGTCCATGTGCATAGATCCCTGAAAGTTACCACCCAGGTTGATAGGGTTGTTAAGAAATCACACAGTGTGTTAGCTTTTATTGGTAGAGGATTAAGTTTCGGAAGCATAGGTCATGGTGTAGTTGTACAAAACTTTGGTGTGGCTGCACTTGGAGTATTGTGTACAGTTCTGATCACTGCATTATAGGAAGGATGTGGAAGTTTTGGAAAGGGTGCAGAGGAGATTTACTAGGATGTTGCCTGGTATGGAGGGAAGGTCTTATGAGGAAAGGCTGAGGGATTTGAGCTGTTTTCATCAGAGAGATTGAGAGGTGACTTATTTGAGACATATAAGATATTCATAGGGTTAGATCAGGTGGACAGTGAGAGCCTTTTTCCTCGGATGGTGATGGCTAGCAAGAGGGGACATAGCTTTAAATTGAGGGGTGATAGAGAAAGGACTGATGTCAGAGGTAGTTTCTTTACTCAGGGAGTGGTAAGGGAGTGGCACGCACTGCCTGTAACAGTAGAAGGCTTGCCAACTTTAAGAGCATTTAAATGGTGATTGGATAGGCACATGGGTGAAAATTGAATAGTGTAGGATAGATAGGCTTCAGATTAGTTCCACAGGTTGGTGCCACATCAAGGGCCGAAGGACCTGCACTGTGCTGTAATGTTCTATGTTCTATACTTCCCAGTCAGAATGGTGAGTAGCTTGGAGTGGAACTTGCAAGTTCTGATGAAACTGCTGCCCTTGTCCTTTGTGATGGAAGCAGTTTTGGGTTTGGAAGGTGCTTTCTAAGAAGCTTTGGCGAATTTCTGCATCACATCTTGTAGATGGTACGAGTGACTCACTGTTGGAGGGAGTGGATGCTTGTGGATGTAATGTCAAACAACTGGGCTGCTTTGTCCTGGATGGTGTCAAGCTTTATGATTGTTGTTGGGACTGCGCCCATCCAGGCAAGTGGGGAATATTCCATCCTGACTTGTATCTTGCAAATGGTGGGCAGACTTTGGTGAGTCAGGAGGTGAGTTAATCACTGTAAGATTCCTAGTCTCTGACGTGCTCCTACAGCCACAGTATGACTAGACCAGTTTAGTTTCTGGTTAATGGCGATGCTAAGGATATTGATAGGGGTGGTTCAGTGATGATTATGTCATTGAAAGTCAAGGGGCTGTAATCCTCGTAACTACGAAAGCACACTCAATGTGCATTAATGACTACTACCCAGTGGCTCTGACCTCCATAATCATGAAATGCTTCAAGAGACTGGTCAAGGCCCACATCATCTCCAGTCTCCCAGCTACCTTGATCCCCTCCAATTTGCCTCCCGATGTAACAGGTCCACAGCCGATATCATATCCCTTGCCTTGCATTCATTCTTGGAACATCTGGACAAGGACACCTGTATCAGACTCCTGCTCATTGACTAGTGGTGCTGGAAGAGCACAGCAGTTCAGGCAGCATCCAAGGAGCTTCGAAATCGACGTTCCGGGCAAAAGCCCTTCATCAGGAATAAAGGCAGTGAGCCTGAAGCGTGGAGAGATAAGCTAGAGGAGGGTGGGGGTGGGGAGAAAGTAGCATAGAGTACAATGGGTGAGTGGGGAGGGGATGAAGGTGATAGGTCAGGGAGGAGAGGGTGGAGTGGATAGGTGGAAAAGGAGATAGGTATGTGCCCAACCCCACCCTCCTCTAGCTTATCTCTCCACACTTCAGGCTCACTGCCTTTATTCCTGATGAAGGGATTTTGCCCGAAACATCGATTTCGAAGCTCCTTGGATGCTGCCTGAACTGCTGTGCTCTTCCAGCACCACTAATCCAGAATCTGCAGTCATTGTTTTTACCTCCTGCTCATTGACGACAGCTCTGTCTTCAACACCATTATCCCCTCCAGATTGATCTCAAATCCCCTTGACCTTGGTCTCAGTTCCGCCCTCCACACAGGATCCTTAGCTTCCTGACCCACAGATGGGTCAGGAAGGATAGGTAACTGCACCTCCTCCACAATAACACTCAACATTGGAGCCTCCCAAGGATGTGTCCTCAACCCCCTACTGTACTCCCTGAACACCCACGCTGTGTAACCAAATTCCAAATGAAGGCCATTTACAAGTTTGTTGATATCACCACCGTGACAGGTCGATTGTTTAACAACGATGAATCAGAATACAGAAAGGAGATAGAGGGCTTGGTGATGTGGTACAGTGAGAACAAACTCTCTCTCAATGTCGGCAAAACTAAAGAATTGAGCATTGACTTCAGAAAGAAAGGAGGAGAACACTACATCAACAGAGCTGAGGGTGAGAGAGTGGAGAACATCAGTTCCTCAGAGTGTTGATAACTAACAATCTGTCCTGGACTTCCCATGTAGATGTGACAGTCAAGAAGGTACAACAATGCCCCTTCTTCCTCAGGTGGAAATTCAGCATATCCATAAGGCCCCTCACCAACGTTTATTGATGCACCATCGAAACCATTCTATGCACTATCTGAGTGCATAATCGCCTGGTAGGGCAACTGCTCTGCTCAGGACCAAGAAACTACAGAAGGTTGTGTGTAAAACATAGATCATCATGGAAGCCAACCTCACAGCCTTGCACAACATGTACCCTAATCGTTCGTGTAGAAATACTGCCAACATCATGAAAAACCCCTCTGACCCTGACAATGCTCTCCTACAACCTCTTCCGTCAGGCAGAAGATACAGAAACCTGAACACAAGCACCAGCAGGTTCAGAAACTGCTTCTTCCTGGCTGTTATCAGACTGATCTCTCTTAGAGCTCTCTAACTTAACGTTGATCTTGATTCACGCACATCCTGTGAGGTGTAACCCGTATGCCTCATTCGGTCTAAGCACCCTATGATCCTTGCTTGCTATGATCAGCCTGCACTGCTTGTAAAGCAAAGCTTTTCACTGTACGTAGACACATGTGACGACAATAAATCAAAATCATATCTTATTGGTGAAGGCCATTGCCTGACATTTTTTGTGGCAGAACTGATATTTGCCATTCCTGTAATTTAACCTATGTTGTGCAATGCTTGGATGAGATGTGGGCTCAGTGATTAGCACTGCTGCCTCACAGCGCCAGGGACCCAGGTTTGATTCCAGTCTCAGGCGACTGTCTGTGTGAAGTTTGCACATTCTCCCTGTGTCTGCGTGGGATTCCTCTGGGTGCTCCAGTTTCCTCCCACAGTCCAAAGATGTGCAGGTTAGGTGAATTGGTCATGCTAAATTGCCCATAGAATTAGGTGCATTGTTCAGGGGGAATGGGTCTGGGTGGGTTACTCTTTGGAGGGTCAGTGTGGACGAGTTGGGCTGAAGGGCCTGTTTCCACACTGTAGGGGATCTAATCCAATCTAATCTAACAAGTGGCTTCAGTACATCACAGCACAATGCCACAGTTCCATTGCTGACTATTCAGTGACTCTCCTCCAAGAAGACATAGATTGAGACTGCAAGTGAGGAGAATTCTGCATTGGATAATCCCTTCTCCCTGTCTGGTCAGACCTGAAAAATAGCCACCATTTTTTTGTACTCATTCATTGGACTTGGGTGCCATTAGCTAGACTAGCATTTATTGCACAGTGTAAGAGTCAACCATGATGCTGTGGACCTGGAGTCACATGCAGGCCAAATCAGATGAGGATGGCAGATTTCCTTTCCAAAAGGACATTAGTGAACCAGGCGATTTCTTTACAATTGTCCATAGTTACCTGTTGTTAGACCAGCTTTTTGCTCGTACTTTTTACTGAATTCAAACTATTTTAGGATTGTGACCCATGTCCCACAGACCATTAGCCTAATGCTCTGGATTACCAGTCCCGGCACAAATACACTATGCAACTACCTTTTTCTATATTCCAATGCTGTACTCATTGGAATTCCTACAGCATTCCTTGATGTCGAAAACAATATGATCTTATGGTAACCTACTCAACTTCTCCTTCCAAGATGATCTTTCTATATCTAGGATCAACCTAAGGAGCCTTCTCTGGACTGCATCCAACATTGGCGCATTTTTCCTTTAAAAAAAGGACCAAAATTGTCCACCATATTGTATTTGTAATGCGACTAGTTTTTTTATATTATTTAAGTGACACCTACTTTCTTTTGTTTTCTATTCCCTTTGAAATAAAGACCAACATTCAATTTGCTTTCACTATTTCTGACTGAACTTAGATGCTAGCTTTTTATGTTTGACGGACAGGAACTCCCAAATCTCTCTGTGCTGCATCTTTCTGGAGTCTGTCTCCATTTAAGTCAGATTCAGCTCCTCTTTTCTCCACGCCAAAGTTAATAATCCTACATTTTCTCTATTACATTCCCTCTGACAAGTTTTGCCCACTCGCTTAACCTATCTATATCCCTCTACACAGTCTTTGTGTCATCCTCACAATTTGTCTTCCCTGTTATTTTTGTGTCATCTGCTAACTTGGTTACAGGACATTTACTTTCCTTATCTAAGTCATTTATATGTATTGTAAATATCTGTGGCCCCAGCACTAGTTACAAGTTGCCATCCTGAAGATGCTTCCCTGTCCCAACTCAGTCAACTTTAAAAATCACACAACACCAGGTTATAGTCCAACAGGTTTAATTGGAAGCACACTAGCTTTCGGTGCGACGCTCCTTCATCAGGTGATTGTGGAGGGCTCCATCGTAACACAGAATTGACAGCAAAAATTTGCAGTGTGATGTAACTGAAATTATACATTGAACAATTGATTGTCTGTTAAGCCTTTCATCTGTTAGAATACAGTGATAGTTTCACTTCTTTCATGTGTAAATCACAAAACCCTTTTTTTAAAAGTTGCATTCTTGGGTTAGCTGTTAACAATGGTGATAGGTAGACAATATGTTGAAAGTGTTAGCCCCCTGTGTTCTCTGTCTATGACCTGATGTTTAGATTGATTCCAATCTAAAAAGCGAGATAACAGAGGCATCTCCGAATCAGTCAACTTTAGTTAATGCAAATACACTGCTCCCAACACCAGGGGCTTTTATCTCATAGAGTGGTAGAGTACATAACATAGAAACAGGCCCTTCACCCCACCAATAAACACTAATCTATACAAACTCATTTACCTGCACTTGTTTCATAGCCCAATATTTTAATTTCTCATCCAGATGTTTCTTAAATGTTATGAGTGAAAAACTTTTTTTCTCAGAGTAGTTTGGAAGTTTTCCAATCATCTGAGACGGTTATAGAATCCTAAAGAATATTACAATAGTGTTCATTATCCCTTTATCTGCTTTCTAGAAAAGCTGACTTAAGGTATGTTGGAGTATTTTTCAAATATTATGAAACTAAAGATTGGGGTGGATCAAAAGCATATGGAACTTGACCCATGCACAAAGCATTTAAGTTAAAAAGGCTAATCGTATTGGCACTGTATCCATCCAGGTCTGAGGAAGGGTCATTGGACCTGAAACATTAACTCTGATTTCTCTCCCAAGATGCTGCCAGACCTGCTGAGCTTTTCCAGCAATTTCTGTTTTTGCTTCTGATTTACAGCATCTACAATTCTTTTGGTTTTAATCCATTCAGCACCTATTCTTGCCCTTTGGTCAGAATAAATTTAATAGTGCTGGAGCCGTGCGAAATTAGTAGAACGTGGTTCAATTGCTCAGAATCCCAACTGCAAAGGAACAAGAAAATAGAGCCACTATTCACTAGCCTTTGTACATCCCTGGGTCTATGTTACCTTTTCTTACCACCTTATACCTGAAAGTGTTAACACACAATCAAACGACTTTCCCACCACCAAATCACTGTGACTATTTTTTTACTAACGATTAACCACCACTTTCCTTATCTAAGTCATTTATATGTATTCCAACAGAAATAATCATTACAGCGGGTTAACTAGGTCTGCTTTATTTTGTTTTAAACTATTGACTGCCACCAGCCGGGTATGCTTTTTATTCTCTGATTAAGCTGTTTAGGGATGTTCTGCTATATCTCTAATGCAGGTGGGTCTTGAACCTAGGTCTCCAGTCTCAGATACAATGCCACTGCAACACAAGAGTCCTTTAGATCTAAAGTATATATATTTTTTATTTAGCTCTGGCTTTATATTGACTTTTGGTTATTTTCTAATCAACCCCGTTCAGAAATGCTATGACAGGTGGAACTTGAACATAAGTCTCCTGCCTCAGAGGGAGGGACACTATCACTGTGCCAGAAGAACCTTTTAGCTGTGACTTTGGTTTTGCTTAGATCTGCGTTTTGCAATGTTATTTTTATGCCCAGAAGTGCTATCACACACAACTGAGCGACTTTCCCACCACTGAAATCACAGTGACTCCTTTTTTTAAACTACAAACCACCACCAGTAATCACCTATTAAATGTTTACAACCAAAATCCATTACAGGCTATGTGAACCATCAAAGGTGAAATGGGGTGGGTGGCGGTTAGGGGGCTGGTGGGGTGGGGGAGTAGGTAAGGAGTGGGGGAAGGGTAGGTCTGCTTTACAAAGGGCTCAGGTGATGAGTTCTAGCTGGGCTTGTTATCAAAGGAAGCTGAAAAATGTATTGCTGGAAAAGCGCAGCAGGTCAGACAGCATCAAAGGAGCAGGAGAATCGATGTTTTGGGCATAAGCCCTTCTTCAGGAATGAGGATGGTGTGCCAAGCAGGCTAAGATAAAAGGTAGGGAGGAGGGACTTGGGGGAGGGGCGTTGGGAATGCGATAGGTGGAAGGAGGTTAAGGTGAGGGTGATAGGCCGGAGAGGGGGTGCGGGCGGAGAGGTCGGGAAGAAGATTGCAGGTCAAGAAGGCGGTGCTGAATCCAAGGGTTGGGACTGAGATAAGGTGGGGGGAGGGGAAATGAAGAAGTTGGAGAAATCTGCATTCATCCCTTGTGGTTGGAGGGTTCCTAGGTGGAAGATGAGGCGCTCTTCCTCCAGGCGTCGTGTTGCCATGGTCTGGCGATGGAGAAAGCCAAGGACCTGCATGTCCTTGGCAGAGTGGGAGGGGGAGTTAAAGTGTTCAGCCACGGGGCGGTTGGGTTGGTTGGTGCGGGTGTCCCAGAGGTGTTCTCTGAAACGTTCTGCAAGTAGGCGACCTGTCTCCCCAATATAGAGGAGGCCACATTGGGTGCAGTGGATGCAGTAAATGACACCTGGAGGAAGAGTGCCTTATCTTCCACTTAGGAACCCTCCAACCACATGGGATGAATGCAGATTTCTCCACCTTCCTCATTTCCCCTCCCCCCACCTTTTCTCAGTCCCAACCCTCGGATTCAGCTCCGCCTTCTTGGCCTGTAATCTTCTTCCTGACCTCTCCGCCCCCACCCCCTCTCCGCACCCAATTCCTCTCCAGCCTATCACCCTCACCTTAAGCTCCTTCCACCTATCACATTCCCAATGCCCCTCCTCCCTACCTTTTATCTTAGCCTGCTTGGCACACCCTCCTCATTCCTGAAGAAGGGCTTATGCCCGAAACGTCGATTCTCCTGCTCCTTGGATGCTGCCTGACCTGCTGCGCTTTTCCAGCAACACATTTTTCAGCTCTGATCTCCAGCATCTGCAGTCCTCACTTTCTCCTTGTTACCAAAGGAACCCATACTCAATGAACTCCATCAGGAGATTAATTCATGATTCCTTAAGGGCCTCGTAGGGGTGATTACACATGCTATTGCACAGAAATGTGGAAGTCTATCTGCTATAATGTTGTGGGCAGTGGGGCCAATTGGAATTTTAAGAGTGAGCTTGATAGATTCTGACGAAGGGTCACATCTGAAACGTCGACGTCTCCACCTCCTGATGCTGCCTGGCCTGTTGTGTCCTTCCAGCTTCCTGCCTGTCTATTTTGGATCCCAGCATCTGCAGTCTTTGTGTCTCTTGACAGACCTTTGACAGACAATTCAATAACAATGCCCCATTCTTATGACTACTGCTTCTATGTTCCCATGACAGTCAGCCATCATGGCTAAGTAAGCTGGTGCGTCAGAGAGAACTTTACAATGCAGGCAAGACAATTAAAAACAGGCAGGATGTTCAAGCAGAAAAAAGAGCAACCTGACCTGTAGCCACAGGGCTGAAGGAAGAGGCAACACAATTTGCTTGGAAATATAAACAGACTCTGGCAAAGGAAAGGTTCCTTTAACAGGGGCAGAAAGCAGCCAACACAACAAAATTCCTTATGTCTTTGTTTTTTTTTTCTCCCCCCCCCACCCCCCCCACCCCCCGCCTGATCACAGGTGGCTGGCTCATGTTCAAAAACGCATTAACCCTGACAGAAATTGTCTTTGTTCAAAGATCGAGGGCCTCTCTGTCTCCGCAGCAGGTGGGGGACTCTCAATCCTCACAGCCCCCACAAGAATACTCCGAGGACTCCCTGGCACAGTTCCTTGATAATTTGTTCAATTATTTCCTGACACCAGCCCACTAATTAACATCTGAAGCTTCTGATGGCCCTCTGTAGGGAGCAGCACGTTCTCTTTGTTTGCAGGCAGCCCAGGTAGCCCCTGAGGAGGAGCAGGGGGCTTGACAAGTACAAAGAACGGCAGGTGCACACGCCACTCCCACAGGCCTCATCTGTAAGGCCTGTAATCAGTTACCAAGCCTGCTTACTAAATAAGGGCGTGTTGTTTGCCCTTGCATTTATTCCCATCTCCACCCTCAATATTTCACACCACAGAATTCGAAGCAGGTTGCAAAAAAAAAGTACCTTTTTATTTTGTAATGAAAGTAGTGGCAAGACTTTAAGTTTTGAACATTAGGGTCATAGAAATGAACAACATGGAAACAGACCCTATTGCCCAACTCATCCAGGCCAACCAGATACCATAAATAAATCTAGTCCCATTTGCCAGCTCTTGGCCCATATCCCTCTAAGTCTTTCTTATTCATATACCCATCCAGATGCCTTTTAAATACTGCAATTGTACCAGCCTCCACCACGTCCTCTGGCAGCTCATTCCATACGCACACCACCCTCTGTGTGAAAACGTTATCTTTTAGGTCCCTTTTAAATTGAGTCCAATCTAAATAGATTAGGTGACTGAGGTCAAAAAGAAATGAAAGGGGTGGCACTGCTGCCTCACAGCACTAGGGACCCAGGTTTGATTCCAGCCTTGGGTGACTGTCTGTGTGGAGTTTGCACATTCTCCCTGTGACTGTGTGGGTTTCCTCCGGGCGCTCTGGTTTCCTCCCACAGTCCAACGATGTGCAGGTCAGGTGAATTGCCCATAGTGTTCGGTGCATTAGTCAGGGATAAATACAGGGTCGGGGAATGGGTCTGGGTGGGTTATTCTTCAGAGGTTCGGTGTGGACTTGTTGGGCTGAAGGGCCTGTTTCCATATTGTAGGGAATCGAATCTAATCTAAATCTTTCCCCTCTCAGCATAAATTTGTGCCCTCTAGTTTTGTACTCCCCTAACCTAGGGAGAAGACCTTGGTTACTCAATTTATGCTTGTCCCTCATGATTTTATAAACTTCTGTAAGATCACCCCTCAGCCTCTGATGCTCCTGGGAAAATAGCCCCAGCCTACTCAGCTCAAACCCTCCAACTCTGGAAACATCCCTGTAAGCCTTTTAAGATAATTATTGTGGAAAATAATGCATTTTTTCTCATCTGCGCAATATTTTCTGTTCTGATTGTGTTGATTAATGCTTTTTCACAAATGCTGAAAGGGTAACAGTGATCCTTAGAGTCAAGATTAGAGTGGTGCTGGAAAAACACAGCAGGTCAGGCAGCATCCGAGGAGCAGGAGAATCAACGTTTCGGGGAAAAGCCCTTTTCTAACACGGCTCCAATCTTGACTCTAATCTCTCGCATCTTCAGTACCCACTTCTGGCAACAGTGATTCTTATGTGACTGTCAGGCTCAGAGACATGGACAACCTAAAGCAGGCCTTAAAGCACTGCAGATACTGCACCAGTGATGGCTTTGCAAGATCCTGTAAGGCACAAAAGGTAGTCCAATAGCAGCGTGCTCTCCTGGGCCAACATGATCAGCACTGAGGGACGGACAGCTCAAAACCAGGTCAGCTAGGGAGGTAGTGTTGTTCTGCCCTCTTGAACTATCCTACCATCTTCCTTCCCACCTATCTGCTCTGCCCTCTGCTCCGACCTATCACCATCACCCCGCAACTGCATCCACCTATTGCGTTCCCAGCTACCTCTCCCCCAGCTCACCATGCCCCCCCCCCCCCCCATTTATCTCTCAGCAACCCCCCACCCACATTCCTGATGAAGGGCTTATGCTCAAAGTGTTGACTCTCCTGCTCCTCGGATGCTGCCTGACCTGCTGTGCTTTTCCAGCGCCACACTTTTCAACTCTGATCTCCAGCATTTGCAGCCCTCATTTTCTCCTAGGAATGTTGTTTGTGCACCTGACTTTGGATACCCATAGCAAATACTCTACCCAGAGCCCAGATGGGACGAGAGATTCCCAGGCGATTAGAAATATGATGACATTGTCCTCATGGAGAGATTGAACATTCTTGCTGACTCACAAAAGACTCCACCTTGTGAAGGAACCAACATTCATTTGGGAAGACCCTGAACGATGCACAGAGAGATGTCCATGGGAAACATGAAGGTGAAGCTGAGGCATCAGGAAGAGCGCATTGAGCACCAGCCTCTCCTCTCAGCACTGCCTGGTCTGTGCGTGTGGCCATGTCAGCAGATCACACACATACTACGCATGTCTATAAAGACTCTGGCATGCCTGTAAAAACTCTTACCAATTTTTATAGATGCACCATAGAAAGCAGTCTGTCTGGATGCAAGGCAGCTTGGTACGGCCACTGCTCTGCCCAGGACCATAAGAAACTACAGAGAGTTGTGAACACAGTCCAATCCATCACACAGACCAACCTTCCATCCATTGACTCCATCTACACTTTTCACTGCCTTGGGAAGGCAACCAACATCATCAAAGACCCCTCCCACCCCGGTTATAATCTCTTCCAACTTCTTCCAACAGGTAGAAGATACAAACACACAGATTCTTGAACCGCTTCTTCTCCACTGTTATCAGATTTCTGAATGGACTCCTCAAATTTTAAACCACAATGTTGATCTCATTGTGCACCTTCCCTGCAGCCGTAACGCTGTATTCCTCGCCCTGTTCTATTACCCGAATGCACTTTGTATGGTATTATCCACCCGTCCTGCACGCAAAACAAAACTTTTCACTGCACCCAGGTACATGTGACAATAATAAATCAAATCAAGTCACTGGACAGATAAGAGCCAATCAAACTGGAGTGGATGTTAACCATTCTTGAGTGACCATCTCAGAAGAAGAAAGAGTCAGCATAACAGTGTCTCTGCCGATCTGCATTCGCTCAAAATATGCCATGTTGGTTCCTGATAGCTGCATGATGGGCTACTTCAGAGGGCATCGCATGGAATCACGCAGTCATTTGGAGGCCATTCAGCCCATTGCATCTGTGCAACCCAGCAACTATGGTCCACCTCATTAACATAGATAAAATGAAGCATGTAGATCTGTTGTCAGAATTTGGGGAAGTAGCAGGAAATAAGCATAGAACATAGAACATAGAACATAGAAGAATACAGCGCAGTACAGGCCCTTCGGCCCTCGATGTTGCGCCGATCAAAGCCCACCTAACCTACACTAACCCACTATCCTCCATATACCTATCCAATGCCCGCTTAAATACCCATAAAGAGGGAGAGTCCACCACTGCTACTGGCAGGGCATTCCATGAACTTATGACTCGCTGAGTGAAGAACCTACCCCTAACATCAGTCCTATATCTACCCCCCCTTAATTTAAAGCTATGCCCCCTTGTAATAGCTGACTCCATACGTGGTAAAAGGTTCTCACTGTCAACCCTATCTAACCCCCTAATCATCTTGTACACCTCTGTCAAGTCACCCCTAAACCTTCTTTTCTCCAATGAAAACAACCCCAAGTGC
The DNA here is from genome assembly GCF_047496795.1 of Chiloscyllium punctatum. Lineage (NCBI taxonomy): Eukaryota > Metazoa > Chordata > Chondrichthyes > Orectolobiformes > Hemiscylliidae > Chiloscyllium > Chiloscyllium punctatum. Next base: position 158,909,493 of record NC_092739.1, on the reverse strand, counting down.
CTCAGCCTTTCCTCATAGGATCTTCCTACCATACCAGGCAACATCCTGGTAAACTTCCTCTGCACCCGTTCCAGTGCCTCCACATCCTTCCTATAGTATGGCGACCAAAACTGCACACAATATTCCAGATGCGGCCGCACCAGAGTCTTATACAACTGCAGCATGACCTCAGGACTCCGGAACTCAATTCCTCTACCAATAAAAGCCAGTACGCCATATGCCTTCTTCACTGCACTATTTACCTGGGTGGCAACTTTCAGAGATCTGTGTACATGGACACCAAGATCCCTCTGCTCTTCCACACTACCAAGTATCCGACCATTAGCCCAGTACCCCATCTTTTTATTACTCTTACCAAAGTGAATCACCCCACACTTCGCTACATTGAACTCCAAGTGTGACCTTCAGATTTCACTCCATAAAAGCTTGTAAGTAAGTCCTGAAATAGAAGGATAAGGCTGACAAATACATGTCTGGAGGCATAGCACAGGAGAGAGGACTGTAGATTCTTTGGAGGTTGGGATCATTTCTGGAATGAATGGGAATTGTAAAAGTCATGTGGGTTGAACCTAAACAGAGTTGGAACTAAGTTCCTTGTGAGATGGTTTGTGAGAGTCTTTGTGGAACAGCTTAGATGAACTGAGCAGGAATGTGGGGTGCAAGTGTTAATGCTAGAGGGAGATACCACAGTGCAAAAAGCTTTGGGAGACAGATAGCGCTATGGAAGGATATAGTAAAGGAGGTGGTGGTTTGGCAATAAGAAGGAAGTAATGAGTTATAAATTAAAGTTACAAAGCATTGTATATGAATGCACTGTGTATGGTAAATAAGATCAGTGACTGGCAGATGCAGCTAACCATGTGGAAATATGATGCTAATGAGAATAAAGACAGAAGAAATCTGTTGCTGAGTAGTAGGTGTTCCAGGAAGCAAGATATACTATGTAGGTCACCAGCTTGTGGGTAAGAGGCAAAGAGAGAATATGAGAAGACATTTGCAAGAAAATGACAAAGAAGTACAAAAATTAGGGTATGCTTTCATAATATTTCTAGATACCAGCATGTGGTATTCTCTGGTTACAAACTATTGATCACTTTGGCTAGAGTAGTTTATGGTCATAAATCCTCTTTTCTATGTTTGAGGATCCATTTAATGATGAGGACAGACCACTATAGAATATTGTCTCCATAAAACTTGCAAGTAAGTCCTGGAATAGGAGGATAAAGCTAACATGGCTGGAGATATAGGATAAGAAGAGGAATTTGTTTTATAGGACGAGGTGCATTTTATTGCTGGATAACAATACCAGCTCACAAGGCATAATTGCAAGTATGAGGAGCCAGGAATATCCTGTTTGATTCCATCAAGATCTCATGCATGACTAACTGTTTCACCACCCAAGGGCGGTGTGATATCACCACATTAAGTAGATTTAATGCAAATAGAAAAAGGAGCAGGAGTAGACCATTAGGCCCCTTTAATATGATCATGGCTGAACATCCAACTCAGTCCACTGCTCCCACTTTCTCCCTCTGCCCTTTGATCCCTATGATCCTAAGAACTATCTCTAACTCCTTCTTGAAACCATTCAATACTTTGGCCTCAACTACTTTCTGTCTCAGAGAATTCCATATCCTCTGGGTGATGGCATTTCTCATCTCAGTCCTAAATAGTCTACCCATGTTGTTAAACTGTAACTTCTGGTCCTGGAGTTGGTAGTCTTCAGGAGAATAACTTCCTGCATTTCCCTGTGCTGTCCAGTTAGAAGTTTGTCAGTTTCTAAGTGGTCCTCCCCTAATGCTTCTAGACCCAGTGAATATTATCTTAAACTAAGATGAACTCTTTCAGACCCATTACTTCAAAAATCGTTATAACGGAGATTTTAATTATTCCAATTTAGATCAGGGAAGTCAGAGCTTGTCAGACAAACAGGAGAAGTGTTTTCAGATTGTGTCCAGGACTCTTTTCTACAGCTATATATCTCCAGCCAATGAGAATGGATCCACTACCAATTCTGATTCTTGGGAATGAGGTGTTGAGCCAATTGGATCAACTCTTAGTCGGGGAATATGAAGCGACAGTGATCTTTGTATCATAAGGTTTACGTTGGCTATGGAAGAGGCAAGGAACAATTCATACTAAGAATAATAAACTATGGGAAAGCCAACTTCAATACAGTAAGAATGAGTGTGACCCAGTTAAATTGGAAACAAAGATTGGATTGCAAAACTGTAGCTGAAGAATTGGTTGCCTTGAAAGAAGAGAGTACTTGGACACGGTTAAAACACATTCCTGCAAGAAGTAAAATTGAACAAACAAATCCACAACAGTGACATAAGATAAGATGAATCTGAAAAATTGTGCTTCTGACCAATGTCTGGTGAATAATAAAATTAAGAAGCAGGGTAAATATGGAAGGTTCAGAAAGGAATTTAAAAAGCAAGTAGAAGAAGCAAAGAGAGAATATGAGAAGACATTGATATCTACCATAAGAAAAGGTGTTCTAGGAAAAGGCAGGAAAAAGGGAACTTGGGCTGATTACAAATTGAAAAGCAAGTGGAGTCAGAAGGCATTGCTGAGGTTCCAAGTGAGTACGTTGCATCTGTCTTGTTAGAAGAACAATATGTTGCCCAGGTCATGGTGGAAGGGAAGGTAGTTCACACACTAGATGTGTTTAAAATTGATATGGATGAGGTATCAGAATGGCTGACTGCCCATAAAGTTGACAAGGCAATGAGAACACATTTGATTGGATTTATTATTGTCATGTGTATCAAGATTAAGTAAAATGTGTAGTTTTGTGTGCTAACCAGACTATACCTTACATAAGGAGGAGAAAGTGAGGACTGCAGATGCTGGAGATCAGAGCTGAAAATGTGTTGCTGGAAAAGCGCAGCAGGTCAGGCAGCATCCAAGGAGCAGGAGAATTGACGTTTCGGGCATAAGCCTGAAGAAGGGCTCGTTGCTCGTTGGATGCTGCTTGAACTGCTGTGCTCTTCCAGCACCACTAATCCAGTATTTGCTTTCCAGCATCTGCAGTCATTGTTTTTACCTTATGCCCGAAACATCGATTCTCCTGTTCCTTGGATGCTGCCTGACCTGCTGCGCTTTTCCAGCAACACATTTTCAGCTCATACCTTACATAAGTACATCAGAGTAATAGAATAGCACACAGGATACAGTGTTATGAAATGTTTCCAAAGATACTGAGGGAGTGAGGGTGAAAGCAATAGAGGCACTGGCCACAATCTTTTAATCGTTAGTTTCAAGGATGGTGTCAGAGGACTGGAGAATTGCAAATGTTACACCTTCTTCAAAAAGCGTGTATAGCTAAATCCAGCAACCACAAACTAGTCTGTTTAACCTCAGTAGGAGAAAGTGAGGACTGCAGATGCTAGAGGTCAGAGTTGAGGGTGTGTTGCTGGGAAAGCACAGCAGGTCAGGCAGCATCTGAGGAGCAGGAGAATCGACATTTCAGGCATAAATCCTTCATTAGGAATGAGGCTTGTGGGCTGGGGGCTGAGATATAAATGGGAGGGGGGTGGGGTTGGGGGTCAGTAGCTGAGAAAGCGATAGGTGGATGTAGGTGAAGGAGAAGGTGATAGGTGAGAGGGTGGATTGATGGACAGGTCAGGACGGTGGCGCCGAGTTGAAAGCTTGGGACTGGAATAGTGTGGGGGAAGGGGAAATGTGGAAACTGTTGAAGTTCACATTGATCCCTTGTGGTTGCAAGGTCCCAAGGAGGAAGATGAGGCATTCTTCCTCCGGTGTTGGGTAGTAACAGTTTGGTGGTGGACGAGGCCCAGGACCTTGACGGAGTGGGAGGGGGAGTTGAAGTGTTCAGCCACGCGGCAGTGAGATGCTTTTAGAAGCGATAATTCACAGCAGGGTTAATTTAGCAAGTGAGAGTTAATTAAGGAAAGCCAGCATGAATTTGTTCAGGGCTGATGAGGGTAAACAAGGACAATGTTGTTGGGTGCATATGGACTTTAAAAAAGTCATTTGACAAAGTGCCATGCAATCAGTTTGTGGAACAAAAAGAGACAATTGCAACATGCAAATCTGGCTGAGTGAGAGAAATCCAAAAGTTATAGTGGACAGCTTGTTTGTTTTGGGCATAAGGACGATTTAGAGTGGCATTGCTCTGGGACTGATCTTTGGAATCTAACTCTTCCTGTTATATATCAATGGACTAGCTGTGGATGTGCAGAGCACAATTTCAGAATTGCATTTGAAACGAAATTTGGAAATATTGTGAACTGTGTGGAGGGCAGTGTTGAATTTCAAAAGGTCATTGACAGGTTGGTGGAAATATTTTATTTTTAATCATCATTCATGGGATGTGGGCACCACAGGACAGTCCAGCATTTAGTGCTCATCCCCACTTGGCCACAAGGCAGTTAAGGGTCAACCATGTTGCTATGGGTATGGAGTCACATGTCGGCCAGATTGCATAAGGATAACCGATTTCTTTCCCTGAAGTGATTAGTGACTCAAATAGGTTTCTGAAATAATTGGCAGTGGTACATGTTTACTATTAGGTTACTTATATTTTTATTCCAGCTTTTTATTATTCATATTTCACTACATGTCATGATAAGTTTTCAACCCAGAGTATCTAGCCTGGATTTCTGGTTCACCGATGTTATCACCACATCACTACCTCACCAACACTATGTATAATGTGCAGGGTTACAGAGAAACGACAAAAGGTTGGTACTAAGGTAAACATTCACAGAGCCAGTGCAGACACAAAAATAAATTAACGGGCGGCACGGAGGCACTGCTTCCTCACAACGCCAGAGACCTGGGTTCAATTCCTGCCTCAGGCGACTCTCTGGAGTTTGCACATTCTCCCCGTGTCTGCGTGGGTTTCCTCCCACAGTCCAAAAATGTGCAGGTTAAGTGAAATGGCCATGCTAAATTACTCGTAGTGTTAGGTGAAGGGGTACATGTAGGGGAATGGGTCTGGGTGGGTTACGCTTCGGTGGGTCGGTGTGGACTTGTTGGGCCGAAGAGCCTGTTTCCACAGTTAGTAATCTAATCTAAAAAAAACAACTGTCCGCCTTCCGCACTGGAACAATTCTGTATTTCATGAATGGACAGACAAGCAGCAGATAAAATTTAAGAAAAAGAAGCATGAAGTAATTTACTTCAGTCAGAAGAATGCAGAGAGGCAAAATGAAGTAAAGGGTCCAATTCTAAAAAGTGTGAAGGAACAGGGGGAACTTGGTAAATATCTGTAATAAATCGTTGGAAGAATATGTGGAGGAGTGGCATTTGGTGAATTGTATTTTCAGAGAACAACTACAGATATAGGAGTAAAGAGGTTGGGATGTCTTATTGTAGCTGTACAAAACATTGGAGTACTGTGTGCAGTGCTGGTCACCTTACAGTAGGGAAGATACTATTAAATTAAAAAGACTGCAGAAAAGATTTATTGGGATCCTACCTGGACTAGAATGTTTGAATTATAAGGAGAGGTTGGATAGGTTGGGATGTTGTTTTGCCAAGAGTGTGGTGCTGGAAAAGCACAGCCAGTCAGGCAAAATCCGAGCAGCAGGAGAATCGACATTTTGAGCATAAGTTATCCACCGAGAATGGTTTTGTCCCTGGAGTGTAGAAGACTGAGGGGGTGTCCGTATAGAGGTCTATAAAATCACAATTTGGAGAAGTTGTGTTGGACGGGGCGAACAAAGTTAAAAATCACACAACACCAGGTTATAGTTCAACAAGTTTATCTGAAAGCCAGTGCGTCCAAATAAACCTGTTGGACTATAACCTGGTGTTGTGTGATTTTTAACTTTATAAAATCAGGAGAGATACAGATAACGTAGCTAGCCAACAGTCTTTCTCATGGTAGGTGAATCTAAAACTAGAGGGCATCGGTTTAAGGTGAGAGGGGAGAGATTTAGAAAGGACCTGAGGGGTAATTTTTTCGTACAGATATACGGAAAGAGCTGTCAGAGGAGGTGGTGGAGGCAGGAAGAGTTGCAATATTTAAAAGCAATACAGAAGAGTCTGGCCGGACAATTGTTTCGCATAGAGAGTGGTGAGAGTTGGAAACAGGCTGCCAGAGGAAGTGGTAGAACTTCGTCAATTAAGAAACGTTTAGGCAGGTACATGGATGGGATATGTGTGGAGGGATAGCCAAGTGGGACTAGATTAACTGTGAAAACCTGAAGGGCCTGTTTCCATGCTGTAGACCTCTATGACTCTATGAGTGATGGAGTGAATGGCCTCCTTCTGTGCTCGAGCCATTCTATGATTTACAGAACACAAACAGGACAGGAACCTCAAAAGAATCATGCTGATGTTTTATCTTCCATCCTCTAGTGGCAGCATGATCGAACTCAGTAAAGACACTGGGTTCAAACAAGCACCGAAGGATCTGTATAGTGATGTGTTTGATACATACATATTGTCAACACAATACTAGACCCTGGTGGACAGGAGCACACTATAGCAATTACACTCCAGGGTAACTCATTGGTTGTATTACTTATTCTTTTGTGGGAGTGTGGGATATGGTGGATTAATGTTACTTCTGCAATTATGCAATTCCATTTTACAAAGGAGGTGAACTCACACCAGTGGGTAATTGTTTTAGCCAAGTGCTGAGTCAACAAGAATGGAAACAATGTGGAGGAAATATATAATTGTTTTTGTATTAGCTAAAACTCTATGTCAGAAGGTAGACATTATGGGCAAGTAGATAAGATGTTGTGAGGGGATGAAGTTAAGCTAGATACGCCTGTACAAACAGTAGATATAAACATGTGCTTCCCACTTTTACAAAAACACAGGAACAAACCCCAATTAAAAGGGTCATAGGGATCAGAACGGCCTCGGGAAAGACACAGATGAAGGGGGTAGATAATGATGAAGAAGGGATATGCCTAACAATGACCTATAACAGGGTAAGGTCAAACAGCCTTGTGAGATCAGAAATAAGCATTTTATCACAGACAAGGCCGGATAAGGCAAGAGGCAAACAGGGGTAATGGGGGCCGGTCTTAGGGAAGTGGACGATGTAAGCAGGGGAGGGAGCAGTGTAAAACAATAGACATCAAATCATGTAAATGTTATGTATGAATTGAATTTAGTGTGTGTATGTCCCTTGCCTTGAGAAAGGGACATCACACCCACTTGCAAGTGTAAAATAAATGGCACTACTGATTCAGATCTTGTCTCGGACTGAAATTATTGAAGTGAGTGGGCTTTGTTTCTCACAATTGGGGGCTCGTCCGGGATTTTCTTCCATCACCGGGGGGAGTGGCTGGCCTTGGACACTGGGAAGACGCGTCCCGTTCCCCATTGAGGAGCGGTCTCGTGTCCTGGTTTGGTCTGCTCCCTTGGGTGACTGTACGAATCCCACAAGAGAGACATCTGAATCAGACAGTGATAGGAGCTTGATAGACAATACGGCACAAAGGGGCCAGGCAACTCTGTGCACAGACCAAGGTAAGAAACCTGACTTTTAAGTATTGCCTTGGTGGCCGGGATTGAGTTTTAGTAGTTAATAAGGGACTAACGAAGGAACTCAATATGGGTTGTGCCGTGGGTAAGGAAAAAGCCTCCGGGAAAAACAAAAGAAGGAAAAAGCAATGGAATTGGAGGCGGGGTCCCTTACAACATACCTCCAGAAAGTTCTTTGGGGAGGATGTTGTGGAATTGGCAAAATAATACTTGTACAGGGGAAAAAGATGATTAAATATTGTTGCTTCGTATGGACTAAGGAATCCATTCTTTGTCCCGCCTCTTTTGGCCAAAATTCAGGTCGGACAAAGACTGGGTTTGTAAATATCTGAATTTATTTGTCAATGAGTGAGAGAGAGAGAGAGAGAGAGAGAGAGAGAGAGAGAGAGAATGAAGAGAGCTGTACAGCTGGTAGAAAGTTTAACCCTTTGTGATTTGGTTTGAATGCACATTTGTTTGTTGGTGATTGAATGTTTGCGTTTTATTCCCTGGAGCTTGAGTTCCGGGACTGTTTTGAATCTGATTTTTATTATGGAAACTTAACATGATTTCTTTAAAGGTTAAGGATTCTATAGAGATTATGAAAAAAAAAGAATGATAACTCCTGTTCTTCTTACAGGTCATGACTGCCTTACTATCAGTTTCTAACTAATCTCTTTTATCTTTACATGAAAGCGATTTATGGAGGACAGTTGAAGTTTCAGTTCAACATTAGATTGTAGTAAAAACAAGATCCTATGGTTAATATCTGTGACCTTGGATTCGGCCATTGTTCATGCATTAGAAGTTTTTTTCTTTAAACTTGAATAGACAAATTCTTTTAAGGCAGCTCTGATTATTTCAAGACCTATAGTATTGTAATTGAGCAATGATTGGTCAGGACTACTTAAGAAAACTAATTTTGGATTTAAATTAAGGGACTAAAACTGGGTGATTACAGTGGATTTCAAAATTGAGAACTGTATGCATTTTACATTTTGAATATTAAATACTGAATAAATGAACGTAAATATATAAATATATTTACAAATTTGGAACAGGCTTTAAAGTTAGTCAAGCATGAATTGATGAATTGGTGTTTGAAGTTATGGGGAGCTAGAAATATTGCAATATTTCTTTAAAAAAAAAAGAAAAAGGGGAAGAACGTAATGACTTATCCCCTTCGGGAGGTACCAATAGGGGACAAAGATTGGGTTTGTAAGTGTCCCCCTCAGCAGTGGGGAGGTCAGAATATTTAAAAAAGAAATGAAGGTCCTGGTTGAGGATCTGGTAGGGTTGTCTGAACAAACTGATCAATTTTTGGGGCGCAGTCTGTATACCTGGGCTGAGTTAATGTCTATTTTGAATATACTATTTACTGGGGAAGAAAGGGGACTTATATGGGGAGCAGCCATTAAAATATGGGACAGGGAACATCCGATTGGAGATGGGGATGCTGGACAGGGAGAGGTGAAGTTTCCCCTCAGAGACCCCCAGTGGGAAAATCAAAATCCGGAGCATAGAGAAGAAATGAGGGAATTGAAAGACCTGATTCTAAAAGGAATAAAAGAGGCAGTTCCGAAGTCACAGAATTTGACTAAAGCCTTTGAAGTTAGACAGGAGAAAGATGAGACTCCCTCAGCTTTCTTGCAAAGATTAAGAGACTCAATGCAGAAATATTCTGGAATGAACCCTGATGACCCAGTGGCACAGGGTCTTTTGAAAGTACATTTTTGTGACAAAGGAATGGCCAGACATACAGAGAAAGATACAGAAGATAGAAGGGTGGAGTGAAAAGCCATTAGATGAATTGTTAAGAGAGGCACAGAAAGTGTTTGTAAAGAGAGAGGATGAGAGACAGAAACAGAAGGTGAAAATGATGGCAGCTACGGTTGATGAGGTAGTTAAAGAAAAGAATGGAACCAATATTGAGCAACTGGAGCGGTGGGTGGCAGCATGTAGGACAGAGAGGACAAGGGGGAAAGGGAGAGAGAGAGGGAGAGGACAAGGGGGAGTATTTGATAGAGGGTTCGAGCGACAGGGGCAGAGCTGGAGGTCTCCACAGGCGGGATGCTATTATTGCGGAAAGATAGGGCATTTTAAGCAGGAATGTCCGGCTCTGAAAAGGGAAGAGAGGGCAATTCCGCTTATGAATTTTGATGAAGAATAGGGGTGTCAGGGGTTCCTGCCCTCGGGGGCCCACCAGGATCCCTTGATAAACCTGAAGGTGGGACCCTATAAGGAAGAGGTAGTCTTCCTCGTAGATACGGGGGCAGCACGGTCATCGCTGAATTTTAAACCAAAGAAAGTAGAAATGTCGACACGGTCAATTACTGTTTCAGGGGTTAAAGGGGAGGGATTTACTGTTCCAGTATTTGAACCTATGATGATAGAAGGTCCTAAGGATAGGGTCAAAGGGGAATTGTTGTATATCCCTGATATAGGAAGTAACTTACTAGGGAGAGATTTAATTATCCTCTTAGGACTGGAGATTGGAATTCAGGAAAAAGAATTAGTTGTCCAAATGGCAATGTTGACAGAGGATATGGAGAGAGAGATAGACCCTATTGTATGGGCTAGAGAAGGGAATCGTGGAAAATTACAGATCCCCCCCTTGAAATAAATTTAAAAAGGAAAGGGGACATTGTCTGTGAGCGACAATATCCCATTTCCATAGAAGGTAAACGAGGACTGCAGCCAGTAATTGAAGGATTGATAAGAGATGGATTGTTGGAGCCATGTATGTCTCCTTATAATACCCCAATTCTACCAGTGCGGAAATCCGATGGAAATTATCGATTGGTGCAGGATTTGAGAACATTAAATCGAATAGTACTGATCAGGCACCCAGTGGTGCCAAACCTCTATACCTTATTAAGTGAGATCCCTCATGACCACAAATGGTTTAGTGTGATAGATTTAAAGGATGCCTTTTGGGCTTGTCCCTTGGCAGAGGAAGGTAGGAATTTGTTTGCCTTTGAGTGGGAAGACCCTAAGACAGGACAGCAACAGCAATACCAGTGTACTGTGCTTCCCCAGGGGTTTACGGAATCCCCGAATTTATTTGGACAGATGTTAGAACAAGTATCGGAGAAATTTAGCAGCCCCAAGGGGACTACCCTGTTGCAGTATGTAGACGACCTCTTAGTAACAGGAAAAAGAAGAGAAAGAGTAGTAGAAGCCACTAACAAATTATTGAATTTCCTGGGCCAGCAGGGACTGCGGGTATCTAAAAACCAACTACAATATGTGGAGCAAGAAGTGAAATACTTGGGACATTTAGTTAGTGAGGGAAAGCGAAAGATAAGCCCGGAACGGATAGAGGGAATAGTGGGAATGCCACTGCCCAGCACTAAAAGGGAGTTACGCAAATTTTTAGGTCTAACGGGTTATTGCAGATTGTGGATTGATTCCTATGCACTGGAGACTAAGAAATTATATCTCAAACTATTAGAGGGGGGAACCCAAATGTCTAAGTTGGGATGAGGAGGAAAAAGAACTAGTTGAGAAACTCAAAAGAGATTTGATCCATGCCCCTGTGTTAGCCCTACCTTCCCTAGATAAACCTTTCCACCTCTTTGCTACCGTGGATAAGGGAGTGGTTTTGGGAGTATTAACCCAGAGGTGGGGGAAGGGATTAGTACATGAAGAATTGATTAAACGAGTCTTGGAGTCCCTATTACTCCCCCGAGAAATAGCAGTAGTGCATGTAAATGGTCATCAGAAAGGAAATGAACTAGAAGTTAGGGGAAATAGATTAGCCGATGAGGTGGCTAAGGAAGCAGCCCTGAATCCACAAGAAGTGGCGATTCATTCCCTAATACCTACTGTCCCAGGTCCTCGGGAAGCTCCTATATTTACTGAAAGTGGAGAAAAAGAATTGAGAGATTTAGGGGCTGTAAAAACAGCAGACGGGCCTTGGAGGTTACCTGATGGAAGGGAAATGTTAAACAAAATGATGATGCAAGAGATTATGGCTGTCCTACACCAAGCCATTGGGGAGTACAAGCAATGTGTGATTTAGTTCTTAGGGAATATGGATGTAAAGGAATATATACAATTGCTAAACAAATATGTGAGGGATGTATCATATGCAAAAAGGTAAATAAGAAAGTCTTGAGAAAACAGACCCCGGGAGGAAGAGACCCAGGACTGAGACCTTTCCAGAGTATACAAGTAGATTATACTGAACTCCCCAGGGTAGGCAGACTAAAATATATGTTGGTCATAGTAGATCATTTATCTGGTTGGGTTGAGGCATACCCCCTAGCTACCGCCACTGCAAGTGGAGTGTCTAAAACAATATTGGAGCACATAATTCCCCGATATGGGCTCGTGAACCATATTGATTCCGATCAAGGAACACACTTTACTTCTAAAGTGTTACAGGGGGTAATGAAAGGGTTGGGAATTTCCTGGGAGTTCCATACTCCATGGCACCCACCATCATCGGGAAGGGTTGAGAGAATGAACCAAACACTCAAACGACAGCTCTCTAAATTGATAATAGGAACCAGACTCCCTTGGACCAAATGTTTACCTATAGCTCTCTTGCGAGTACGAACAGCCCCAAGGAAAGATTTGGGACTATCCCCCTATGAAATCTTATTTGGATTACCTTACTTGGGAACGAATGGAGAATTGCCAATTCCCGAAACTAAAGATTTGTTTTTAAAGAAGTATATACTGGGTTTGTCCTCCTCTTTGTCTTTCCTAAGGAAACAGGGTTTATTGGCACAGACTCCAGCCCTTGAATTCACCGTTCATTCCATCCGGCCGGGAGATTGAATCTTAGTAAAATCATGGACAGAGACTAAATTACAGCCGGACTGGGAAGGGCCGTACCAGGCTCTTTTGACTACCGAAACAGCGATAAGGACAGCAGAGAAAGGCTGGACTCACTACACTCGGATCAAAGGGCCAGTGGACCCTCCCGTGGAGAAAGAAGTCTGGACAGCCGAATCAACGCAAGATCCGCTGAAACTCAGACTAAAGAGACTTTGAGTAACTAATTATACAGTGGCGACGCGAGCGCGGGATTATTTCTGTAAGATTGTATATTAAGTCTTTTTGTGCTTCAGCATGATGTTTAGAATACTGGGAATGCTTAGAGTTATGATGCTAGCTCTCTTAGTATTGGCATTTCATCAAATATCATTTTCATATGTATTATTAACGGTTCCTGAATCTGATAATCCACAAGTAATAGACGCTGATGTATGCAGCTTAGTAAATTGTGGGGATGTAGATAATCAGAGACAGTACCGCAGCTCTGAGATACATCTTAAGTCCTATGGGGATGGCCTTGGGGATGGTACTTAGTATAATGGTCTCGTCACAGTACACCAGACCCCCTTCCGACCAGCTCGTGATTGTCCTGATAAAAAGTGTAACCCAATATACCTAATGATAAGGAAAACCACATGGCACGAAACAATCCTGGGTGGGGCCACCTATGAGATACAATTAAATGAAACATTTGGGATAGAAATGAAAGCAAATGGGAAGGATTTCTTGGGCTGTTGTTTCCGAATTAGTGTAGGACAGGGAAAACGGGTAGAACTACTGGGTAATAAGATACAATCTTTCACCCCTCCCGATGATCCTAAAGTAGTAAAATTTATAGAGGTAAAGGACTTGAAACAGACCATTGAAATAGAAACTGGGTACGGGGATGCAAATGCCTGGGTTGAATGGGTAAAGTATACTGTAAAAAGTCTGAACAAAAGCAATTGCTATGCATGTGCCTCCGGTCGACCAGTGGCCCAGGTGGTTCCCTTTCCGCTCGGGTAGAAGCGAGACAGGAAGGGCATGAAATGTATGATAGCCCTGTATCAGGATGAGAATGCGTGGAATGATAGGAATTGTACCTCCCTATCACTGATGTTCCCTCCCTTGGAGAAGAAAGATGCAAAAGCTCCCCCCCTGTTTTCTGCAGCAGTTGGAAATCACACCTTGTGTGTGCGTAGACGAGGTACAAGTCGGTCGAAAGATTTGGGGGAGCTGAAACTATGTACAGAGATTAAGAATGTCACCGAAACGGAGAAGGGAGGGCACTACTCAGCATTAAAGGTTCCCCGAGCGGATCTGTGGTGGGACTGTGGAGGCAAAATATTGAGACCCACGCTATCTCCGGATTGGAGAGGGATATGTGCAATTGTACAATCGGCAATTCCATTTACCCTGGCATTTGAGAAGGAAAACAAAGGAGGGAAAAAGGGAAGGGGTAAGAGATTACTGTTAGACACTTCTTTCGATGACAGGATTTATCTTGATTCGGTAGGAGTCCCTAGGGGAGTACCGGATGAATTTAAGGCTCGTAACCAGATTGCAGCAGGCTTTGTGCCAGCTCTCTTTTGGTGGGTAACAATTAATAAAAATGATCATACCCTGTATACGAGGGCTCACCCAAAGGTTGATTGAAACAGCCTTAATGAAACAGATGCCCCTAAAAGGGAATCAGGCTGAAGGACTTTATCGACTAAATAATGAGGAGATGAGTGAGACCAAGATGGATGAAATCTCTGGGATGATGCTTGCGAATTTCGGGAGCGATGCTTAAAAATAAAATATTTGCAGAAGATAACAAATGGTAATTAAAAGAAAGAGGGGGAATTGTGGGATATGGTGGATTAATGTTACTTCTGCAATTATGCAATTCCATTTTACAAAGGAGGTGAACTCACACCAGTGGGTAATTGTTTTAGCCAAGTGCTGAGTCAACAAGAATGGAAACAATGTGGAGGAAATATATAATTGTTTTTGTATTAGCTAAAACTCTATGTCAGAAGGTAGACATTATGGGCAAGTAGATAAGATGTTGTGAGGGGATGAAGTTAAGCTAGATACGCCTGTACAAACAGTAGATATAAACATGTGCTTCCCACTTTTACAAAAACACAGGAACAAACCCCAATTAAAAGGGTCATAGGGATCAGAACGGCCTCGGGAAAGACACAGATGAAGGGGGTAGATAATGATGAAGAAGGGATATGCCTAACAATGACCTATAACAGGGTAAGGTCAAACAGCCTTGTGAGATCAGAAATAAGCATTTTATCACAGACAAGGCCGGATAAGGCAAGAGGCAAACAGGGGTAATGGGGGCCGGTCTTAGGGAAGTGGACGATGTAAGCAGGGGAGGGAGCAGTGTAAAACAATAGACATCAAATCATATAAATGTTATGTATGAATTGAATTTAGTGTGTGTATGTCCCTTGCCTTGAGAAAGGGACATCACACCCACTTGCAAGTGTAAAATAAATGGCACTACTGATTCAGATCTTGTCTCGGACTGAAATTATTGAAGTGAGTGGGCTTTGTTTCTCACAGGAGTCTGTTAGAGTAAGGAAATAAATTAACAAATTATTATAACACAGAGTTGTGTTTACTCAGACAGCTCAGTGACATACAGGTCAGTGATTTAATCCCGCAAACTGTAAAGTAATATGTTTAGTTTCTGTCTTTAAAACATTGACCTGAAACTGAACTGGATTAGTGGTGCTGGAAGAGCACAGCAGTTCAGGCAGCATCTAAGTAGCTTCGAAATCGACATTTCGGGCAAAAGCCCTTCATCAGGAATAAAGGCATTGAGCCTGAAGCGTGGAGAGATAAGCTGGAGGAGGGTGGGGGTGGGGAGAGAGTAGCATGGAGTACAATGGGTGAATGGGGGAGGGGATGAAGGTGATAGGTCAAGGAGGAGAGGGTGGAGTGGATAGGTGGAAAAGAAGATAGGCAGGTAGGACAAGTCCGGACAAGTCAAGGAGACAGTGCTGAGCTGGAAGTTTGAAACTAGGATGAGGTGGGGGAAGGGGAAATGAGGAAGCTGTTGACGTCCACATTGATGCCCTGGAGTTGAAGTGTTCCGAGGCGGAAGATGAGGCGTTCTTCCTCCAGGCGTCTGGTGGTGAGGGAGCGGCGGTGAAGGAGGCCCAGGACCTCCATGTCCTCGGCAGAGTGGGAGGGGGAGTTGAAATGTTGGGCCACGGGGCGGTTTGGTTGATTGGTGCGGGTGTCTCGGAGATGTTCCCTAAAGCGCTCTGCTAGGAGGCGCCCAGTCTCCCCAATGTAGAGGAGACCACATCGGGAGCAACGGATACAATAAATGATATTAGTGGATGTGCAGGTGCTTCCGTTGTATCCGTTGCTCCCGATGTGGTCTCCTCTACATTAGGGAGACTGGGTGCCTCCTAGCAGAGCGCTTTAGGGAACATCTCCGAGACACCCTCACTAATCAACCACACCGTCCCGTGGCCCAACATTTCAACTCCCCCTCCCACTCTGCCGAGGACATGGAGGTCCTGGGCCTCCTTCACCGCCGCTCCCTCACCACCAGACGCCTGGAGGAAGAACGCCTCATCTTCCGCCTCGGAACACTTCAACTCCAGGGCATCAATGTAAACTTCAACAGTTTCCTCATTTCCCCTTCCCCCACCTCACCCTAGTTCCAAACTTCCAGCTCAGCACTGTCCCCATTTACCTTTCCGGACTTGTCCTAACTGCCTATCTCCTTTTCCACCCATCCACTCCACCCTCTCCTCCCTGACCTATCACCTTCATCCCCTCCCCCACTCACCCATTATACTCTATACTACTTTCTCCCCACCCCCACCCTCCTCTAGCTTATCTCTCCACGCTTCAGGCTCACTGCCTTTATTCCTGATGAAGGGCTTTTGCCCGAAACGTCGATTTCGCTGCTCGTTGGATGCTGCCTGAACTGCTGTGCTCTTCCAGCACCACTAATCCAGATAGGACATGTCCAGACAAGTCATGGGGACAGTGCTGAGCTGGAAGTTGAGAACTAGGGTGAGGTGGGGGAAGGGGAAATGAGGAAACTGTTGAAGTCCACATTGATGCCCTGGGGTTGAAGTGTTCCGAGGCGGAAGATGAGGCGTTCTTCCTCCAGGCGTCTGGTGGTGAGGGAGTGGCGCTGAAGGAGGCCCAGGACCTCCATGTCCTCGGCAGAGTGGGAGGGGGAGTTGAAATGTTGGGACACAGGGTGGTGTGGTTGATTGGTGCGGGTGTCCCGGAGATGTTCCCTAAAGCGCTCTGCTAGGAGGCGCCCAGTTTCCCAAATGTAGAGGAGACCGCATCGGGACCAATGGATACAAGAAATTATATTAGTAGATGTGCAAGTCAAACTTTGATGGATGTGGAAGGCTCCTTTAGGGCCTTGGATAGAGGTGAGGGAGGAGGTGTGGGCACAGGTTTCACAGTTCCTGCGGTGGCGGGGGAAAGTGCCAGGATGGGAGGGTGGGTTGTAGGGGGGCATGGACCTGGGAGCAGATCCGGCAGAGGCGGAGGAATTGGGAATACGGGATGGCATTTTTGCAAGAGGTAGGGTGGGAAGAGGTGTAATCCAGGTAGCTGTTGGAGCTAATCCAGAATCTGGTTTCCAGCATCTGCAGTCATTGTTTTTACTCCTCTGAAACTGAACTGGACCAGCCACTGGTTAGGAAGTTAGGAATCCTGCAGACAGTAATTCACCTCCTGACTCACCATCTTCAAGGCACAAGTCAGGAGTATGATGGAATAATTTCTGCTTGCCTGGATGGGTGCAGCTTTTAAAAGACTCAAGAAGCTTGACACCATCCAGGACAATGCAGCCCACTCGGGTGGCACCTTATTCATTCCCTCCACCAATGGTGGCTATGTGTACCATCTATAAGATGCACTGCAGCAACAATGTACCAAGGATCTTTGAACAGCATGGTCCAAACACATGATCTTTACCACCTCGAACAACAAGGGCAGCAGAAACCCAGGAGTACCAAATGATTTACGTTTTCCTCCAAAGGAATTGAGTTCTGGAGCCACAATATCATGCTGTAACAATACAAAACTTTGGTGCGGCCACACTTGGAATATTGTGTACAGTTCTGGTCCTCATATTTCAGGAAGGATGTGGAAGCATTGGAAAGGGTGCAGAGGAGATTTACCAGGATGCTGCCTGGTCTGGAGGGAAGGTCTTATGAAGAAAGGCTGAGAGACTTTCTCATTGGCAAGAAGAAGGCAAAGAGGGGATTTGATAGAGACATACAAGATGATCAGAGGATAAGATAGGGTAGACAGTGAAAGTCTTTTTCCTAGGATAATGATGTCAGCTTGTATGAGGGGGCATAACTACAAATTGAGGGGTGATAGATTTAAGACAGATGTCAGAGGTATGTTCTTTATGCAGAGTGGTAAGGGCGTGGAATGCCCTACCTGCTAATGTGGTCAACTCAGCCACATTAGGGAGATTTAAACAATCCTTAGATAAACACATGGATGATTTTGGGATAGTATAGGGGGATGAGTTGAGAATAGCTCACAGGTCGGCGCAACATTGAGGGCTGAAGGGCCTGTTCTGTGCTGTATTGTTCTGTGTTCTATGTTCTAAACCACAGAAAATCCTGACGATTTTTATCCATTCATGTGGTGTAGGCATTGTTGGTCAGGCCAACACTTATCACCAACCATTCGTTGCCATTGAGGAGGTGGTAGTGAGGTAATTAGGTACAGTGCAGATAGATGAGATATTTCAGGATTGTGAGCCAGAGATTCTGAATAATTGGTGACATCATAACATTCAAGGTCAAGTGCAGGAAATTGGGATTAGTGCACCTTTAGTGGTACATATGTCTTTAATGGGCCAAAGGCTTTTTTCTGTCCTGTTAGAAACAATGAATCTATACAGTAATCATGACTGATTTGCAACCTAACTCCACATTGCATAACTCTCATAGAATTGCAAAAAAGTTACGAGATGTGTTTTTATGAATGCTTTTCTGAGATGTGAGGCCAGCACCCAATACCTTTCCCTCAGCACACAGCTGGTGATTATGTCGCATGCACAAAACAAAAGATGACAAGCATTTAAAATGGGATTTGCAACTCTAAAATACAGCTCGAGATCCATGATCGCCATTACTGCCCTCATGGTTCAAGACCCTAAAATCTCACACTATGACCCTTTGGGGTGGGTGGGGGAGAGGGGGCACACTGGGCTTAAAGAGCACATTGCTTAGATCACAGTCTGTTTGAGCTTGACCCCATAACCTTGACCCCATAATTCCTGAAGAAAGGCTCATGCCCGAATCGTCGATTCTCCTGCTCCTTGGATGCTGTCTGACCTGCTGCACTTTTCCAGCAACACATTTTCAGCTCTGATCTCCAGCATCTGCAGTCCTCACTTTCTCCCATAACCCTTCCCAGTCAAAGCAATCAACCTCACATTGGCGGCTATTTGCATTTTCTAGAACTTCCAGATTTTCTGTTTCCAGTTTTAATGATGTTTGTTTTCTTGGAAAATTTGCCCATATGAGGTTTTAATCCCATCTCCCAATTGGTTAATAAACATGGCGAATAGTTGACTTTTTTCATTGCTAATAAAAGAGGTTGTGTGATTTGGGAATAGGGATGTGTGCAAGGCGAGAACTCCTCCAGATTGGAGGAGGCTTTCAGAACCATAAATGCTACCTGCCACAGTTCAGACTGTGACCCTATACCTTACAGCGTCATAGCACGATTACAGCAAGGAAGGAGGCTCTTCAGCCCATCGTATCTGTGCCAGTCATTGAAGATCCATCTATTCTAATCCCATGGAGGGGACTCTTTATTGATGAGGCAATGGATTTGGAGACTCCTGGTCATTGATGGGTCAGTGGAGTTGGGTAAAAGCAATGACTACAGATGCTGGGTCAGTGGATACAGTGGTGTTGGGGTCTCCTGGTTATTGATGGGTCAGTGGTGACAGTGGAGTTGGGGAATACTGGTTATTGACAGGTCAGTGCTGACAGTGGAATTGGGGTCTCGTGGTTATTGATGGGTCAGTGGTAACAGTGGAGTTGGAGACTTCTGGTTATTGATGGGTCAATGGTGACAGTGGTGTTGGGTTCTCCTGTTATTGCTAGGTCTATGCTGACAGTGGATTTGGAGACTCGTAGTTATTGTTGGGTCAGTGGTGACAATAGCTTTGGAGACTCCTGGTTATTAATGGGTTAGTGGTGACAGTGGTGTTGAGGTCTCCAGGTTGTTGATGGGTCAGTGGTTACAGTGGTGTTGGGGTCTCCAGGTTGTTGACGGGTCAGTGGTGACA
The DNA here is from genome assembly GCF_047496795.1 of Chiloscyllium punctatum. Lineage (NCBI taxonomy): Eukaryota > Metazoa > Chordata > Chondrichthyes > Orectolobiformes > Hemiscylliidae > Chiloscyllium > Chiloscyllium punctatum. Next base: position 158,889,956 of record NC_092739.1, on the reverse strand, counting down.
GTGGCGTTGGGGACTGCTGGTTATTGATGTGTCAGTGGTGACAGTGGAGATGGGTCTCCTGGTCATTGACGGGTCAGAGGGAACAGTGGACTTGAGGACTGCTGGTTATTGATGGGTCAATGGTGACAGTGGAGTTGGGGTCTCCTGGTTATTGACGGGTCAGTGTTGACAGTGGAGATGGGGTCTCCTGGTTATTGACAGGTCAGTGGTGACAGTGGAGTTGGGATCTCCTGGTTATTGACAGGTCAGTGGTGACAGTGGAGTTGGGATCTCCTGGTTATTGATGGGTCAGTGGTGACAGTGGAGTTGGGGTCTCCTGGTTATGGACAGGTCAGTGGTGACAGTGGAGTTGGAGTCTCCTGGTTATTGACGGGTTAGTGGTGACAGTGGAAATGGGGTCTCCTGGTTATGGACAGGTCAGTGGTGACAGTGGAGTTGGAGTCTCCTGGTTATTGACGGGTTAGTGGTGACAGTGGAAATGGGGTCTCCTGGTTATGGACAGGTCAGTGGTGACAGTGGAGTTGGGGTCTCCTGGTTATTGGTGGGTCAGTGGGGTCAGTGGCGTTGGGGACACCTGGCTATTGACTGGTCAGTGGTGACAGTGGAGTTGCTGTCTCCTAGTTATTGATGGGTCAGTGGTGACAGTGGAGATAGGTTCTCCTGGTTATTGACTGGTCAGTGGTGACAGTGCAGTTGGGGTCTCCTGTTTATTGATAGGTCAGGGGTGACAGTCGTGTTGGGTTCTCTTGGTTATTTATGGGTCAGTGGTGAGGGTGGAGTTGGAGACTCCTGGTTATTGACGGGTCAGTAGTCACAGTGTAGTTGGGGACACCTGATTATTGGTGGCTCACTGGTGACAGTGGAGATGAGGACTGCTGGTTATTGATGCATCAGTGGTTACCGTGGAGTTGGGGGACTCCTTGCTATTGACTAGTCAGTGGTGACAGTGGAGCTGGGGTCTCCTGATTATTGGTAGGTCAGTGGTGACAGTGGAGTTGTGGACTGCTGCTTATTGACAGCTCAGCGGTGACAGAGGATTTGGGGTCTCCTGATTATTGATAGGTCGGTGGTGACAGTGGAGTTAGAGACTGCTGGTTCTGGATGGGTCAGTGGTGACAGTGGAGTTGGGGTCTCCTGTTTATTGATGGGTCGGTGGTGACAATGGAGTTGTAGACTGGTGGCTATTGATGGGTCAGTGGTGATACTGGAGATGTGGTCTGCTGGTTATTGATGCGTCAGTAGTGACAGTGGAGCTGGAGTCTCCTGGTCATTGATGGGTCAGTGGGAACAGTGGACTTGAGGACAGTGGTGACAGTGGAGAAAGGGTCTCCTGGTTATTGATGGGTCAGTGGTGACAGTGGAGATGGGCTCTCCTGGTTATTGATGTGTCAGTGGTGACAGTGGGGTTTGGTTAATGCTGGTTATTGACTGGTCAGTGGTGACAGTGGAGTTGGAGACTGCTGGTTCTAGATGGGTCAGTGGTGACATTGGAGCTGGGAACTGCTGGTTATTCATGGGTCAGTGGTGACAGTGGAGATGAGGTCTCCTGTTCATAGACGGTTCAGAGGGAACAGTGGACTTGAGGACTGCTGGTTATTGATGGGACAATGGTGACAGTGGAGTTGGGGACTCCTAGTTATTGACGATCAGTGGTGACAGTGGAAATAGGGTCTCCTGGTTATGGACAGGTCAGTGGTGACAGTGGAGTTGGGTTCTCCTGGTTATTGGCGGGTTGGTGGCGTCAGTGGCGTTGGGGACAGATGGCTATTGACTGGTCAGTGGTGACAGTGGAGTTGGTGTCTTCTGGTTATTGATGGGTCAGTGGTGTCAGTGTAGTTAGGGTCTTCTGTTTATTGATAGGTCAGTGGTGACGTGGCGTTGGGTTCTCTTGGTTATTTATGGGTCAGTGGTGACAGTGGAGGTGGAGACTGCTGGTTATTAATGGGTCAGTGGTAATAGTAGAGTCGGAGTCTCATGGTAATTGACGAGTTCGTGGTGAGAGTGGAGTTGGAGACTTTTGGTTATTGATGGGTCAGTGGTGACAGTGCAGTTGGGGTCTCCTGGTTGTTGACGGGTCAGTGGTGACAGTGGAGATGAGGACTGCTGGTTATTGATGCGTCAGTGGTTACAGTGGAGTTGGGGTCTCCTTGTTGTTGGTAGGTCAGTGGTGACAGTGGAGTTGGAGTCTCCTGATTATTGGATTAGTGGCGCTGGAAGAGCACAACAGTTCAGGCAGCATTCAAGTAGCTTCGAAATCGACATTTCGGGCAAAGGTCCTTCATCAGGAATAAAGGCAGTGAGCCTGAAGCGTGGAGAGATAAGCTAGAGGAGCGTGGGGGTGGGGAGAGAGTAACATAGAGTACAATGGATGAGTGGGGGAGGGGATGAAGGTGATAGGTCAGGGAGGAGAGGGTGGAGTGGATAGGTGGAAAAGAAGATAGGCAGGTAGGACAAGTCCGGACAAGTCATGGGGACAGTTATTGAGCTAGAAGTTTAGAACTATGGTGAGGTGGGGGAAAGGGAAATGAGGAAACTGTTGAAGTCCACATTGATGCCCTGGGGTTGAAGTGTTCCGAGGCGGAAGATGAGGCGTTCTTCCTCCAGGCGTCTGGTGTTGAGGGAGCGGCGGTGAAGGAGGCCCAGGATCTCCATGTCCTCGGCAGAGTGGGAGGGGGAGTTGAAATGTTGGGCCACAGGGCGGTATGGTTGATTGGTGCGGGTGTCCCGGAGATGTTCCTTAAAGCGCTCTGCTAGGAGGCGCCAAGTCTCCCTAATGTAGAGGAGACCGCATCGGGAGCAACAGATACAATAAATGATATTGGTGGATGTGCAGGTGAAACTTTGATGGATGTGGAAGGCTCCTTTTGGGCGTTGGATAGAGGTGAGGGAGGAGGTGTGGGCACAGGTTTTACAGTTTCTGCGGTGGCAGGGTAAAGTGCCAGGATTGGAAGGTGAATTGTTTGGGGGCGTGGACCTGACCAGGTAGTCGCGGAGGGAACGGTCTTTGCGGAAGGCGGAAAGGGGTGGGGAGGGAAATATATCCCTGGTAGTGGGGTCTGTTTGGAGGTGGCGGAAATGTCGGCGGATGATTTGGTTTATGCGAAGGTTGGTAGGGTGGAAGGTGAGCACCAGGGGCGTTCTGTCCTTGTTACGATTGGAGGGGTGTGGTCTTAGGGCGGAGGTGCGGGATGTAGACGAGATGCGTTGGAGGGCATCTTTAACCACGTGGGAAGGGAAATTGCTATTTCTAAAGAAGGAGGCCATATGGTGTGTTCTGTGGTGGAACTGGTCCTCCTGGGAGCAGATACGGCGGAGGCGGAGGAATTGGGAATACGGGATGGCATTTTTGCAAGAGGTAGGGTGGGAAGAGGTGTAATCCAGGTAGCTGTGGGAATCGGTAGGTATGTAAAAAATGTCAGTGTCAAGTCGGTCGTCATTAAAGGAGATGAAGAGGTCCAGGAAGCAGAGGGAGGTGTCAGAGATGGTCCAGGTAAATTTAAGGTCAGGGTGGAATGTGTTGGTGAAGTTGATGAATTGCTCAACCTCCTCGCAGGAGCACAAGGTGGCACCAATACAGTCATCATTGTAGCGGAGGAAGAGGTGGGGAGTGGTGCCGGTGTAATTACGGAAGATCGACTGTTCTACGTAGTCAACAAAGAGACAGGCATAGCTGGGGCCCATACGTGTGCCCATGGCTACCCCTTTGGTCTGGAGGAAGTGGGAGGATTCAAAGGAGAAATTGTTAAGGGTGAGGACCAGTTCGGCCAAACGAATGAGAGTGTCGGTGGAAGGGTATTGTTGGGGACATCTGGAGAGGAAAAAACGGAGTGCTTGGAGGCCCTGGTCATGGCGGATGGAGGTGTAGAGGGATTGGATATCCATGGTGAAGATGAGGTGTTGGGTGCCAGGGAAACGGAAGCATGGTGACCACTAATCCAGAATCTGGTTTCCAGCATCTGCAGTCATTGTTTTTACCTCGTCTCCTGATTATTGATAGGTCAGTGGTGACAGTGGAGCTGGGGTCTGCTGTTTTTGGATGGGTCAGTGGTGACAGTAGAGATGGGGTCGCCTGGTTATTGATGGGTCAGTGATGTCAGTGGTGATGGGATCTCCTGGTTATTGAAGTGTCAGTGGTGCCATGGGAACTGGGATCTCCTGGTCATTGATGGGTCAGTGGGACAGTAGATTTGAGGACAGCTAGTTATTGATGGGTCAGTGGTGACTGTGGAGATGGGGACTGCTGGCTATTTACAGGTCAGTGGTGACAGTGGAGTTGGGGACTGCTGCTGGTTATTGATGGGTCAGTGGTGACAGTGGAGATGGATCTCCTGGTTTTTGATGGGTCAATGGTGACAGTGAAGTTGTAGACTGGTGGTTATTGATGGGTCAGTGGTAACAGTGGAGTTGGACACTGCTGGTTATCGATGCGTCAGTGGTGACAGGGGAGTTGGATGCTGCTGGTTATTGATGCGTCAGTGGTGACAGTGGTTTTGGGGACTCCCGGTTATTGATGGATCAGTGGTGACTGTGGAGATGGGGTCTCCTGTTTATTGATGGATCAGTGGTGACAGTGGAGTTGAGGACTGCTGGTTATTGATGGGTCAGTGGTGAGAGTGGAGTTGGGGACTCCTGGTTATTGGCAGGTCAGTGGTGACGGAGGAGTTGGAGACTTCTGGTTATTGACGGCTCAGTGGTGACAGTGGAGTTGGAGACTCCTGGTTATTGACAGATCAGTGGTGACAGTGGAGTAGGGGACTGCTGCTGGTTATTGATAGGTCAGTGGTGACAGTGGAGTTGTAGACTGTTTTTTATTGATGGGTCAGTGGTGACAGGAGATTTTGACACTGCTGGTTATTGATGCGTCAGTGGTGACAGTGGAGTTGGGGACTCCTAGTTATTGACGGGTCAGTGGTGACAGTGGAGTTGTAGGCTGGTGGTTATTGATGGATCAGCGGTGACAGTGGAGTTGAGGATTGCTGGTTATTGATGGGTCAGTGGTGACAGTGGAGTTGGAGACTGCTGGTTATTCATGGGTCAGTGGTGACAGTGCAAATAGGTTCTCCTGGTTATTGCCTGGTCAGTGGTGACAGTCGTGTTGGGTTCTCCTGGTTATTGATGGGTCAGTGGTGACAGTGGAGTTGTAGACTGGTGGTTATTGATGGGTCAGTGGTGACAGTGGAGTTGGGGACTGCTGCTGGTTATTGATGGGTCAGTGTTGACAGTGGAGATGGTTTCTCCTGGTTATTGATGGGCCAGTGGTGACAGTGGAGTTGTAGACTGGTGGTTATTGATGGGTCAGTGGTGACAGTGGAGTTGGGGACTGCTGTTTATTGACGGGTCAGTGGTGACAGTGGAGATAGGGTCTCCTGGTTATTGATGGGTAAGTGGTGACAGTGGAGTTGGACACTGCTGGTTATCGATGGGTCAGTGGTAACAGTGGAGATAGGTTCTCCTGGTTATTGACTGGTCAGTGGTGACAGTTGTGTTTGGTTCTCCTGATTATTTATGGGTCAGTGGTGACAGTGGAGTTGGAGACTGCTGGTTCTAGATGGGTCAGTGGTGACAGTGGAGTTGGGGAGTGCTGCTGGTTATTGATAGGTCAGTGGTGACAGTGGAGTTGTAGACTGTTTTTTATTGATGGGTCAGTGGTGACAGGAGATTTTGACACTGCTGGTTATTGATGCGTCAGTGGTGACAGTGGAGTTGGGGATTCCTGGTTATTGACGGGTCAGTGGTGACAGCGGAGTTGGGGTCTCCTGGTTATTGATGGATCAGTGGTGACAGTGGAGTTGAGGATTGCTGGTTATTGATGGGTCAGTGGTGACAGTGGAGTTGGGGACTCCTGGTTATTGCCTGGTCAGTGGTGACAGTCGTGTTGGGTTCTCCTGGTTATTGATGGGTCAGTGGTGACAGTGGAGTTGGAGACTGCTGGTTATTCATGGGTCAGTGGTGACAGTGGAAATAGGTTCTCCTGGTTATTGATGGGCCAGTGGTGACAGTGGAGTTGTAGACTGGTGGTTATTGATGGGTCAGTGGTGACAATGGAGTTGGGGACTGCTGCTGGTTATTGATGGGTCAGTGTTGACAGTGGAGTTATAGACTGGTGGTTATTGATGGGTCAGTGGTGACAGTGGAGTTGGGGACTGCTGCTGGTTATTGATGGGTCAGTGTTGACAGTGGAGGTGGTTTCTCCTGGTTATTGATGGGCCAGTGGTGACAGTGGAGTTGTAGACTGGTGGTTATTGATGGGTCAGTGGTGACAATGGAGTTGGGGACTGCTGCTGGTTATTGATGGGTCAGTGTTGACAGTGGAGTTATAGACTGGTGGTTATTGATGGGTCAGTGGTGACAGTGGAGTTGGGGACTGCTGCTGGTTATTGATGGGTCAGTGTTGACAGTGGAGGTGGTTTCTCCTGGTTATTGATGGGCCAGTGGTGACAGTGGAGTTGTAGACTGGTGGTTATTGATGGGTCAGTGGTGACAGTGGAGTTGGGGACTGCTGCTGGTTATTGATGGGTCAGTGTTGACAGTGGAGATGGTTTCTCCTGGTTATTGATGGGCCAGTGGTGACAGTGGAGTTGTAGACTGGTGATTATTGATGGGTCAGTGGTGACAGTGGAGTTGGGGACTGCTGTTTATTGACGGGTCAGTGGTGACAGTGGAGATAGGGTCTCCTGGTTATTGATGGGTCAGTGGTGACAGTAGAGATGGGTTCTCCTGGCTATTTACGGGTCAGTGGTGACAGTGGAGATGGGGTCTCCTGGTTATTGATGGGTCAGTGGTGACAGTAGAGTTGGGGTCTCCTGATTATTGACAGGTCTGTGGTGACAGTGGAGTTGGGGTCTGCTGGTTATTGACGGGTCAGTGGTGACAGTAGATTTGGAGACTGCTGGTTCTAGATGGGTCAGTGGCGACAGTGGAGTTGGAGACTGCTGGTTATTGATGTGTCAATGGTGACAGAGGAAATGGCGTCTCCTGGTTATTGATGGGTCAGTGGTGACAGTGGATCTGTGGACTACTGTTTATCAACGGTTCAGTGGTGACAGTGGAGGTGGGGTTTCCTGGTCATTGATGGGTCAGTGGGAACACTGGACTTGAGGACTGCTGATTATTGATGGGTCAGTGGTGACAGTGGATCTGCGGATTGCTGTTTATTGACGGTTCAGTAGTGACAGTGGAGGTGGGGTTTCCTGGTCATTGATGGGTCAGTGGGAACACTGGACTTGAGGACTGCTGGTTATTGATGGGTCAGTGGTGACAGTGGAGTTTGGGACTCCTTGTTATTGACGGGTCAGTGGTGACTGTGGAGATAGGGTCTCCTGGTTATTGACAGGACACTGGTGACAGTGGAGTTGGTGTCTCCTGATTATTTATGTGTCAGTGGTGACAGTGGATTTAGTGTCTCCTGATTATTTATGTGTCAGTGGTGACAGTGGATTTGGTGTCTCCTGATTATTTATGTGTCAGTGGTGACAGTGGAGATGGGGTCTCCTGATTATTGATGGGTCAGTATTGACAGTGGAGTTGGGGTCTCCTTGTTATTGATGGGCCAGGGATAACAGTGGTGATGGGGTCTCCTGGTTATTGATGGGTCAGTGGTGACAGTGGAGTTGGGGTCTCCTTGTTATTGATGGGTCAGTGGTGTCAGTGGAGTTGGAGAGTCCTGGTTATTAATTGGTCAGTGGTAACAGTGGAGTCGGGGTCACCTGGTAATTGACCAGGCAGTGGTGAGAGTGGAGTTGGAGACTCTTGGTTATTGACGGGTCAGTGGTGACAGTGGAGTTGGGATCTCCTGGTTATGGATGGAGCAGTGGCGTCAATGGAGTTGAGGCCTGCTGGTTATTGATGGGTCAGTGGTGACAGTGGTTTTTGGGACTCCCGGTTATTGATGGGTCAGTGGTGACAGTGGAGTCGGGGACTGCTGGTTATTGACAGCTCAGTGGTGACAGTGGAGTTGGAGACACCTGGTTATTGACAGATCAGTGGTGACAGTGGAGTTGGTGAGTCCTGGTTATTAATGGGTCAGTGTTAACAGTGGAGTCGGGACTCCTGGTAATTGACGAGGAAGTGGTAAGAGTGGAGTTGGAGACTCCTGGTTATTGACAGGTCAGTGGTGACAGTGGAGTCGGGGACTGCTGGTTATTGACGGCTCAGTGGTGACAGTGGAGTTGGAGACTCCTGGTTATTGACAGATCAGTGGCGACAGTGGAGTTGGGGACTGCTGCTGGTTATTGATGGGTCAGTGGTGACAGTGGAGATAGATTCTCCTGGTTATTGACTGGTCAGTGGTGACAGTCGTGTTGGGTTCTCCTGATTATTTATGGGTCAGTGGTGACAGTGGAGTTGGAGACTCCTGGTTATTGACAGATCAGTGGTGACAGTGGAGTTGGTGAGTCCTGGTTATTAATGGGTCAGTGTTAACAGTGGAGTCGGGACTCCTGTTAATTGACGAGGAAGTGGTAAGAGTGGAGTTCGAGACTCCTGGTTATTGACAGGTCAGTGGTGACAGTGGAGTTGGGATTTCCTGGTTATTGATGGATCAGTGGTGACAGTGGAGTTGAGGTCTGCTGGTTATTGACGGGTCAGTGGTGACAGTAGATTTGGAGACTACTGGTTCTAGATGGGTCAGTGGTGACAGTGGAGTTGGGGACTGCTGCTGCTTATTGATGGGTCAGTGGTGACAGTGGATCTGGGGACTGCTGGTTATTGACGAGTCAGTGGTGACAGTTGAGCTGGGGTTTCCTTGTCATTGCCAGGTCAGTGGGAACAGTGGACTTCAGGACTGCTGGTTATCAATGGGTCAGTGGTGACAGTGGAGTTGGTACCACCTGGTTATTTGCAGGTCAGTGGTGACAGTGGAGTTGGAGACTGCTGCTGGTTGTTGATGTGTCAATGGTGACAGTGGAGTTGGGGTCTCCTGTTTATTGATGTGTCAGTGGTGACAGTGGAGTTGTAGACTGGTGATTATTGATGGGTCAGTGGTGATAGTGGAGTTGGGGACTCCTGGTTATTGACGGGTCAGTGGTGACAGTGGAGTTAGGGACTGCTGCTGCTTATTGATGGGTCAGTGGTGACTGTGGATCTGGGGACTGCTGGTTATTGACGAGTCAGTGGTGACAGTTGAGCTGGGGTTTCCTTGTCATTGCCAGGTCAGTGGGAACAGTGGACTTCAGGACTGCTGGTTATCAATGGGTCAGTGGTGACAGTGGAGTTGGTACGACCTGGTTATTTACAGGTCAGTGTGACAGTGGAGTTGGAGACTGCTGCTGGTTATTGATGTGTCAATGGTGACAGTGGAGTTGGGGTCTCCTGGTTATTGATGTGTCAGTGGTGACAGTGGAGTTGGTGTCTCCTGATTATTATGTGTCAGTGGTGACAGTGGAGATGGGGTCTCCTGATTATTGATGGGTCAGTGGTGACAGTGGAGATGGGGTCTCCTGGTTATTGATGGGTCAGTGGTGACAGTGGAGATGGGGACTCCAGATTATCAACGGGCCAGTGGTGACATTGGAGTTGGGGTCTCCTGGCTATTGATGGGTCAGTATTGACAGTGGAGTTGGGGTCTCCTTGTTATTGATGGGCCAGGGATAACAGTGGAGATTGGGTCTCCTGATTATTGATGGGTCAGTGGTGACAGTGGAGTTGGGGTCTCCTTGTTATTGATGGGTCAGTGGTGACAGTGGAGTTGGAGAGTCTTGGTTATTAATTGGTCAGTGGTAACAGTGGAGTCGGGGTCTCCTGGTAATTGACGATGCAGTGGTGAGAGTGGAGTTGGAGACTCTTGGTTATTGACGGGTCAGTGGTGACAGTGGAGTTGGGGTCTCCTGGTTATGGATGGATCAGTGGCGTCAGTGGAGTTGAGGCCTGCTGGTTATTGATGGGTCAGTGGTGACAGTGGTTTTTGGGACTCCCGGTTATTGACGGGTCAGTGGTGACAGTGGAGTTGGGGTCTCCTGGTTATTGATGGGTCAGTGGTGACAGTGGAGTCGGGGACTGCTGGTTATTGACGGCTCAGTGGTGACAGTGGAGTTGGAGACTCCTGGTTATTGACAGATCAGTGGTGACAGTGGAGTTGGTGAGTCCTGGTTATTAATGGGTCAGTGTTAACAGTGGAGTCGGGACTCCTGGTAATTGACGAGGAAGTGATAAGAGTGGAGTTGGAGACTCCTGGTTATTGACAGGTCAGTGGTGACAGTGGAGTTGGGATTTCCTGGTAATTGATGGATCAGTGGTGACAGTGGATTTGAGGTCTGCTGGTTATTGACGGGTCAGTGGTGACAGTAGATTTGGAGACTGCTGGTTCTAGATGGGTCAGTGGTGACAGTGGAGTTGGGGACTGCTGCTGCTTATTGACGGGTCAGTGGTGACAGTGGATCTGGGGACTGCTGGTTATTGACGAGTCAGTGGTGACAGTGGAGTTGGGGTCTCCTGGTTATTGACGGGTCAGTGGTGACAGTGGAGTTGGGGACTGCTGCTGCTTATTGATGGGTCAGTGGTGACTGTGGATCTGGGGACTGCTGGTTATTGACGAGTCAGTGGTGACAGTTGAGCTGGGGTTTCCTTGTCATTGCCAGGTCAGTGGGAACAGTGGACTTCAGGACTGCTGGTTATCAATGGGTCAGTGGTGACAGTGGAGTTGGGATCCCTGGTTATTTATGGGTCAGTGGTGACAGTGGAGTTGGAGACTGCTGCTGGTTATTGATGTGTCAATGGTGACAGTGGAGTTGGGGTCTCCTGGTTATTGATGTGTCAGTGGTGACAGTGGAGTCGTAGACTGGTGATTATTGATGGGTCAGTGGTGATAGTGGAGTTGGGGATTCCTGGTTGTTGACGGGTCGGTCGTGACAGTGGAGTTGGGGACTGCTGGTTCTAGATGGGTCAGTGGTGACAGTGGAGTTGGGGTCTCCTGGTTATTGACTGGTCAGTGGTGACAGTGGAGTTGGGGACTCCTGGTTATTGACGGGTCAGTGGTGACAGTGGAGATGGGGTCGCCTGGTTATTAAGTGGTCAGTGGTGACAGTGGAGATGGGGTCTCCTGGTTATTGACGGGTCAGTGGTGACAGTGGAGATGGGGTCTCCTGGTTATTGAGTGGTCAGTGGTAATAATGGAGCTGGGGACTGCTGGTTGCTGGGCGAATATGGATTCAGCACGGTACTTGGTGACAGTGAAGTGGCCCCAGCGACAAAAAGATGTTGCCCAAATGTGGCGACTTCTACAATGGTGGGTCTAGAGGAGATGGCAGCAAGTTGGTGAAGCCAGGATGGCAATGGTTTGGTGAGCTGACTCAGGACCCAAGGCTGAGGTGGGGCAGAATGAACTTAGATTTTCTTTCAATTACCTCTTTTTATCCTTAAAGTATTGAAAATGCCATCGGACTGGGAAGACTGTTGAAACTTTCTGCTGTATTTTACTGTACTATTCACTGTCAAATGTAAATGAAAATACATTATTCAAATCCAAATTTTTCAGCACTTTGTGGGGCGGCATGGTGGCTCAGTGGTTAGCACTGCTGCCTGACAGTACCAGGGACTGAGTTTGATTCCAACCTCGGGTGGTTGTCTGTGTAGAGTTTGCACATTCTCCCCGTGTCTCCATGGATTGTTTTCTGGGTGCTCCTGTTGACTCCTGTTGTCCAAAGATGTGAGGTAGGTGAATTGGCCAAGCTAAATAGCCCATAGTGTTCAGGGATGTGTAGGTAAATTAGTCAGGTGTAAATATAGGGTAGGGGAATTCGTCTGGGTGGGTTACTCTTTGGGGAGTCAGTGTGGACTTGTTGGGCTGAAGGGCCTGTTACCTCACTCTAGGGATTCTAAATTCTAAGCACACAAGCAGTGAAACTGAAACTGGTCCACAGTTTTGTATGGTAGCCTTTCAAGTGTTCGTCCAAATACTTCTGAACTGATTCCGGGGTTTCTGATTCTACCATTCTCTTCAGCAGGGATTTCCCGATATCCAGGATCCACTGGGTATATTTCTTTTCCCAATTCCCCTCTAAATCCTTTGCTCCTTACCTGAAAATTATGCCTCCTGTTTATTGACTGCTCTACTAAGTAGGAAGGTTTCTCCCCAGCTACCCTGTCTCTACCCCTCAGATACACTCCAATCAGATCCCCCTCCAACATATAACCTCCACCTACACTTCCAACTGCCTTAGGAAAGCAACCAACACAATCAAAGACCCCGTCCACCTCTTCTATCGGGCAGAAGATACAAAAGTTTCAAAACAAGTACCAACAGATTTAAGAACAGCTTCTTCCTGCTGGTAGCAGACTTGTGAATGGACCTCTCATACATTAGAATTGATCTTTCTCTGCACCTTCTCTGAACACTATAGCTGTAACACTATATCCTGCGTTCTGTTCTGTTACCCTGACGTACGTATGTAAGCTATGACTTGTCTTGTTAGGTTGGAAAACAAATCAAAACAAACCCTCAGCCTCAAAGAAGAATATATTTGCCTTAGTGGTAGGGAAATGAAGACCCACTATATTGATCTCTGGGATGTGTGGGGTGTCAGAGTTGAGAGTGCGTTGCTGGAAAAGCACAGCAGATCAGGCAGCATCCGAGGAGCAGGAAAATCAACATTTCGGACATAAGCCCTTCATCAGAAATGAAGCCCATTTTACAGTCAAATACAATGAAACACTTAAACTATCAAAATGTTACCAGATTACAGTGATAAATGAAAGTTTTTCACTGTGTTTCATCGTATTTGACTGTAAAGTGGGCTTCATTCCTGATGAAGGGCTTATGCCCGAAATGTTGATTCTCCTGCTCCTCGGATGCTGCCTGACCTGCTGTGCTTTTCCAGCGCCGCACTCTCAACTCTGATCTCCAGCATCTGCCGACCTCACTGTCTCCCTGTATGGAGATTGAGGACAATACGCCCTGGAGTTGAGAAGAATGGAAGGTAATCTCATCGAAACACTTTCCGAAGGAGCTTGACAGTGTGGTCACTGAGAGGTCGATTCCACGAGACAGGGAGTGTAGAACACAATGGGGTTTTTGGGGGGGGCCGTAAAGGGTTGACCAGTTAATACTGAGATGAGGAGAAATGTCTTCACTCAGAGGCTGTTGGACCTTTGCCCTGGAGAGTTTTGCTCAGTTAATGATGGTATTCAAGGGTGACGTGAGAGAAAAAGCCCTTACTCAGCGAATAGTTAGCGTCTGGAAGGCTCCTCCCTGGAAATGAACTGGAGGCAGGTTCAGTTGAGGCATTCAAGAGGGGCACTGGATAGAAATTCTGTGCAAGGATATGGAAAGTGGACAAGAGATTGGCACTAGGCGACAGGGGTGTTGCAGTCACAATGGACTGAATGGCCTCCCTCTGTGCTGCAACAATTCTGTGATTTGAAAGTAGTGGCCAGCAGTGTTCTGCCAACAGCTTGCGGAGAGATACTGCTTTGTTCTGAACCTCCCTAATCAATTCTCCACCTCCCCCAACAACGAGTGGTCCCTGCGATCTCAGGACGTCTTTTAAATTAATTCTAGAATGTTTCGCGCTCGACTGCTAAGTGATAATTTGCACATGCCTTGTGTTGTTTGTGGTTTTTTTTGTCGTTTGTCGCTCTCACTTTCTCCGTATGAATTATCGCTTCAGCTGATGCTCAGCTTGTGGAGAGTGAGCAGTCATTAACCCGTTCACTATGCCTCACAATAAGACTGCACTTGGTCACAGTGGCAGCTGGAGATGAAAGAAAATAGGAACCTGCATTTCTTTAGCGCCATTCACAAGCCTCGAGCATCCCAAAGGGCCTTGGACGCATTGAAGTCCTGTGCAGAGTCATGGAGTCAACAGAGCCTGAGACCCAGTTTGTCCATGCTGATCAGGTTTCCTAAACTAAATTACTCCCATTTTCCTGTGTTTGGCCCACTTCCCTCTGAACTGTTCTTATTCATGTTGCTTTCCATATACCTTTTAAATATTGAAACTGTACCGCCATCTATTACTTCCTCTAGCAGTTCATTCCCTACACGCATCACCCTCTGTGTGAAAATACTGGTTCCCAGGTCTCTTTTAAATCTCTTTAAACCTATGCCCTCTAGTTTTGGACTCCCCTAGGGAAAAGACCATGACTGGTCATCTTATCTATGCCCCTCATGATTTTATTAACCTCTTTAAGGTAACCCCCTCAGCCTCCTACATGCTCAAGGAGAAAAAGTCCCAGCCCATCCAGCCTCTCCTTATAAATCAAACCCTCCAGTCCCAGTAAATTCCTTGTAAATCTTTTCTGCACCCTCTCCGATTTAATAATATCCTTCCAATAGTATGGTGATCAGAACTGTATGCAGTACTCCAAAAGTGGCCTCACCATTGTCCTGTACAGCCATAACATGATGTACAAACTCTGAGATTCAATGATCTGACCAATAAAGGCAAGCATGCTAAATATCTTCTTAACCACCCTGTCCATCTGTGACTCCACTTTCAAGGAACTGTTATACCTGAATCCCAAGTCCTTCAGTTCTACAACGCAGGGCCCTACCATTAAATGTGTTAATCCTGCCCTGTTTTGTGTTATCAAAATGCAACATCCCTTTGCACTTATCAAACTCAAATTCCATCTGCCACTTGTCAGCATGTCGGCCCAGCTGGCCAAGATCCTGTTGTACTCTGACATAATCTTCTTTAATGTTCACTACTTACTAACCATGCTCCCTGTATTCTCACCCAAATTGGTTATGTAAGTGGCAAACAAGAGTGGACCCAACACCGATCCCTGTGGAACACTGCTGGTCATAGGCCTCCAGTCTGAAAAGGTACCCTTTCCCTTGTTGGAAGTGTTTTGTGATGTGAGAAATATGGAAGCCAATTTGAGTACAGAAAGATTCCTTAGACACAAAACCGTGATGGTGACCAAATGGTCTGTTTTCAGTAATATTAGGTGAGTGATAAAATACTGGGAAACTTTTCCAAACCATGGAAGTAATTTCTTTACGTCATCCTTGTGAGAGGAGGATGGATCGTTTTAATCTTCTTGAACACTTAGCTTATTAGGTACACTACAGAAATTACATTTGCATAGTGCCTTTTCTGTCATCGTGACGTCCCAAATCACTCCACTGTCAAGGAAGTATTTTTGTAGTCTGCTTTCTGAAAGTAATCTCACAAGCCACTCTGCTCTTTCTCAAGAGCAATTAGGAATGGAAAATAAATGTAGGCCTTGGCACTGATGCCCAGTTTCCATGATTGAACTTTTAACTGTTATAACAAAGAAAATATAGAAGGGTGAGCCTGAATATGCTGGGGTTACTTTGAGCATTGCAAGCTGAGGGGCGACCTTATAGAAAGTTATAAAGTCATGAAGGGCATAGATAGGGTGAGTAGCCAAGGTCTTTTTCCCGAGGTAGGGGAATCCAAGATTAGAGGGCATAGGTTTAAGGTGAGGGGGAAAGACTTAAAAGGGATCTAAGAGATAACATTTTCACACAGAGGGTGGCACATGCATGGAGCGAGCTTCCAGGGAAAGTGGTGAGGCTGGCACAATCACAACATCTAAAAGTAGTCATGATATAGAGGTGCTGGTGTTGGATTGGGGTGGACAAAGTCAGAAGTTACACAACACTAGGTTATAGTCCACTGCACTATACACTCTCACACTCACTCTCACACAAGCACACATGGGGCGGCACAGTAGCTCAGTGATTAGCACTGCTGCCTCACAGCACCAGGGACCCAGGTTCAATTCCAGCCTCGGGCGACTGTCTGTGTAGAATTTGCACATTCGCCCCGTGTCTGTGTGGGTTTCCTCCAGCTGCTCCGGTTTCCTCTCACAGTCCAAAGATGTGCGAGCCAGGTGAATTGGCATTCTAAATTGCTGATCGTGACAGGTGCATTAGTAGGGCGTAGGTGAATGGTCTGGGTGGGTTACTCTTCAGAGGGTCGGTGTGGACTTGTTGGGCTGAAGGGCCTGTTTCCGCACTGTAGGGAATCTAATCTAATACATACACACTCACAGAGACTGTCTCCCACACATCCCCCTCCCATGCTCAAACTCACAGGCATAAACTCTGCCACACACTCTCTCCTTTTCTCCCGCACGCACACACACGCACACACTCTCTCTCTCTCCCTCACGCACAAAGACACATACATAAGTCTATGGGGTGAGTTTGCAGTTGCAGATTTGTATGTGCAGATACATCCTATTTGTTCTAAAAGCACACAAACTTTAGGCAGTCAGTCTATGTAGCATTTTATCAATCCCTACTTTGGAAAGAGAACCAGTCTGACTTAAGGTTGCTATACAGACAGACTCTAACCTCACATCTTTAATGCATTGTCTGAGCATTTTTTTAAATAAAACCTTAAGTTATCTTGGGAATGTGACTTGAAAGAAGTTCTGGGATTTGCATATTAATGAATAGAAACCTGCATTCCCATTCGAAGTGATTAAAGACTTAACAACAATCTAGATTTGTTCAATACTTTGCATGAGTTGCATGACACTTTGACCCCAGTCCAACACCAGCACCTCCACATCTTGCACTTACATTTGTGTGTGTGACTTGACACCTCAACTTCTTGACTCTGAATTCAGTGTGACTGAGCCAGGGCCTACATGTTTAACCTGACAACACTGGGTCTCCCTGTGTGAAAACACAAGTAATTATTTATATAAAACAAAGCATGCTGGAGATCTGAAACACACAAAAATAGAAATTACTGGAGAAACTCAGCAGGTCTGACAGCACCTATGGTGAGAAAACAGAGTTGTTGTTTTGAGTCTAGTGGCGCTTCTTCAGATTTGAAACATTGACGTCCTGTTTTCTTTCCATCAAAGCTGCCCAGTAATAACTTGGCTTCTACAGCAGATGGTGCCCTCACAGAGTCTCTGCTTCCTGTTGACGATAACCATTGAGAGACTGGGCCACAGAGGATGGCCAATAAATAATGGCATAGACAGCAAAGTCCACATCCCGCGAATGAATATGCAAAAGTGGCTTTGCTGACAAAAATACGTCCCCTCCCCCCCACACTCCCCTCATCCTTCCTCTTTTCCAAGGAAGCAAATGGTCAGTTTTCATTGTTACCGAAGTCCTGGGTCCTGGTTCTAACAGGAATGCCTCAATTTTTTGTTAAGCAGAGGTATTAAGGGATATGGGCTAAAGTCAGGTATATAGAGTTAGGCCATTGTGCAGCCCTATACTAAAGACATCAAAGGGTACGGAGAGAAGGCAGAAATATGGAATTGAGACAGATAATCAGTCATGATCTGATTGAATGGTGGAACAGGCTTGAGGGGTTGAATGGCCTACTCCTGTTCCTACATTCCCAGATGAGAGCCAGGTTGGGTTGGATGGAAGGATCCACCGTGGCGACACTGTCAGACATGATCAGTACTGTTTCATCTTCCAGGTCTTCTTGCAGTGGGAGTGACAAGGAAACCAAGCCGTCAGGAATGATGAATGGATATGGACTTCCACACTGTGGGGTCTGGCTGCAGGAGGACCTTGAATGAAGGATTTCTGGGGCACATGAAGCGAGAATAGAGCTTGGGGGAAGGGTGGTGGGGAGACGGAGTTGATGAGTGTGTGGGACCAGAGCTGATTGTTTTAGTGTGATGCATGTTATATAAGGGTTGGAAAGGGAAGGTGTTTGAGCCTCCCACCTGTCAGGTTAGTTAAAATAATGACAAGCGAGAATATGGGAAGAGCCCAACAGCCATTTTTACCATTCCCCATGTTATGGTAAATTTGGTAGTAGCATAGAAACCTAGAAACTGGGAGCAGGAGTAGGCCATTCAGCCCCTCAAGCCTGTTCCACCATTCAATCAAATTGTGACTGATTGTCTCAATTTCTGCTTTCTCTCCATACCCCTTGATGTCTTTAATATAGGGTAGCACAATGGCTCAGTGGTTAACACTGCTGCCTCACAGCATCAGAGACCCGGGTTCATTTTCATCCTCCGTAGACTGTCTGTGAGGAGTCTGCAAATTCCTCCGGGTGCTCCAGTTTCCTTCCACAGTCCAAAGCTGTGCAGGTTAGGTAGATTGGCCATTGGAAATGTGGGGTTGTAGGGATGTGGCGGGTCTGGGTGGAATGCAGTTTCGAGGGTCGGTGTGGACTTGATTGGCCAAATGGTCTGCTTTCAGACTGTAGGGATTCAATCATCTCTTTCTTGAGTACACTCAGTGACTCGGCCTCCACAGCCTTTTATGTTAGAGAATCCACAGGGTAACCACCTTCTGAGTGAAGAACTATTTCCTCATCTCAGTGAGGCCTACCCTGTTTCCTGAGACTGTGTCTCCTAATTCTGGACTCCCCACCCAGAGGAAACATCCTCCCTGCATTCTTGTCGATCAGCCCTGTTAGAAGTTGATACCTTATAATTTTGTCCCCTCTTATCCTTCGAAACCCTTGTGAATGTAGGCCCCATTGGAGCAATGTCTCCCAATGGGACAGTCCTGCCATCCCCAGTATCTGTCTCGTATATATTCACTGTATCCCTCTATGGCAAGTGTATCCTTTCTTAGATGGAGAGACCACAACTGCACATGAAACTCCAGGAGCAGTCTCACCAAGGCCCTGTATAGCTGCAGTAATGCCTACTTCTGAACTCACGTTCTCCTGCATGATTTTATTTGGATGGAGCAAGGGAATAAGAGGGGATTTGTGCGTCACTCAAGCAATATCTTGACTGCACAGTGAAAGGGTTAAGCTCCCAGTGGTGAGGTGCTGAACTCTTGTGTTGCTATTAACACCGTGACAGTTTTGCAGGCAGAGGGAGTAATTAACCTTTCTTGATTAAAGCAATTATTTCTAGCATATTATTCGTCGATCTAAACAACACAGAGTGAGAGAGAGAGAGAGAGAGAAAAGAGAGAGGGAGAGACAGCCCGAATGGTGGTGATTGAGTTGGCAGAGCGATGAGATTGTATAGTCAGCTTCTGACACCAATAACCCCATTAGTGGTTTTCACAGTTTCAGAGTTTTGCTGACATAACAATCCCACAATTCTCTGGGTGCCTGAGGAGGCCAAATCTCGGCAGATCTTCAGTCTACCTCAGAAAGGCTGTCTTTTCTCTCCACGCCTTGTGAATTAAGGGGAACTGCGATCAAGCTTTCTCTTAGTTACGCAACAAGGATTATTTTTAGACCTTTATTTGGGAGCTGGTATGATCGTAGCTTTCAAGTTTTGAATTGTGTAGCTTTTCCTGGCAGGGAAGCAGCCCAAATACATTGATGTGCCTCCTCCCACTCTGTGGTTATGGCTGTTGATCGGAGCTTGTTGTGTGTCACATTTCCTACGTATCGCAGTGACGACATTTCAATAGCCATTGGGGTGTCAGTGTTGTAAGGAGACGTTCAATTTGTCCTGTGCAGCTCTCGCTCCATCACTATAGCCGTGCAAATGTCTCCATAGAACATAGAACAGGCCCTTCAGCCCTCGATGTTGCACTCACCTGTAGAACCAATCCAAAGCTTATCTAACCTACATTATTCCATTTTCCTCCATATGCCTATCCAGTGACCATTTAAATGCCCTTAAAGTTGGTGAGTCTGCTACTGTTGCAAGCAGTGCATTCCACATCCGTACAACTCTCTGAGTAAAGAAACTACCTCTGACATCTGTCCTATATCTATCTCCCCTCAGTTTAAAGCTATGCTCCCTTGTGCTAGCCATCACCATCCGAGGAAAAAGGCTCTCACTGTCCACCCTATCTAACCCACTAATTATCTTATAGGTCTCAATTAAGTCACCTCTCAACTTCCTTCTAATGAGAACAGCCTCAAGTCTTTCAACCTTTCCTCCTTAGACCTTCCCTCCATAACAGGCAACAATCTAGTTAATCTTCTACATCCTTCCTACAACGCGGTGACCAGACATGTACACAAATGTGGCCGCACCAGAGTTTTGTACAGCTGCAGCATGATCTCATGGCTCCGAAACTCAATCCCTCCACCAATAAAAGCCAACACACCGTTTGCCTTCTTAACAACACTATCAACCTGGGTGGCAACTTTCAAGATCTATGTACCTGTACACCACAATCTCTCTGCTCATCTACAATGCCAAGAATCTTACCATTAGACCAGTACTCTGCATTCCTGTTGCTCCTTCCAAAGTGAATTAACTCACTCTTCTGCATTAAACTCCATTTGCCACCTCTCAGCCCATGTCTGCAGCTTATCTATATCCATCTGTAACCTATAACATCCTTCATCATTATCCACAACTCTACTGACCTTAGCGTCATCTGCAAATTTAATAATAGGATAGTATCTATGCCCTCTGCCAGGTCATTTATAAAAATGACAAACAACAATGAACTCAAAGCAGATCCTTGCAGTATACTACTGGTAACTGAACTCCAGGATGAATATTTCCCATCAGTCACCATCTTTTGACTTCTTTTAGCTAGTCAATTTCTGATCCAAACCACTAAATCACCCTCAATCTCACGCCTCCATAATTTTTGCAATAGCCTACCATGGGGAACCTTATCAAATACCTTACTGAAATCCATAAACACCACATCAACGACTTTACCCTCATCCACCTGTTTGGTCACCTTCTCAAAGAACTCAATAAGGTTTCTGAGTCATGACCTACTCTTCACAAAACCATGTTGACTATCCCTAATCAACTTATTCTTCTCTAGATGATTATAATCCTATCCCTTACAACCCTTTCCAACACTTTACCCACAACCGAAGTAAGGCTCACAGGTCTATAATTTCCAGGATTGTCTCTACTCCCTTTCTTGAACAAAGAACACTTTGTTCACATCCAATTTGAATGCTTATTGAACTCCCTCTTGGATTTTCTTCCACTGGCTCAGATGGTGGCCACGCGGCCCAGTATGACTGCGTCAGCTCTTAGGAAAAGACATTCAGTCCGTCCTACTCACCTCTTCTTTCCTAGATCAATTTGTGCATCTTTTCAGTTTCTGTGTGAAAGTTAGATTGGCTTCCATCTCCCATTTTCAGAGGAAGTATCCATTCTTCATTTAGCTTGCTGCCATTAAACCATATAAAATGCCGGAAGAAGAGCCATCGGACTTGAAACATTAACTCTGTTTCTCTCCCTATACATGCACAAACCCATTTGACATTTAAGAAGCATTTAGATGTGTACTTGTGCCTGCATACTAACACTTTGCAATGCATCATATGGGTAGCATGGTGGCTCAGTGGTCCCCCAGTCCTGCCTCAGAGCATAAGAGACCTAATGACTGTGTGGACTTTGTATGTTCTCTTGCTGTCTCTGTAGGTTTCTTCCCATTGTCCAAAGAGGTGCAGCTTAAGTGGACTGGCCATGCTAAGTTGCCTCATAGTGTTCAGGGATGTCAGATGAGGTGGTTTAGCCATGAGTAGTGCAGGATTATCGGGACAAGGGTGTCTGGGTAAGACGCCTTTCAGAGGGTTGGCACGGATTCAATGGGCCAAATGGCCTTCTTCCAAACTGTAGGGATTCTATGACAGCCAGATCCCTCTAGCATCTCAGAACTGAATATGCTCCTACCATTTAATTATCAAATCAACGTGTTCCCACAAATGGGAATGAAATAAACAGCTTCATCTGTTGTGAAAATGACTGATGGATACAGCATGGACAGGACATCTGAGTGAGCTACCTTGCTCTTTTTTAACAATGACCACTGGATCCTTTATGGTTACCTTGGAGGCAAGACAGGAACTTTGGTTCAATTTGTTTTTGGGATGTGGCTCCCAATCACCCAGAAATATAGATGCTGCTAGGTTTGATGGCAATTGTCACTTTGACGATGTTGGGTTTGCCTTTGATCTCATGGAAGCCAAGGGGATGGAGGTCCCCAGGAGTAGATGCTGTACCAGAGTCATATTCAAAGGAACACCCACTTAAGTGGGTGTTCAAAACCCACTTCAAGGAGCCTAACCCAGGAGCCCTATAAAAGGCCCTGATACACCAATATCGATTGATCATTGAAATGGACCAGCCATATAAAGACAGTTATAATGCAACACACCAAGGTTCCTTCAACAGCATCTTCCTGAGAAGGAGAGGTCAACAAATGCTTGGGAGCATCATCATGTACAGTTTCCCCTCCAAACTGTACACCATCCTGACTTGGAAATACATCATTGATGTTGGGTCAAACTCACTCCCTCAGCACTATGGGTGTCCCTCCCCCACATGGACTGCTTTTTCTCAGCCAATACAGAAATACAATGGGTTGAGTGACTCCTTCTACTTTTAATCATCTTACGTTTCTATAATTTACTCACATCTTTGTTTATCCCACAGTTCCCTAACTCAGTAGAAGGGAAAATTGAAAATTCTATTCAACTCATTCTGATAAAGTGTCACTGGACTCGAAACATAAATTCTGTTTTGTCTCCTTCGATGCTACCAGACCTGCTGAGTTTCTCCAGCGATTTCTGTTCTTGGGTGGTTCCGATTTCCAGCATCTGGTGTTCTTTATGTTATGATGTCTTAAAGTATAAGACCAGGGAGTACCTCTGGTTGTCAATAAAATCCGAAGATGGTTGTTCAGTTTGTCACTGGATTAAAACACTGGAGCTCCCTCCTTAACATCATTGCGAATATACACAGTTCTTCCATTTTTCATTGAAGGATTAACCTCCTCCCTCCACCTTCTATTAGCTAGTGAGCATTAGCATTCAGGTCAGGAACTAGATTCAATCAATTCTAGTGTTAACTGGACAGTGGGAGCAATTGATGCAAATAGCTATATTTAAAGCCCCCTCCTTTCTAACATTAAATCTGCAAGGTTGGAATCTTGTTCTACATCCTTTCCACCAGCTCTAAGTTATTATTTAACGTGCAGCACTCATGGTGTGACATTTGAAATATTTATTTCTCAGCTGGCTCTTGTTGAGTAAACAATCAGTGGGCATAGAGTCCTCAAACTTGGCAAGAGTCTTTGCACACCAGGTTTGCCAGCAGGGGTGCTGTAATTCAATCAGGACTCGGCAAATAACTGGAAGCTGATTAATTGCAAGAAACACTCAGTCTTCCCGTTCCCCCCACATTCCCCCACCCGCCATCAGCCTCCCATACCACCCCTCCGAAGGCAGTGAAATTGACAACGTCTCTGACAAAGAATCCGAGCACTCACCAGATTGACACTGGGGCCTAAAGGATTAAATTGTGAGGGCATTTCATTGATCAGACTCTTTAGTGTAGGTTCAAAGTGGATCTCACTGAGGTATTTTGCAGGATCCTCACAGTGTGGAAGGAGGCCATTCAGCCCATTGACTCCACAGTGACCCTCCAAAGAGCATTCCACCCAGACACAATCCCCTACTCTATAACCATGAATTTCCCATAGCTAATCCAACTAACCGGCACATCTTTGGACTGTGGGAGGAAACCAGCAGAAACCCATGCAGACGCGGGGAGAATGGAAGAATCCACACGGACAGTCGCCTGAGGCTGAAAACAAAATCAGGTCCCTGGCACAGTGAGGCAGCAGTGCTAGCCATTGAGCCACCGTGCCGCCAATCAGAGATTAGGTAACAAATGTTACTGATGCCCACACTATGCAATAATGAAATAAAACAACTAAAAGTGGAACAACAAGAAGCTATTTCACTTTTTCTTCCTGACCCTCTGTGTGTTTTCTGACATCTGTTCTTAAAACCAACTCTGAGTCCAAACACTTTACCTTGTTTAGGCTATTCAGCCTCAGGATATTTCACAGAATCTCAGAATTATCATGATGTGGAAGGAAGCCATTCAAACCATCGTGGCTGCACTAGTTCTATCCCCTAGTGGTAACCTCCAGCCTTTTCCCCATATCCCTGCATACTATCCAAATAACCATCTCACGTTCTTTTGAATGCCTCCATTGAACCCACCTCTACCACAGTCTCTGGATTCATTTAAGAAAGAATTGGATAGAGCTCTTAAAGATAGTGGAGTCAAGGGTTATGGAGATAAGGCTGGAACAGGATACTGATTGGGAATGATCAGCCATGATCATATTGAATGGCGGTGCAGGCTCAAAGGGCTGAATGGCCTACTCCTGCATCTATTGTCTATTGTCTGTTGTCTATTTCCAAGCAGCGCATTCCAGATGCCAAATTCTCGCTAAGTGAAAAAAGGTTATTATTCGTTCACTTGAAATTTGTGCCCTGTCATCCTTGTCCTCTTTACAGATGGTAATAAGTTTTCCCTGTCTACTATACCTAGCCCGCTCATGATTTTGAAAACCTCAATCAAATTTCCTCTCAGCCAACTTGTCTCAAAAGAGATAATGCCATCTCCTTCAATCTATCCTTCTAACTGAAGGTTCTCATTCTCAAAACTGTACTTGTAAATTGCTTCTGCACTCTCTCCAATGCATTCTCATCTTTCCTATAATCTGGCGCCCAGAACTGCAGTCATGTACCAGTTGAATTGTGTTGTTGGGAAGGCAGCAGTGATTATCTGCTCACCCCTAGCTGTGTGAAGAGTTTGGTGATGTGTCTTTGAGCATTGCTATAGTCACTCAATACAACTGAGTGCCCTGTTTGCTGAATTTATTTGGCAGGGATGAGTCAGATACGCAGCCATAGACTGGGAACAGAAAAAGCCTGGAAACGATCAGGAGATGAGGCAGCATTGGAAAGAGACAAATAGTTTTAATGACTCAGCTCAATAAATTTCTAACTAGATAAATTTTGATATGGAAAGGATTCTAAGCAAATAGACACTTAGGGGAGTAGAGGACGAAACTCAGCAACAAGTAGAGTGAAGGCAGGAGGGATTTAACTGCATTAGAATTAGAATTGGAGTTAATTTTATTGTCACATAGTACACAGAACAGTACAGCACAGGAACAGGCCCTTAGGCCCACAGTACAGTGCTGAACACGACGCCAAATTAAACTAGCCCCTTCTGCCTGCCCTTGGTCCATATCCCTCCATTTCTAACATATTCATGTGTCTATTTAAAAGTCCCTTAAGTGCTCTTACTGCCACCACCAGCACTCCAGCAGTAAGTTCCAGACCCCTATCTCTCTCTGTGTAAAAACTTGACCCTCACATCTCCTTTGAACTTTCCCCCTCTCACCTTCCCCCTAGTTTTAGATATTTCAACTCTGGGAAAAAGATTCTGACTCTCAATCAATCTATGCATCGCGTAATTTTGGAGACTTTTATCAAGTCTCCCCTCAGACTCCGCCGCTGCAGAGAAAACAAGCTGAGATTTTCTAGCCTCTTCTTATAGTCCATACACTCTCATCAAGGCAGCAGCGTGTTAAGCCTCTTCTGCACCCTCTACAAAGACTCTATATCATTGCTATAAGTACTCTAAGTACAGCCTAACCAAAGCCTTGTAAAGCTGAAACATAACATCCTGACTCAATTCCCCTAACAATAAAGTAAAGCATGCCTCATGGCATCTCTACCACCTTATCTACCTGCGAGGCCACTTTCAGGGCGCTATGACCTTGAACCCTGACATCCCATTGGGAGTCTGTACTGAGGCTGGGAGTCTGTACTGAGGCTGGGAGTTCACCCTGATGCTGGGAGACTGCACTGAGGCTGGGAGTCTGCACTGAGGGTGGGAGTCTGTACTGAGGCTGGGAGTTCACCCCGATGCTGGGAGACTGCACTGAGGGTGGGAGCCTGTACTGTGGTTGGGAGCCTGTACTGAAGCTGGGAGTCTGTATTGAGGCTGGGAGTCTGTGCTGAGGCTAGGAATCTGTACTGAGGCTGGGAGTTGGCAATGAGGCTGGCAGTTCATCCAGAGACCGGGAATCTGTACTGAGGCTGGGAGATTGTACTGAGGCCTGGAGTCTGCACTGAGGCTGGGAATCTTTACTGAGGATGGGAGACTGTACTGAGGCTGGAAGTCTGTACTGAAGATGGGAATCTGTGCTGACGCTGGGACTCTATATTGAGGATGCACGACTGTCCTGAGGCTGGGTGTCCGCGCTGAGACTGGGAGACTGTACTGTGTCCGGGAGTCTGTATTGAGGCTGGGAGTCTGTGCTGAGGCTGGAATCTGAACTGAGGCTGGGAATCTGTACTGAGGCTGTGAGTCTGGACTGAGGCTGGGAGATTGAACTGAGGCTGGGAGACTGCACTGAGGCTGGGAGACTGTGCTGAGGCTAGAAGTCTGTACTGATGTGGGGAGGCTGTACTGAGGCGGGGAGTCTGTACTGAGGCTGGGAGACTGCACAGAGGCTGGGAGTCTGCACTGAGGCTGGGACTCTGTGCTGAGGCTGGGAGACTGGACTGAGACTGGGAGACGATGCTGAGGCTGGGAGACTGTGCTGATGCTGAGAGAATGTACAGAGGCTGGGAGTCTACACTGTGGCTGGAAGCCTGTACTGAAGCTGGGAGACTGTGCTGAGGCTGGGAGTCAATACTGAGGCTGGGAGACTGTAAATAGACAGGGAGTCTGTACTGAGGCTGCGAGACTGTGCGGAGGCTGGGAGACTATACAGAGGCTGGGAGTCTGCGCTGAGGCTGGGAGTCTGTACTGAGGCAGGGACTCTGTACTGAGGCTGGGAGACAGCACTGAGGCTGGGAGACTGCACTGAGGCTGGGAGTCTGTGCTGAGGCTGGGAGACTGCACTGTGGCTGGGAGCCTGTACTGAGGCTGGGAGTCTGTGCTGAGGCTGGGAGTCTGTGCTGAGGCTGTGAGTCTGTATTGAGGCTGGGAGACTGAACTGAGGCTGGGAGACTGTACTGAGGCTGGGAGACAGCACTGAGGCTGGGAGTCTGTACTGAGGCGGGCAGTCTGTACTGAGGCGGGCAGTCTGTACTGAGGCTGGGAGACTGCACTGAGGCTGGGAGTCTGTGCTGAGGCTGGGAGTTTGTACTGAGGCTGGGAGACTGTACTGAGGCTGGGAGACTGTACTGAGGCTGGGAGACTGTACTGAGGCTGGGAGTCTGTGCTGAGGCTGGGAGTCTGTACTGAGACTGGGAGACTAGGCTGAGGCTGGGAGCATGTGCTGAGGTGGGGAGTCTGTACTGAGGCTGGGAGTTGGCAATGAGGCTGGCAGTTCATCCTGAGACCATAATCTTTAAAGAGGCTGGGAGACTGTGCAGAGGCTGGGAGACTGTACTGAGGCTGGGAGACTGTACTGAGGCTGGGAGCATGTCCTGAGGCTGGAAGTCTGTGCTGAGGTGGGGAGACTATGCTGAGGCTGGGAGTCTGAACTGAGGTTGGAAGTCTGTACTGAGGCTGAGAGTGTATACTGAGGCTGGATGACTGTACTGAGGCTGAGGGTCTGTGCTGAGGCTGGGAGTCTGTACTGAGGCTGGGAGTCTGTGCTGAGGCTGTGAGTCGGTACTGAGGTTGGGAGACTGAACTGAGGCTGGGAGACTGTACTGAGGCTGGGAGTCTGTACTGAAGCTGGTAGTCTGTACTGAGGCTGGGAGACTGAACTGAGGCTAGGAGACTGTACTGAGGCTGGGAGTCTGTACTGAGGCGGGGCGTGTGTACTGAGACGTGGAGACTATGATAAGGCTGGGAGTCTGCACTGAGGCTGGGAGTCTGTGCTGCGACTGGGAGACTGTGCTGCGGCTGGAAGACTGTGCTGAGGCTGGAAGACTGTGCTGAGGCTGGAAGACTGTGCTGAGGCTGTGAGACTGTACTGAGGCTGGGAGTCTGTGCTGAGGCTGGGAGACTGTATTGAGGCTGGGAGTCTGAATTGAGGCTGGAAGTCCGTACTGAGGCTGGGAGACTGTATTGAGGCTGGGAGTCTGAATTGAGGCAGGAAGTCCGTACTGAGGCTGGGAGTTGGCAATGAGGCTGGCAGTTCATCCTGTGACCGTAATCTTTAAATGGTTGGGAGACTGTTCTGAGGCTGGGAGACTGTGCTGAGGCTGGGAGACTGTTCTGAGGCTGGGAGACTGTACTGAGGTTGGGCGACTGTGCTGAGGCTGGGAGACTGTACTGAGGCTGGGAGACTGTACTGAGGCTGGGAGACTGTGCTGAGGCTGGAATCTGAACTGAGGCTGGGAATCTGTACTGAGGCTGTGAGTCTGGACTGAGGCTGGGAGATTGAACTGAGGCTGGGAGACTGCACTGAGGCTGGGAGACTGTGCTGAGGCTAGAAGTCTGTACTGATGTGGGGAGGCTGTACTGAGGCGGGGAGTCTGTACTGAGGCTGGGAGACTGCACAGAGGCTGGGAGTCTGCACTGAGGCTGGGACTCTGTGCTGAGGCTGGGAGACTGGACTGAGACTGGGAGACGATGCTGAGGCTGGGAGACTGTGCTGATGCTGAGAGAATGTACAGAGGCTGGGAGTCTACACTGTGGCTGGAAGCCTGTGCTGAAGCTGGGAGACTGTGCTGAGGCTGGGAGTCAATACTGAGGCTGGGAGACTGTAAATAGACAGGGAGTCTGTACTGAGGCTGCGAGACTGTGCGGAGGCTGGGAGACTATACAGAGGCTGGGAGTCTGCGCTGAGGCTGGGAGTCTGTACTGAGGCAGGGACTCTGTACTGAGGCTGGGAGACAGCACTGAGGCTGGGAGACTGCACTGAGGCTGGGAGTCTGTGCTGAGGCTGGGAGACTGCACTGTGGCTGGGAGCCTGTACTGAGGCTGGGAGTCTGTGCTGAGGCTGGGAGTCTGTGCTGAGGCTGTGAGTCTGTATTGAGGCTGGGAGACTGAACTGAGGCTGGGAGACTGTACTGAGGCTGGGAGACAGCACTGAGGCTGGGAGTCTGTACTGAGGCGGGCAGTCTGTACTGAGGCGGGCAGTCTGTACTGAGGCTGGGAGACTGCACTGAGGCTGGGAGTCTGTGCTGAGGCTGGGAGTTTGTACTGAGGCTGGGAGACTGTACTGAGGCTGGGAGACTGTACTGAGGCTGGGAGACTGTACTGAGGCTGGGAGTCTGTGCTGAGGCTGGGAGTCTGTACTGAGACTGGGAGACTAGGCTGAGGCTGGGAGCATGTGCTGAGGTGGGGAGTCTGTACTGAGGCTGGGAGTTGGCAATGAGGCTGGCAGTTCATCCTGAGACCATAATCTTTAAAGAGGCTGGGAGACTGTGCAGAGGCTGGGAGACTGTACTGAGGCTGGGAGACTGTACTGAGGCTGGGAGTCTGTGCTGAGGCTGGGAGTCTGTGCTGAGGTGGGGAGACTATGCTGAGGCTGGGAGTCTGAACTGAGGTTGGAAGTCTGTACTGAGGCTGAGAGTGTATACTGAGGCTGGATGACTGTACTGAGGCTGAGGGTCTGTGCTGAGGCTGGGAGTCTGTACTGAGGCTGGGAGTCTGTGCTGAGGCTGTGAGTCGGTACTGAGGTTGGGAGACTGAACTGAGGCTGGGAGACTGAACTGAAGGTGGGAGCATGTGCTGAGGCTGGGAATCTGTACTGAGGCGGAGAGTCTGTACTGAGACTTGGAGACTATGCTAAGGCTGGGAGACGGCACTGAGGCTACGAGTCTGTACTGCGACTGTGAGACTGTACTGAGGCTTGGAGTCTGTGGTGAGGCTGTGAGTCGGTACTGAGGTTGGGAGACTGAACTGAGGCTGGGAGACTGTACTGAGGCTGGGAGTCTGTACTGAAGCTGGTAGTCTGTACTGAGGCTGGGAGACTGAACTGAGGCTAGGAGACTGTACTGAGGCTGGGAGTCTGTACTGAGGCGGGGCGTGTGTACTGAGACGTGGAGACTATGATAAGGCTGGGAGTCTGCACTGAGGCTGGGAGTCTGTGCTGCGACTGGGAGACTGTGCTGCGGCTGGAAGACTGTGCTGAGGCTGGGAGACTGTATTGAGGCTGGGAGTCTGAATTGAGGCTGGAAGGCCGTACTGAGGCTGGGAGACTGTATTGAGGCTGGGAGTCTGAATTGAGGCAGGAAGTCCGTACTGAGGCTGGGAGTTGGCAATGAGGCTGGCAGTTCATCCTGTGACCGTAATCTTTAAATGGTTGGGAGACTGTTCTGAGGCTGGGAGACTGTGCTGAGGCTGGGAGACTGTTCTGAGGCTGGGAGACTGTACTGAGGTTGGGCGACTGTGCTGAGGCTGGGAGACTGTACTGAGGCTGGGAGACTGTACTGAGGCTGGGAGACTGTGCTGAGGCGGGGAGTGTACACTGAGTCTGGACAACTGTACTGAGGCTGGGAGTCTGCACTGAGGCTGGGAGACTGTACGGAGGCTGGGAGTCTGAACTGAGGCTGGAAGTCTGTACTGAGGCTGGGAGTGTATACTGAGGCTGGACAACTGTACTGAGGCTGGGAGTCTGCGCTGTGGCTGGGAGACTGTACTGAGGCTGGGAGTCTGAACTGAGGCTGGGAGTTCATCCTGAGACCGTAATCTTTAAATAGGCTTGGAGACTGTGCTGAGGCTGGGAGATTGTGCTGAGGGTGGGAGACTGTACTGAGGCTGGGAGTCTGTACTGAGGCGGGGAGTCTGTACTGCGACTGGGAGACTATGCTGAGGCTGTGAACATGTGCTGAGGGTGGGAGTCTGTACTGAGGCGGGGAGTCTGTACTGCGACTGGGAGACTATGCTGAGGCTGTGAACATGTGCTGAAGGTGGGAGTCTGTTCTGAGGCGGGGAGTCTGTACTGAGGCTGGGAGACTGTACTGAGACTGAGAGACAGTACTGAGGCTGGGAATCTATGCTGAGGGTGGGAAACTGAACGGAGGCTGGAAGACTGCACTGTGGCTGGGAGCATGTACTGAGGCTGGAAGTCTGTGCTGACGCTGAGAGACTGTACAGAGGCTGGGAGTCTACACTGTGGCTGGGAGTCTGTGCTGAGGTTACGAGTCTGTGCTGAGGCTGGGAGTCTGTACTGCGACTGGGAGACTGTGCTGAGGCTGGGAGTCTGAACTGAGGTTGGAAGTCTGTACTGAGGCTGAGAGTGTATATTGAGGCTGGATGACAGTACTGAGGCTAGGGGTCTGCGCTGAGGCTGGGAGTCTGTACTGAGGCTGGGAGTCTGTGGTGAGGCTGTGAGTCGGTACTGAGATTGGGAGACTGAACTGAGGCTGGGAGACTGTACTGAGGCTGGGAGTCTGCGCTGAGGCTGGGAGTCTGTACTGAGTCTGGGAGTCTGTGCTGAGGCTGTGAGTCAGTACTGAGGTTGGGAGACTGAACTGAGGCTGGGAGACTGTACTGAATGTGGGAGCATGTGCTGAGGCTGGGAATCTGTACTGAGGCAGAGAGTCTGTACTGAGACTTGGAGACTATGCTAATGCTGGGAGACGGCACTGAGGCTGCGAGTCTGTGCTGAGGCTGGGAGTCTGTACTGCGACTGGGAGACTATGCTGAGGCTGTGAACATGTGCTGAAGGTGGGAGTCTGTTCTGAGGCGGGGAGTCTGTACTGAGGCTGGGAGACTGTACTGAGACTGAGAGACAGTACTGAGGCTGGGAATCTATGCTGAGTGTGGGAAACTGAACGGAGGCTGGAAGACTGCACTGTGGCTGGGAGCATGTCCTGAGGCTGGAAGTCTGTGCTGACGCTGAGAGACTGTACAGAGGTTGGGAGTCTATACTGTGGCTGGGAGTCTGTGCTGGGCTAGGAGACTATGCTGAGGCTGGGAGTCTGAACTGAGGTTGGAAGTCTGTACTGAGGCTGAGAGTGTATACTGAGGCTGGATGACTGTACTGAGGCTGAGGGTCTGCGCTGAGGCTGGGAGTCTGTACTGAGGCTGGGAGTCTGTGCTGAGGCTGTGAGTCGGTACTGAGGTTGGGAGACTGAACTGAGGCTGGGAGACACTACTGAGGCTGGGAGTCTGCGCTGATGCTGTGAGTCTGTACTGAGGCTGGGAGTCTGTGCTGAGGCTGTGAGTCAGTATTGAGATTGGGAGACTGAACTGAGGCTGGGAGACTGTACTGAAGGTGGGAGCATGTGCTGAGGCTGGGAATCTGTACTGAGGCGGAGAGTCTGTACTGAGACTTGGAGACTATGCTAAGGCTGGGAGACGGCACTGAGGCTACGAGTCTGTACTGCGACTGGGAGACTGTACTGAGGCTTGGAGTCTGTGGTGAGGCTGTGAGTCGGTACTGAGGTTGGGAGACTGAACTGAGGCTGGGAGACTGTACTGAGGCTGGGAGTCTGTACTGAAGCTGGTAGTCTGTACTGAGGCTGGGAGACTGAACTTAGGCTAGGAGACTGTACTGAGGCTGGGAGTCTGTACTGAGGCGGGGCGTGTGTACTGAGACGTGGAGACTATGATAAGGCTGGGAGTCTGCACTGAGGCTGGGAGTCTGTGCTGCGACTGGGAGACTGTGCTGAGGCTGGAAGACTGTGCTGAGGCTGGAAGACTGTGCTGAGGCTGGAAGACTGTGCTGAGGCTGTGAGACTGTACTGAGGCTGGGAGTCTGTGCTGAGGCTGGGAGACTGTATTGAGGCTGGGAGTCTGAATTGAGGCTGGAAGGCCGTACTGAGGCTGGGAGACTGTATTGAGGCTGGGAGTCTGAATTGAGGCAGGAAGTCCGTACTGAGGCTGGGAGTTGGCAATGAGGCTGGCAGTTCATCCTGTGACCGTAATCTTTAAATGGTTGGGAGACTGTTCTGAGGCTGGGAGACTGTGCTGAGGCTGGGAGACTGTTCTGAGGCTGGGAGACTGTACTGAGGTTGGGCGACTGTGCTGAGGCTGGGAGACTGTGCTGAGGCTGGGAGACTGTTCTGAGGCTGGGAGACTGTACTGAGGTTGGGCGACTGTGCTGAGGCTGGGAGACTGTACTGAGGCTGGGAGACTGTACTGAGGCTGGGAGACTGTGCTGAGGCGGGGAGTGTACACTGAGTCTGGACAACTGTACTGAGGCTGGGAGTCTGCACTGAGGCTGGGAGACTGTACGGAGGCTGGGAGTCTGAACTGAGGCTGGAAGTCTGTACTGAGGCTGGGAGTGTATACTGAGGCTGGACAACTGTACTGAGGCTGGGAGTCTGCGCTGTGGCTGGGAGACTGTACTGAGGCTGGGAGTCTGAACTGAGGCTGGGAGTTCATCCTGAGACCGTAATCTTTAAATAGGCTTGGAGACTGTGCTGAGGCTGGGAGATTGTGCTGAGGGTGGGAGACTGTACTGAGGCTGGGAGTCTGTACTGAGGCGGGGAGTCTGTACTGCGACTGGGAGACTATGCTGAGGCTGTGAACATGTGCTGAGGGTGGGAGTCTGTACTGAGGCGGGGAGTCTGTACTGCGACTGGGAGACTATGCTGAGGCTGTGAACATGTGCTGAAGGTGGGAGTCTGTTCTGAGGCGGGGAGTCTGTACTGAGGCTGGGAGACTGTACTGAGACTGAGAGACAGTACTGAGGCTGGGAATCTATGCTGAGGGTGGGAAACTGAACGGAGGCTGGAAGACTGCACTGTGGCTGGGAGCATGTACTGAGGCTGGAAGTCTGTGCTGACGCTGAGAGACTGTACAGAGGCTGGGAGTCTACACTGTGGCTGGGAGTCTGTGCTGAGGTTACGAGTCTGTGCTGAGGCTGGGAGTCTGTACTGCGACTGGGAGACTGTGCTGAGGCTGGGAGTCTGAACTGAGGTTGGAAGTCTGTACTGAGGCTGAGAGTGTATATTGAGGCTGGATGACAGTACTGAGGCTGGGGGTCTGCGCTGAGGCTGGGAGTCTGTACTGAGGCTGGGAGTCTGTGGTGAGGCTGTGAGTCGGTACTGAGATTGGGAGACTGAACTGAGGCTGGGAGACTGTACTGAGGCTGGGAGTCTGCGCTGAGGCTGGGAGTCTGTACTGAGTCTGGGAGTCTGTGCTGAGGCTGTGAGTCAGTACTGAGATTGGGAGACTGAACTGAGGCTGGGAGACTGTACTGAATGTGGGAGCATGTGCTGAGGCTGGGAATCTGTACTGAGGCAGAGAGTCTGTACTGAGACTTGGAGACTATGCTAATGCTGGGAGACGGCACTGAGGCTGCGAGTCTGTGCTGAGGCTGGGAGTCTGTACTGCGACTGGGAGACTATGCTGAGGCTGTGAACATGTGCTGAAGGTGGGAGTCTGTTCTGAGGCGGGGAGTCTGTACTGAGGCTGGGAGACTGTACTGAGACTGAGAGACAGTACTGAGGCTGGGAATCTATGCTGAGTGTGGGAAACTGAACGGAGGCTGGAAGACTGCACTGTGGCTGGGAGCATGTCCTGAGGCTGGAAGTCTGTGCTGACGCTGAGAGACTGTACAGAGGCTGGGAGTCTATACTGTGGCTGGGAGTCTGTGCTGAGGCTAGGAGACTATGCTGAGGCTGGGAGTCTGAACTGAGGTTGGACGTCTGTACTGAGGCTGAGAGTGTATACTGAGGCTGGATGACTGTACTGAGGCTGAGGGTCTGCGCTGAGGCTGGGAGTCTGTACTGAGGCTGGGAGTCTGTGCTGAGGCTGTGAGTCGGTACTGAGGTTGGGAGACTGAACTGAGGCTGGGAGACTGTACTGAGGCTGGGAGTCTGTGCTGAGGCTGTGAGTCAGTATTGAGATTGGGAGACTGAACTGAGGCTGGGAGACTGTACTGAAGGTGGGAGCATGTGCTGAGGCTGGGAATCTGTACTGAGGCGGAGAGTCTGTACTGAGACTTGGAGACTATGCTAAGGCTGGGAGACGGCACTGAGGCTACGAGTCTGTACTGCGACTGGGAGACTGTACTGAGGCTGGGAGTCTGTACTGAGGCTTGGAGGCTGTGGTGAGGCTGTGAGTCGGTACTGAGGATGGGAGACTGAACTGAGGCTGGGAGACTGTACTGAGGCTGGGAGTCTGCGCTGAGGCTGGGAGTCTGTACTGAGTCTGGGAGTCTGTGCTGAGGCTGTGAGTCAGTACTGAGATTGGGAGACTGAACTGAGGCTGGGAGACTGTACTGAGGCGGCGAGTCTGTACTGAGACTGGGAGACTATGCTGAGGCTGGGAGCATGTGCTGAGGCGGGGAGTCTGTACTGAGGCTGGGAGACAGCACTGAGGCTGGGAGACAGCACTGAGCCTGGGAGACTGCACTGAGCCTGGGAGCCTGTGCTGAGGCTGGGAGACTGCACTGAGGCTGGGAGAATATGCTGAGGCTGGATGCATGTGCTGAGGCTGGGAGTCTGTACTGAGGCTGGGAGACAGCACTGAGGCTGGGAGTCTGTACTGAGGCGGGGAGACAGCACTGAGGCTGGGAGTCTGTACTGAGGCTGGGAGACAGCACTGAGGCTGGGAGTCTGTACTGAGGCGGGGAGTCTGTACTGAGGCTGGGAGACAGCACTGAGGCTGGTAGTCTGCACTGACGTTGGGAGTGTGTACTGAGGCGGGGAGTCTGTACTGAGACTGGGAGAGTATGCTCAGGCTGGGAGCATGTGCTGAGGCTGGGATTCTGTACTGATGCAGAGAGTCTGTACTGAGGCTGGGAGACCGCACTGAGGCTGGGAGTCTGTGCTGAGGCTGGGAGACTGCACTGAGGCTGGAAGATTGTGCTGAGGCTGGAAGACTATACTGTGGCTGGGAGACTGTACTGAGGCTGGGAGTCTGTGCTGAGGCTGGGAGACTGCACTGAGGCTGGAAGATTGTGCTGAGGCTGGAAGACTATACTGTGGCTGGGAGACTGTACTGAGGCTGGGAGCATGTGCTGAGGCTGGGCGTCTGTACTGAGGCGGGGAGTCTGCGCTGAGGCTTGGAGACTGCACTGAGGCTGGAAGACTGTACTGAGGCTGGAAGTATGTACTCACGATGGGATTTGGCAATGAGGCTGGCGGTTCATCCTGAGACCGTAATCTTTAAAGAGGCTGGGAGACTGTGCCGAGGCTGGGAGTGTATACTGAGGCTGGACAACTGTACTGAGGCTGGGAGTCTGGACTGAGGCTGGAAGTCTGTACTGAGGCTGGGAGACTGTGCTGAGGCTGAGAGACTGTACTGAGGCTGGGAGACTGTGCTGAGGCTGAGAGACTGTACTGAGGCTGGGAGACTGTGCTGAGGCTGTGAACATGTGCTGAGGCTGGGAGTCTGTACTGAGGCTGGAAGACTGCACTGAGGCTGGGAGACTGCTGAGGCTGGATGACTGTGCTGAGGCTGAGAGACTGTACTGAGGTTGGGAGACTGTACTGAGGCTGTGAACATGTGCTGAGGCTGGGAGTCTGTACTGAGGCTGGGAGTCTGTGCTGAGGCTGGGAGACTGTACTGAGGCTGGGAGTCTGGACTGAGGCTGGAAGTCTGTGCTGAGGCTGGGAGTTGGCAATGAGGCTGGCAGTTCATCCTGAGACCGCAATCTTTAAAGAGGCTGGGAGACTGTGCAGAGGCTGGGAGTCTGTACTGAGGCAGGGAGACTATTCTGAGGCTGGGAGCATGTGCTGAGGCTGGGAGTCTGTACTGAAGCTGGTAGTCTGTACTGAGGGTGGGAGACTGAACTGAGGCTGGGAGACTGTACTGAGGCTGGGAGACTGTGCTGAGGCTGGGAGTCTGTACTGAGGGTGGGAGACTGAACTGAGGCTGGAAGACAGTACTGAGGCTGGGAGACTGTGCTGAGGCTGGGAGACAGCACTGAGGCTGGGAGTCTGTACTGAGGCGGGGAGTCTGTACTGAGAGTGGAAGACTATGCTGAGGCTGGAAGCATGTGCTGAGGCTGGGAGTCTGTACTGAGGCTGGGAGTCTGTGCTGAGGCTGGGAGTCTGTGCTGAGGCTGGGAGTCTGTGCTGTGGCCGGGAATCTATACTGAGGCTGGGAGTCTGTACTGAGGCTGTGAGACAGCACTGAATCTGGGAGGCTGTACTGAGACTGGGAGTCTGTGCTGAGGCTGGCAGTCTGTACTGAGGCGGGGAGTCTGTACTGAGGCTAGGAGTCTGTGCTGAGGCTGGAAGACTGTACAGTAGCTGGGAGCCTGTACTGAGGCTGGAAGACTGTGCTGAGGCTGAGAGACTGTACTGATGCTGGGAGACTGTGCTGAGGCTGGGGGTCTGTACTGAGACCTGGAGACTATGCTAAGGCTGGGAGACTGTACTGAGGCTGGGAGTCTGTACTGAGGCTGAGAGACTGCACTCAGGCTGGGAGACTGTGCTCAGGCTGGAAGACTGTGCTGAGGCTGAGAGACTGTACTGAGGCTGGGAGACTGTGCTGAGGCTGGGAGTCTGTACTGAGGCTAGGAGTCTGTGCTGAGGCTGGAACCCTGTACTGAGGCTGGGAGTGTACACTGAGGCTGGACAACTCTACTGAGGCAGGGAGTCTGCGCTGAGGCTGGGAGTCTGCACTGAAGCTGGAAGATTGTGCTGAGGCTGGAAGATTGTACTGTTGCTGGGAGCCTGTACTGAGGCTGGGAGTCTATGCTGAGGCTGTGAGTTGGTACTGAGGCTGGGAGACTGAACTGAGGCTGGGAGACAGGACTGAGGCTGGGAGTTTGTACTTAGGCTGGACAACTGTACTGAGGCTGGGAGTCTGCACTGAAGCTGGAAGATTGTGCTGAGGCTGGAAGATTGTACTGTTGCTGGGAGCCTGTACTGAGGCTGGGAGTCTATGCTGAGGCTGTGAGTTGGTACTGAGGCTGGGAGACTGAACTGAGGCTGGGAGACAGGACTGAGGCTGGGAGTTTGTACTTAGGCTGGACAACTGTACTGAGGTTGGGAGTCTGCGCTGAAGCTGGGAGTCTGTACTGAGGCTGGGAGTTGGCAATGAGGCTGGCAGTTCATCCTGAGACCATAATCTTTAAAGAGGTTGGGAGACTGTGCTGATGCTGGGAGACTGTTCTGAGGCTTGGAGACTGTACTGAGGCTGGGAGTCTGTACTGAGGCGGGTAGTCTGTACTGAGACTGGGAGACTACGCTAAGGCTGGGAGACTGCACTGAGGCTGGGAGACTGTGCTGAGGCTGGCAGTCTGTACTGAGGCGGGGAGTCTGTACTGAGGCTGGGAGTCTCTGCTGAGACTGGGAGACTGCACTGAGGCTGGAAGATTGTGCTGAGGCTGGAAGACTGTACTGTGGCGGGGAGTCTGTACTGAGGCTGGGAGACAGCACTGAGGCTGGGAGACGATGCTGAGGCTGGGAGACTGCACTGAGGCTGGGGGTTTGTGCTGAGGGAGGGAGACTGCACTGAGGCTGGAAGACCACTGTGGCTGGGAGCCTGTACTGAGGCTAGAAGACTGTGCTGAGGCTGAGAGACTGTGCTGAGGCTGGGAGGATGTGCTGAGGCTGTGAGTCGGTACTGAGGCTGGGAGACTGAACTGAGCCTGGGAGTCTGTGCTGAAGCTGGGAGACTGCCCTGAGGCTGGAAGACTGTAAATAGACAGGGAGACTGTACTGAGGCCAGGAGTCTGTACTGAGGCCGGGAGTCTGTACTGAGGCTGGGAGTTCTGTGCTGAGGGTGGGAATCTATACTGAGGCTGGTAGTCTGTACTGAGGCTGTGTGTCTGTGCTGAGGCTGGGAGACTGCACTGAGGCTGGAAGATTGTGCTCAGGTTAGAAGACTGTACTGTGGCTGGGAGCCTGTACTGAGACTGGAAGACTGTGCTGAGGCTGGGAGTCTGTACTGCGGCTCGGAATTGGCAATGAGGCTGGCAGTTCATCCTGAGATCGGGAATCTTTAAAGAGGCTGGGAGACTGTGCTGAGGCTGGAAGACTCTACTGAGGCTGGGAGTCTGTGCTGAGGCTGGGATTCTATACTGAGGCTGGGAGTCTGTACTGAGTCTGTGAGTCTGTACTGAGGCTGGGAGACTGCACTCAGGCTGGGAGGCTGTACTGAGGCTGTGAGTCTGTACTGTGGCCTGGTGACTCAACTGAGGCTGGGAGACTGTACTGAGGCCGGGAGACTGTGCTGAGGCTGGGAGCATGTGCTGAGGCTGGGAGTCTGTACTGAGGCGGGGAGTCTGTACTGAGACTGGGAGGCTATGCTGAGGCTGGGATTCTATACTGAGGCTGGAAGACTGTGCTGAGGCTGGGAGACTGTACTGAGGCTGGGAGACTGTAAATAGACAGGGAGACTGTACTGAGGCCAGGAGTCTGTACTGAGGCCGGGAGTCTGTACTGAGGCTGGGAGTTCTGTGCTGAGGGTGGGAATCTATACTGAGGCTGGTAGTCTGTACTGAGGCTGTGTGTCTGTGCTAAGGCTGGGAGACTGCACTGAGGCTGGGAGACTGTGCTGAGGCTGGGAGGCTGTACTGTGGCTGGAAGCATGTACTGAGGCTGGGAGACTGTGCTGAGGCTGGGAGTCTATACTGAGGGTGGACAACTGTGCTGAGGCTGGAAGTCTGCACTGAGGCTGAGAGTCTGCGCTGAGGCTGGGAGACTGTAAATAGACAGGGAGACTGTACTGAGGCTGTGAGTCTGTGCTGAGGGTGTGAATCTATACTGAGGCTGGTAGTCTGTGCTGAGGCTGGGAGACTGAACTGAGGCTGGGAGTCTGTACTGAGGCGGGTAGTCTGTACTGAGACTGGGAGACTACGCTAAGGCTGGGAGACTGCACTGAGGCTGGGAGACTGTGCTGAGGCTGGCAGTCTGTACTGAGGCGGGGAGTCTGTACTGAGGCTGGGAGTCTCTGCTGAGACTGGGAGACTGCACTGAGGCTGGAAGATTGTGCTGAGGCTGGAAGACTGTACTGTGGCGGGGAGTCTGTACTGAGGCTGGGAGACAGCACTGAGGCTGGGAGACGATGCTGAGGCTGGGAGACTGCACTGAGGCTGGGGGTTTGTGCTGAGGGAGGGAGACTGCACTGAGGCTGGAAGACCACTGTGGCTGGGAGCCTGTACTGAGGCTAGAAGACTGTGCTGAGGCTGAGAGACTGTGCTGAGGCTGGGAGGATGTGCTGAGGCTGTGAGTCGGTACTGAGGCTGGGAGACTGAACTGAGCCTGGGAGTCTGTGCTGAAGCTGGGAGACTGCCCTGAGGCTGGAAGACTGTAAATAGACAGGGAGACTGTACTGAGGCCAGGAGTCTGTACTGAGGCCGGGAGTCTGTACTGAGGCTGGGAGTTCTGTGCTGAGGGTGGGAATCTATACTGAGGCTGGTAGTCTGTACTGAGGCTGTGTGTCTGTGCTGAGGCTGGGAGACTGCACTGAGGCTGGGAGACTGTGCTGAGGCTGGGAGGCTGTACTGTGGCTGGAAGCATGTACTGAGGCTGGGAGACTGTGCTGAGGCTGGGAGTCTATACTGAGGGTGGACAACTGTGCTGAGGCTGGAAGTCTGCACTGAGGCTGAGAGTCTGCGCTGAGGCTGGGAGACTGTAAATAGACAGGGAGACTGTACTGAGGCTGTGAGTCTGTGCTGAGGGTGTGAATCTATACTGAGGCTGGTAGTCTGTGCTGAGGCTGGGAGACTGAACTGAGGCTGGGGGGCTGTACTGAGGCTGGGGGGCTGTACTGAGGCTGGGAGACTGTGCTGAGGCTGGGAGTCTGTACTGAGGCTGGAAGTTGGCAATGAGGCTGGCAGTTCATCTTTAAAGAGTCTGAGAGACTGCACTGAGGTTGGGAGGCTGTACTGAGACTGGGAGTCCGTGCTGAGGCTGTGAGTCTGTACTTAGGCTGGAAGTCTGTACTGAGCTGGGAGTCTGTGCTGTGGCTGGGACACTGTGTTGAGGCTGGGAGTCCGTACTGAGGCTGGGAGATTGTACTGCGGCTGGGTGTCTGTCCTGAGGCTGGGAGTCTGTAATTAGGCTGGGAGTCTGTGCTGAGGCTGGGAGTCTGTACTGAGGCTGGGCGTCTTTACTGAGGCTGGGAGTCTATGCTGAGGCTGGGAGACTATACTGATGCTGGGAGACTGTGCTGAGGCTTGGAGACTGTACTGAGCTGGAAGACTGTGCTGAGGCTGTGAGTCTCTGCTGAGGCTGGGAGACTCTACTGAGGCTGGGAGACTGTACTGAGGCTGGGAGACTGTACTGAGCTGGAAGACTGTGCTGAGGCTGGGTGTCTGTATTGAGGCTGGGAGACTGTACTGAGGCTGGAGACTGTACTGATGCTGGGAGGCTGTGCTGAGGCTGGGTGTCTGTATTGAGGCTGGGAGACTGTACTGAGGCTGGATACTGTACTGAGGCTGGGAGACTGTACTGAGGCTGGAGACTGTACTGATGCTGGGAGGCTGTGCTGAGGCTGGGAGGCTGTGCTGTGGTTGGGAGACTGTTCTGGGGCTGGGAAACTCTCCTGAGGCTGGGAGACTGTACTGACTTCACTTTGGAAACAAGGACGGGAGAAAGAAGAAAAGATCAAAAAACAAGAAAAGAGAAAAAGAAGGTAAAGAAACAGACGGTGTCACTCAGCTCCAACAAAGGAGTCCTATACTACTGCCATCTTGGACACGAGGTCAGAGATGAGTTTGCAAGCTAGCCTGTGTACATCAAACATAAAAGAACAAAAGCAGTGTAGTATGATTTTGAAGAAGATGATTTGGAAACAAATTCCAATACTCACTGTTCAACTGGAAGAATTACACCACAAGGTTTCATGTTTTAAACAAAGGTGTTTGCTGTATAAGAATGAAACAAGTCTGACTTAGTAATGTTATATTTCACAAGCGCTTATGTTTTAAGAACATCCCAATGGGTCATTCCCTACTCTATTACATTTATATTTAAGAATTCATTCCAGGATCTTGAGGGCTCCTTCACATGAGCCAAGGTGTGCCACAGCACTTAGGAATTCACTACATTCTCCAAAGTCTAAGATTAATTGGGGGCCTTCTACTCGCATCCGGGTGAATATCCCCTTCAACACCTGACAATCTGGGCATCACTGTCTCCTTGCTTAGTGATCCATCGCTCTTGGCAGCTGTCTATTTCTGTTCTAGCTGAGCCAGCTCCAGCATTAGAAACTGCCTGAACTGCTGTGCTCTTCCAGCACCACTAATCCAGAATTGTGGCCTTCATCAGTCAGGACATTGAGCATTGAAGTTTGGAAGTTATGTTGCAGTTGATGAGTCTGCACTTGGTGTATTATGCTCGGCTTTGGTTACCTTGCTACAAGAAGGATGTTATTAAAGAGTGCAGAAGACATTCACAAGGATGTTGACAGGACAGCATGGCTTTGTGCATGGGAAATCATGTCTCACAAACTTGATTGAGTTTTTTGAAGAAGAGCAAAGAGGATTGATGTGGGTAGAACAGTGGACGTGATCTAAACGGACTTCAGTAAGGTGTTCGACAAGGTTCCCCATGGGAGACTGATTAGCAAGGTTAGATCTCATGGAATACAGGGAGAACTAGCCATTTGAATACAGAACTGGCTCAAAGGTAGAAGACAGAGGGTGGTGGTGGAGGGTTGTTTTTCAGACTGGAGGCCTGTGACCAGTGGAGTGCCACAAGGATTGGTGCTGGGTCCACTACTTTTCATCATTTATACAAATGATTTGGGTGTTAGGAGGTATAGTTAGTAAGTTTGGAGATGGCATTAAAATTGGAGGTGTAGTAGACAGTGAAGAGGGTTACCTCAGCTTACAACAGGATCTTGATCAGATGAGCCAATGAGCTGATGGGGGCCAGATGGAGTTCAATTGAGATAAATGTAAGATGCTGCATTTTGGAAAAGCAAATCAGAGTAGACTTACACACTTAACGGTAAGGGCCTGGGGAGTCTTACTGAACAAAGAGACTTTGGAGTGCAGGTTCATAGTTCCTTGAAAGTGGAGTTGCGGGTAGACAGGATAGTGAAAAAGGTGTTTGGTATGCTTTCCTTTATTGGTCAGCATATTGAGTACAGGAGTTGGGAGGTCATGTTGCGGCTGTACAGGTCATTGGTTAGGCCACTTTTGCAGTATTGTGTCCTATTCTGGTCTCCTTCCAATTGGAAGAATGTTATGAAACTTGGAAGGGTTCAGAAAAGATTTACAAGGATGTTGCCAGGGTTGGAGGATCTGAGCTATAGCGAGAGGCTGAATAGGCTGGGGCTGTTTTCCCTGGAGCATTGGAGGCTGATGAATGACAGTATAGAGGTTTATAAAATCGTGAGGGGTATGGATTCAGTAAATAGACAAGGTATTTTCCCAGGAGTGGGAGAGTCCAGAACTAGAGGGCAGAGTTTGAGGGTGAGAGCGGAAAAATTTAAAAGAGACCTAAGGGCAGCTTTCTCAAACAGACGGTGGTGTGGGTATGGAATGTGCTGCCAGTGGAAGTGGTGGAGGCTGGTACAATTACAGCATTTAAAAGGCATCTGGATGGGTATATGAATAGGAAGTGTTTAGAGAGATATGGGTAAAGTGCTGGCAAATGGGACTAGATTAGGTTTGGATATCTGGTCGACATGGACAAGTTGGACCGAAGGGTCTGTTTCCATGCTGTATATCTCCATGACTCCATGACTAAATAGTCTGGGTTATAGGGAGAGGTTGGACAAGCTAGGACATTTTATTTTAGAGTGTAGGAGACTCAGGGAGGATCTTATAGAAGTGTATAAGATCATGAGAGGCATGGATATGGTGAATGAACTCAGTCTTTTTCCCATGGTTGGGGAATCTAGAACTGGAGGGCATCAGTTTAAAGTTAGAAGGGAAAGAAAAAAAGGGAACCTGAGGGGCAACGTTTTTACACAGAGGATGGTACATACATGGAATGAGATGCCAGCGGAAGTGGTTGAAGCGGGTATATTAACAACATTTAATAGGCATTTGGACAAATACATGGTTAGGAAAGGTTTAGAAGGGTTTGGGCCAAGTGCAGGGAAATGGGATTAACGTGGATGGACATTTTGGTCGGCATGGGGTGAAGGGCTTGTCTCCGTGCTGTAGGACTCTATGACTCTCTGACTGTAAGGTGACAATGGCAATAGCTGGGCAATTGCTGTCCAAAAGAATGAAGCAGAGGTTTTGATTTTAAGTTATTGAAATTAAGTAGGTGAGTTGGCTCTTGTGGTGGTTTCCCTCCCTCTGTTTCTGCGTGTCATCTCAGATCAGAAATGCTTCCAGTGTCATTCTCTGTTGAGTGTTGTCATGAGGTTTGTAAGCTCATTGTTAACAATCAGCAGAATTTGTTTCACTTGAAGTTTTTTGGGTTGCCAGAATGTTTTTATGTCTTGCTTTATCTCGAAGTCATGACATCCTAACTTCTCACAATTGGCACCATTTCAAAATAATGTCGCTAACCACTGCTCAGTAAGTTATCACAGGGACTCACCAATTTCACCACACTCCTCCCCTTACTGTGACAAGGTTCGCCCCTTTTTATTTGTCATGAGATGTTGACCTCAGTATCTAGTGACTGGCCTTCCTTAATTGTCCAGCAAACAGGTTAAGAATCAACCACGTTGCTGTAGGTCCGGAATCACATGTAGGCCAGACCAGGATCAGGATGATAGCTTCCTTCCCCCCAGACCTACAATTCTATGGATCTGGAGTCATGTCCCTTTCCCCATAGGACATTTGTGAGCAAGGTGAGTTTTTATGACAATCAACAATCGTTAAATTTATTGTATCTTCTCCAGTAATAGTTGATTTCATGTAAAAGTGGGCCCCCTTATTTTAGGCCAAACAATGTGGAATTTTCCGTATATCTCATGTAAAACTCAGTGCTAGTTCCTCACAGTTAGCAGATCAACATTTATGAGTCACTCTGCTGGTCATCATGTCCCGCTCCAGTATTCCAGTCCGCTGGCTGTTGTGCTCCACTCTAGGTTTTCAGAATTACCGTAATTCTTC
The DNA here is from genome assembly GCF_047496795.1 of Chiloscyllium punctatum. Taxonomy (NCBI): domain Eukaryota; kingdom Metazoa; phylum Chordata; class Chondrichthyes; order Orectolobiformes; family Hemiscylliidae; genus Chiloscyllium; species Chiloscyllium punctatum. The sequence continues at coordinate 158,845,558 of NC_092739.1, read as the reverse complement.
TTTTTCTCTTTACTCATTTAGAGATCAGTTGGGCTTCTGCTAATGACATGCCATGAATTTTGATGGGCATGAATTTAAGCCCCCTCAAAAGCGATATCCATCAAATAGTCGACCCCATAAATTTAACCTTAAAAAGTAGTGAAAAAAATTGACTATTACTTCAGTATATACGGTAGATTGAATTGTCATGTGTACTCAAGTACAGAAATCCAGGTGTACCGTGAAAAGTGTACAGTGTTGCCACACAATGCACCATCTCAGGTACAAAGATATCTAGATGTAAAAACTTAGGTACACCGGAGGGTCAGTGTGGACGTGTTGGGATGAATGGCCTGTTTCCACACTGTAGGGATTCTATGATGATTCAAGTCTCACCCACCAACAGAAACAACTTGCCTGCCTCGATCTTAACCATCCTTTTCATAATATTATATGTTTTTCTAAGATCCCCTCTCATTCTTCTAAATTCTAGTGAGTACAGTCCCAGGCGACTCAACCTCTCCTCATTGGGTTACCCTCCCATCTCTGAAATCAACCTGGTGAACCTCCTCTGTACCACCTCCAAAGCCACTATGTCCTTCCTCAAGTAAGGAGACCAGAATTGCACACAATACTCCAGGTATGGCCTCACCAATGTACTCTCCTGATATGTACGGGTCATTCTGTTATGAAGCACATTTCGTTAACACGAATTCGCCATAATGTGATTGACGAATTGGGGGCATTGTTTCTAAAGCGTACACTTTTAAAATGTGTGTTGGCTGTAATGCAATTACATCACCAATACTTTAAGCGCTGTTTCTAAAGCGTGATTTTTCTATCATGCAGGGTTGTGCAAGAACACAACCATCATGTTATCGAAGAATTACCTGTATCTCAAAGACGGTGGGCAGGCATTGGAAAATCAGGGAATAATCCATAGGGCACAGAATTCCCAATTGCTAACCTACTACCTCACAGTTCCAGTTCCATCCTCAGCTGACTGTCTGTGTGGAGTTTGCACATCTTCCCTGTGTCTGCGTGGGTTTGCTCCGGGTGCTCTGGTTTCCTTCCAGAGTCCAAAGGTGTGCAGGTTAGGTGGATTGGCCATGTGGAATTGGCCACACTGTCCAGGGGTGTGTAGATTAGGTGGGTTACCCAAATTTCTCTATTTAGAAATGCAGGGGATCAGGGATTGGACAGGATGCCCTTTGGAAGGGTGGTGTGAGATCGATGGGTCAAATGTCCTGCTTCCACACTGTAGGGCTTCTATTCTATGAGCTACTGAGGTGGCCAATCCAGCTGATTTTCTGCTCATTGACCACCATACCCAGGGTGTTGATATAAATCAGTGACAAAAATAGGAATTGCTGGAAAAGCTCAGCAGATCTGGCAGCATCTATGGAGAGAAATCAGAGTTAACATTTCGTGGTTGAGGGATCCTTCCTCAGAACTGGGTGTTCCCAGTTACTACCACATGGGAAGGACGCGCTTTGAGCAGAGTCCTTGGAGTAAAGCATGGGATATTTCCTTGGACACTTTTAGATGGAGTTTGGTCCATGGAAACAAAGCCAACGATTGATGTGGCCACAGGCTTAAGAAAGAATGCTGGCAAATGGATATTTTTTTCCCTATCTCATTGTGTAGCAAGTGAGAGGACGAGTTCAGCTCAACACCTCGGGCAGAAAAATATTTTCAAACAATTGGTGTACTCATTTCCCTTCGAAAGAAATCCAATTAAGCCTGCCTTCGTGTCCCGCTTCCCCAGACAGAAGCCGAGTAAATAATCAAAGGGGGAGGGGGTCGATTAAAGAGTAAAACTTTTTTTTTATTAGACTCTTCTGCTTAGAAAATTAGATCCATTTAGAGCAAAAATAATGTGATGGAAACATCTTGGGACTTTAGATTCTTGCTTCCTTCTCACAGCTGTCAATTGTCTCAGAAACAAAGCTCCATGGAAATAATTTACATCTAATCTGAGAGACTCATTAAAAGCAGAATATAATGTTAAGTTTGATTTAAGTTTGACTGTCATACATTGCTTGGAAGCTGGAACAGGCACCATATGTCCAAATATGGAATCTCAGGGATTCAAGGCAAAGGAAGCCATTTGACCCTTAGAGTCTGTCCTAGCTTCGAACTCACCATTTCACCTCACTCCCTGCCCTTTCCTCACAGGCCTGTAAAATTTGCTTCTTTTCCATCATTTAATCATTCATGTTTGAAAATCTCCACATGGCTAAAGACCCACCCCCCACCCCCCCCCACCCCCATCCCCCCACCCCATCAGCATTAGCAAGAGGCAATGGTCTCATGGGATTACAGCTAGACTGCGAATCTGGGGATCAAGATAATTTTTTGGGGATTCAGGTTCAAATCCTGCCATACCAGATGGTGAAATTTGAATTCAATAAAGAAAAAGTCTGGAATTAAGAGTCTAATAGAGAGTCTGTTGTCAATTGTTGGGAAAAAAAAACATCAAATTCATTGATATCCTTTGTGGAATGAAACTGCCATCTTTACCTGGTCTGGCCTACATGTGACTCCAGACCTGCAGCAATGTGGTTGACTTTTAATTGCCCTCTGGACAATTAGGGATGAGTAATAAATGCTAGCTTAGCTAGCGACACCCTCATCCCGTGAATGTATAAAGAGAAATCCTAGCAAAAGTGGAAGAACAATGCTGCAGAGGCTCGAAGTCTGGAACAAAGTCATCAACCTGAAATGTTAATTCAGTTTCTCTCTCCACAAGTATGACATGACTGCTGTGCATTCCTTGTATATTTTTTGTTTACATTTCGATGGTCTTGGTATCTTTCCTGAAATATGGTATTGAGAACTCATCACAATACTCCTGCTGAGTCTTAATCAGTTGTTTCAATAATTCCTAATCTGTAGTAATTTGTTTTGGTTTCCTGATTGCAGCAAAACATCCCAGGCCCTGTTGGTCTGAATGATGTAGGAGTGATTTCACGGTTTATTAATCCAGTACAGGCAAATGCTCTGGGAGCATAGGTTCAAATGTCACTGTGGTAGCTGGTGAAATGTGAAATTTGATAAACTCTGAATTTAGACCAGAAGTCTGCTCTACCATTCAGTGAGACCATGGCTGATCTGACAAAACTCAACTCCCCTTTCTTGTCTTTTCCCCATATTCCTTAATTCCCGATTGATTAGAAAGTTTACTGTGACTTGAAAGCTAGCCCTAAAGATGACTATGTAACCATTGACATAAAAACCCTTTTGCTTCACTTATGTCTCAGCAAAAAACAATCTAACTTTGTGCAAAAACAATCTAATTATTGAAACAACTGATTAAGACTCAGCAGGAGTATTGTGATGAGTTCTCAATACCATATTTTAGGAAAGACGTCAAGACCATGGAGAGATTTATACCGAAAAATGAAACAAAAAATATACAAGATATGCGCAGCAGGTCATGTCGTACCTGTGGAGAGAGAAACTGAGTTAATGTTCAAGACTTCCAGAATCAGCAGCATTTTTCTTTATACAAGAAACTATTGCTTCAAGCTAAAGACATTTGGAGTGGGGAAGAGGCGTTGTATTAAAGACTTATACATTCATGGTTAAATATGAACCGTTAAAGGGCATAAAGGGAGTGGACAGAAATGTAGAGTAACTTACGGGCAGTGAGTTCGATTCCCACCACCATCTAGATGATCCTTTTTCCCTCATATCCCTTTTCCTGCCCCTTATTTTGAATACATTCCCCTTGGTCGTTGATACCTTCAGCAAGGGGAAATTTACTTTTTGTCTACTGTAGCTATTCTCTTCATAATTTCATGCATCTCAATCATGTCCCCCCTCAATCTTATGAAATCAACCCTGTCTGTCCAATCTTTCTTCATAACTAAAACTCTCCAGCCCAGACAACGTTGTGGTAAATCTCCTCTGTACCCCCTCCAGTGCCAGAGGTCACTCAACACGAGATTACAATTCAACATGTTTATTTGAAATCACAAGCTTTCAGGTGAAGTCTTAATGAAGGAGCAGAGCTCCAAAAGCTTGTGATTTCAAATAAACCTGTTGGACTATAAGCTGGTGTCATGTGACCTCTGACTTTGTCCACCCCAGTCCAATACTGGCACCTCCAGGTCATGGCCACACTCTTCAGTGTATTCGCATCCCTCCTATAATATGGATATCAGAATTGCAAACACAACAATGATGTTTAATAAAACGCACTATCAAGTGGGTAACTCACATTATGACAGGGTTCTCAGTTTGTACCTATTCTTATGCCCTGGAAGGATTGTGAAATGATTGCATCATTGATTCCGAGAGAGTATCCCATTAGTGTTATTATAATACTCTCCTATACATCTTCAAAGTAGGATGTTTAGATTAGATTACTTACAGTGTGGAAACAGGCCCTTCGGCCCAACAAGTCCACACCGACCCGCCTAAGCGCAACCCACCCAGACCCATTCCCCTCCACCTACACTACGGGCAATTTAACTTGGCCAATTCACCTAACCTGCACATTTTTGGACTGTGGGAGGAAACCCACGCAGACACGGGGAGAACGTGCAAACTCTACACAGAGAGTCGCCTGAGGTGGGAATTGAACCCGGGTCTCTGGCGCTGTGAGGCAGCAGTGCTAACCACTGTGCCACTGTGCCGCATGATGTGTATTCATATATAAATCTTTGGTCATCTTCCAGACTTGTTTTCAATTGTTTCTCCCCTTGTGATTTCCTCCAGGCACTGGGCCCCACAGAAAATGACCGACAGCTTTCAGAAGAGAGCCAGACAGCCCTCTGTTAAGTAAGGGGCCACATACTTGTTAATATAGATGTGAGGAGTTGAACTGAAGAGGTTTATTTTCAGTGGATCCACCATCAACCCACTTTGGAAGCTTGGAAACAAATTTCCTGTAAGAATTTAGAGTCTCATCAAGCCATTCATTTCTGGGAGGGGTTTATGTAGAAGTTCTGCTTAATTGGCATTCTGCACCTTCCTGCTTACTCAGCCCTTGTGCTGGAAATTGAGGGATAGTAGGTAAGTGAGAATCATAAGAACCACAAAATATAGGAACACAATTAGGCCATTCAGCCCACTGAGTCTGCCCTGCATTCGATCATGGCTGATATATTTCTCAAACTCATTCTCCCTCCTTCTCCCTGTAACCCTTGGCGATCACTGAATGGGATTACGACTGGACTGTGAATCTAGAGATCCAGCTAATGTTCTGGGGATCCATGCTCCAAATCCTGCCACGGTAGATGGTGGAATTTAAATTTCATCTTTAAAAACTCTGGAATTAAGAGTCTGATGGAGAGTCCATTGTCAACGGAAAAACCCATCTTGTTCACTAATGTCCTTTAGGGAAGGAAACTGCCATCCTTACCCAGTCTGGCCTACATGTGACTTCAGACCCACTATAATATGATTGACTCTTAATTGCCCTCTGGGCAATTAGGGATGGGTAATGAATGCTAGCTTAGCTTATGCCCTCATCCCCTGAATGCATTAAAACAAAGTGAAAGGAAAATGCTGCAGATGTTGACAGTCTGGAACAAAGTCATCGACCTGAAAAGCTAACTCCACAGATACAACATGACCTGTTGTGCATTTCCTGTTTTGCTTTTGTTTTTTTTTAGGTGTAAATCTCTCGACAGTCTTGACATCTTTTCTAAAACATGGTACTGAGAATTCATCACAATACTCCTGCTGAGTCCTAATCAGTTGTTTCAATTATTTTTAATTTTGTAGTAACTCCTTACAAATCAAGAGGCTACCTATCTCTATCTGACTGAAGAGATTCCTCCTCACCTCAGTTCTAAAGGGTCATCTCTTCACTCCATCCATGCCTTCCCAAATTCTGTAAATTTCAAGAAGGAAGGGTCACTGGACTTGAAGCGTTAACTCTGCTTTCTCTCTCCACAAATGCTGCCAGACCTGCTGGGTTTCTCCAGCTTCTTGCTTCTGTGTTCCTATGTATTGTTCCTTTTACTCACAGCCTCTTAGTGCAAGGCCTTGTGGCATTGTCAAGAATGAAGCCTAGACACAAGAGAAACTCTCTACTTGGTGTAGCAACTTTAAGCAACAAAAACGTTTTAGTTTCTTCCGAGTTGAATGCAGCTGATTCCTTCACACCCCATATGGACCATTGATGCAACGTAAGCTGTTAAAATGTTATTTACCAGATGTTTCACACCACTTAGATTAAGGATGCAAATGCAGTTCATATGGCGTCACTCTGCAGTTGAGGGACAGGGTTGTAATGCCTACTAACGGGAGAGTTGGAGGAGGGAAAACGAGAAGGACTAGTAGAGAAAAGGGAATGCTGGCTGTCAGCTTAAGGGAGATTCACTGATGATTGGTCAAGGAATGGGAAAACGTGAGACAGAAAGAAAGGACACTATACAAGGGAGAGAAAGGGGGAAAGACAGAAGAAGAAGAAAGGAACAAAATTAAGGAGAAAGAAAGAAGCATATTAGATTGTAGTACTGTAGGAGATGGCTCAGTGACAGTGTGCATAGTACATTCCAAAAAGATGGAGTGATAATAACCAGGTACAGGTCGTTTGGCTATAACACGATAGTTGTGTTCCTCTGCATCCTGGCGCTGTAGAAAATCACTCTGTAAAAGATGGCTAATAGAAAATGACCATACCTCTTCAGTAGAAAGTTTGCAGTATTCAGTGTCCACAATTCATCAATTGCCAATAGTTATAGCCAATAGCTGATGAAATGCGCATTAAAGCAGAAAGACTTGTAACCTGTTTTACTGAGTTATAAATATTGGCCAGGATACCAGGACAGATTGCTTATCTTCAAACTAGTACTATCAGATTAATGAAGTTCATCTAAGTGGACAGACAGGGCTTCATTTTAATATGACACCCAGATAGCTCTGGGTCCAACAGTGCAGCATTCCCTCACCATCAGGAGGACCCTGGAATGCATGAGACTCTGAAAGGTTGTTCTTGGGGTTGGAAGGTCTTGTCAATAGTCTTTGACCTCCTGGAGTTGAGGGTGGAGCTCAATCAGGATTATCCTCTCCTCTCTCCACTAAAGGTGGATTAGGATTAGTCATAATCCAGTTTTGTGCAGCTATCCCTTATTGAGGCACTAACTGAGAACAATCCCATGTATAGCACAGATCATTATCCTGACTCATATGTGCCCTTCATCCAAAAGCACTGAAACACTAAGGTCCCACAGTTAGGGGCAATTAGGGATGGGCAATAAATGTGGCCCTACCAGTGATGCCCTTGTTCTGTGAATGAATAAAGAAAGAAATATTACTTGGTTTAATCACTTTGAGGGTTTGCTGTCCATAAATTTGGCTATATTTTTGTATTTCCTACATTACAACAATGACTAAACTTCAAGAGTGGTGTGGAGAATTTTGAAGTTTCCAGTGGATGCAAAAGGCAAGACATCAAGGCCCATTTGTTCTTGTTATTGTAAGGTAAATGTGTGTCAGAGGTACAGAAATTAGACCTGCAGCAGACAGAGACACAGCAGGAATTGTAATCTACACATGAGTTAGCAGACAGATAGACTCAGCAGATATATGGGAATGCTCCCCTCCTAGCCACATACCATCCTGGCTTGGAAATATATGGTGTCGTGGGTCAAAATCCTGGAGCAGCAGCGGTTCAAGAAGGCAGCTCACTACCACCTTCTCAAGGGTAACTAGTGATGGGCAATAAATGGTGACCTAGCCAGCGATGCCCACATCCCATGAGTGAATTTTTAAAAATCAAGAGAAAGCCACGTTTAACCTCATCACTTAGAGCTCTGAAACAGGAAGAGGTTTTGTTCTCTAATATCCTTCTATTTGGCTCAAAACGATAAAAAATTACCTCTCACAAAGCTTCGAGCGATGAAGCCTCTTTATATGATACATAATTTACAATGGCAGAATATAAGACGGTGCAATCTGACAAGCATGTTTCCCATTAGTATCAGACTGATAGACTTTTATAATGGCATTTCCTTGTCAGAATGAATAAAGAACACTTTGAAACACTCAAGCAGTGCCCTCTCAGATTAAGCTAAAAGTGTTTAACACTTGCATGACTGATGTAAGAGATCAGTAGAAAGAAAAGGTCCTTCAGACAACGGAATACTAATCTATTCACACTTTATATGGCATCTAACCCCCACCCCCACCCCCCGATCCCCACATTCATTTGTTTGACAGACAATCATTAACCTCCCTGACCTCACTTTACACCTAAACTAAAAATAATCAGTGCTGATCAGAAACCTAGAACCCAAAATCTCATTCTGGCTGATTTCTTACATTGTTGCTGTCGTCAGAGGATTGGCGGTTCCCATCCTAAGGGTTAGATCAGAGTGGTGCTGGAAAAGCACTGCAGGTCAGGCAGCATCCGAGGAGCAGGAAAATCAACGTTTTAGGCAAAAGCTCTTCATCAGGTTCAAACCTTCATCAGAGGTTTGAACATAAAGCTTGCACTAATACTCTCATTGCAGTATTGAGAGAGCGCTGTCCTGAAGGCAGTACAGCCTTTCAGATACACTGGATCCAATCTCCATTCTCAGACAGATGTATGTTATTACTAAGCACATTTTTAAATAAAAAATGTTTATTTATCCCTCAGCCAACATCACTTATTGACAACAAAAAAAAACAAAGAGCTGTGATGCTGGAGATCTGAAATAAAACCAGAAATTGCTGGTGGGACTCATTGGGTCTGGCAGCAACTATGGAAAGAAAGCAGAATTAATGTTTTGAGTCCAATGACCCTTCCTCAGAACAGTTCTGCAGAAGGGTTGTTGAACTTAAAACGTTAACTGGGCTTTCTCATCACAGATGCCTCCAGACTTGTCAAGTTTCTCCAGCAATTTCTGACTTTGTTTCATCACTTCGAGACAAATTATGTGCCATTATTAAATTGCTGCTCGGAGGAACCTATTGTGAACGGCATTTCTTAGAGCCATAGTGTCATGCAGCATGGACACAGACCCTTTGGCCCAATGGGTCCACTCCGACCATGTTCCCAAAGTAAATTAGTCCCGCCTGCCTGCGCCTGACCCATATCTCTCCAAAGATTTGCTATTTATGTACTTATCTAAATGTCTTTTAAACATTGTAACGATACCTGTATTCACTTTCTCAGGAAGCTAATTCCACATGTGAATTAGCTTCCTGAGAAGCTATTACACTCTCTGCTTTTTTAAAATCTTTCCCCTCTCACCTTAAAAGTAAGTCCCCTTCATTAGATCCCCTACAGTATGGAAGCAGGCTATTTGGTGCAACAAGTCCACACCAACCCTCCAAAGAGTAACCCACCCAGACCTATCCCCTACCCTATGCACAATTTAGATTAGATTACTTACAGTGTGGAAACAGGCCCTTCGGCCTAACAAGTCCACACCGACCCTCCAAAGAGCAACGCACCCAGACCCATTCCCCTACATTTATCCCTTCACCAAATACTATGGGCAATTTAGCATGACCAATTCACCTAGCCTGCACATCTTTGGACTGAGCACCTGGAGGAAACCCACGCAGACACGGGGAGAATGTGCAAACTCCACACCGGCAGTTGCCGGAGGCGGGAATTGAATCCGGGTCTTTGGCACTGTGAGGCAGCAGTGCTAACTACTGTGCCACTATGCCGCCCTTTTAGCATGGCCAATTAACCTAAAATGCACATCTTTGGATTGTGGGAGGAAACCAGAGCACCCGGAGGAAACCCACGCAGACACGGGGAGATTGTGCAAATTCCAGAGAGCTGCCTGAGGCTGGTATCAAACCCATGCCCCTGTGAGGCAGCAGTGCTAACCACTGACATCTCTTATTTTGAGCTCACCCACTGTAGAGAAAAGACCTTTGGCATTCACCTTATCTATAGCCCTCATGAGTTAATAAACGTCTCTAAGGTCACCAATCAACATCTTTTTCCAATGAGAAAACTCCCAGCCTTTTCAGCTGCTCTTTATATCTCAAATGCTCCATTTCTGGCTAAATCTTGGTAAATCTTTTTCTGAACCCTCTCCAGTTTAATAATATCCTTCCGATGTTCCAACATTTCAAAGGTTTGAAGAGAAGGGCTTTGGGTTAACCTGAGGCTGGTAGAGAGACTATACAAGGTCAGAACCTTTATTTTATGTCCTGTAATTTGTTCTGGATTGCTACGTTACCTGGAAAAAAAGTTGCTTGATTTGGTATTGAAGTGTGCATTGTAACTGCTGTAGCTTAGATTTTACTTATATTCAGTCCATTTATCAGAATTAGGCATGCAGCTATTGGCCCTAAGATACCTGGGTTACAACAAAGAAAGTCATCTGAAGATGTTACAGAGGAATAATCAAAGAAAATGGACATCAGATCAAAGATAAAAACACTGGGAATAATAAAAAGATTCTGCTCTATATCTTTATTCCTTCCTGGGGAATGCTGGTTAACCTAGCAGATATTGTCTATCCCTATGTGTCCTTCAAAAGGTTACTTTCTTGATTTACTTCGGTCTTTATGGTATCATTACAGCCATAGTGCTGTCAGGGAGGGAATCCCAGGATTTTGATGCAGTAACAGTGAAGGGAGAATGATATATTTCCAGGTCAGGGTTTACAGGGGTTGGTGTTCCTGGCATCTGCTGCCTTTTTACATTGAGGAAATAGACGTCATGGACTTGGAAGGTTCTGCTTGAAGGGGTTTTGGTGAGTTCACTCACTTTTGCTATTGAGTAGGCAATGGAGGGAGTGAATAGAATCTCTACAGTGCAGAAAGAGGCCTTTCAGCTCGTCAGGTCTGCACCAACCCTCCAAAGAGCATTCTACCCAAACCCATTCCCTCACCTATCCCAGCAACCCTGCAAATGCCAAGGTCAATCCACTTCGCCTACATATCCCTGGACACTATAGGCAATTTAGCCATGGCCAATCCACCTGACCTGCATTTCTTTGCACTGTGGGAGGAAATCCATGCAGACATGGGGAGAATGTACAAACTCCATACAATCACCTGAGACTGGAATTGAACCAAAGTTCCTGTTACTTTGAGGCAGCAGTGCTAACCATTGAACCACCATGTCACCCTTAAGAACATTAAGTGATGGACGGTGTGCCAATTAAGTGGCTACTTGAGTGTCATTGTAGATGCACCTATCCAGGCAAGTGGAAATAATGCGTCACATTCCTGACTTGTAGATAGTGAACACACACTGGGGAGTCAGAAATCAGAACACTTTGCTTCTGATTGGATGTAGCACCTTTTAGATGTCATAAAACATTTTAACATAGTGCTTTCAAACTGTAGTCACCGTTGTTACTGTAACAAACATGGCAGCCAATTTGGACTGCCCAAAGAACAACCTGACAATGGCCAGATAATCCATTTTAGCGGTGTTGATTAAGGCAAAAGTATGATCCAGAACATGATGGATAATTCAACTGCACCTCAAAATGGTCATTGAGATCATGTACTGTCAATTTGAGAGAGTGGATGGAACCTTAGTATAAAAATTTGGCATGACAGTGAATACCTTTGCCAATTTTCATAGGTGCGCCATCGAGAGCCTGTCTGGATGTATCACTGGAGCAGGAGAATTGACGTTTCGGGCATGAGCCCTTCTTCGGCCTCATGCCCGAAACGTCGATTGTCCTGCTCCTTGGTTGCTGCCTGACCTGCTGCGCTTTTCCAGCAACACATTTTCAGCTCTGATCTCCAGCATCTGCAGTCTTCACTTTCTCCAGCATGTATCAGTACCTGGTATGGCAACTATACCATTCAAGATCGGAGATGGTTACAGAGAGTCGTGAAGTCGGCCCGGCCAATCACAAAGGCCAACTCCCATCTATAGAATCCACCTACCAGGCCCACTGTCAAGGAAAGGCCGCCAACATTCTCAAAGATCCATCCCACCCTGGCAATGTTTTTCTACAACCTCAATCATCGAGGAGAAGGTACAGAAGCCTGAACACATGAACCAACCGGTTTTGTAACATTTTCTACCCTACTGTTGTTAGAATACTGAATGGACTCACAAACTCTTAACATTTGCATGTACCTGTGTTTTTGTTTATGCCGTTGTTTATCTATTACTTACTATCTATGCCAGTTAACTATGTGATCTGCCTGTATTGGGGGAGATCTGCCATCAGGGAGATTTAAACAACCTGGATGATTTTGGGATAGTGTAAGGGGATGAGCTGAGAATAGTTCACAGGTCAGTGCAATATCAAGGGCTGAAGGGCCTGTTCTGCGCTGTATTGTTCTATGTTCTATGTTCTATTGCTCGCAAGACAAAGCTTTTCACTGTGCCTCGGTACATGTGACAATAAATTCAATTCAAAACTCATCCAAAAGTCAGCACCAGCTGCAGGGTAGCTTTGTGTCATGGTGTATGAGGAAGTCAGCTTGGATTTGACCTTGGTTTGGAAGGAAACTTGAACCTACGAACCAAAAGGCAAATACACTACTAACAGAAACATAGCTGACTCTTGTATGCCACACAGGCTGGAACCTTTTCGACAAATGAGTATTAACAGGTCAAGCAGGGCCTGGGTTGTAGTTGCCAATTGTCTGGCCTTTTTCTGTGGCTATGTTTGTGAGAGGGAGCGTGCAGTGTCCACCAACATCCTTGATGCTTTTAAGAGAAAAGCGAGCATCACAGGGGCTGGAGTGCCTTATCTCCCTTTTCGGCTCCAAAACTAGAGGGCATGGATTTAAGATGAGAGCGGAAAGATTTAAAAGAGACCTGGGAGGCAACCTTTTCACACAGAGGGTGGTGCATGTATGGAACGAGCTGCCAGAGGAAGTGGTAGAAGCGAGTACAATAAAAGAGAGGTAGGATAGGGGAGATTTAGAGGGATATGAACTGTGGGAAGCTAGGGAAGTGATTGCTGGGCCACTTGCTGAGATATTTGTATCATTGATAGTCACAGGTGAGGTGCCAAAGGACTGGAGGTTGGCAAACGTGGTGCCACACTTTAAGAAGGGTAGTAAGGACAAGCCTGGGAACTATAGACCAGTGAGCCTGACGTCGGTGGTGGGCAAGTTGTTGGAAGGAATCAAGAGGGACAGGTTGTACATGTATTTGGAAAGGCAAGGACTGATTCAGGATAGTCAACATGGCTTTGTGCATGGGAAATCATGTCTCACAAACTTGATTGAGTTGTTGAAGAAGTAACAAAGAGGATTGATGAGGGCAGAGTGGTAGGTGTGATCTATATGGACTTCAGTAAGGCGTTGGACAAGGTTCCCCATTGGAGAATGGTTAGCAAGGTTATATCTCACGGAATACAGGGAGAACTAACCATTTGGATACAGAACTGGCTCAAAGGTAGAAGACAGAGGGTGGTGGTGGAGGGTAGTTTTTCAGACTGGAGGCCTGTGACCAGTGGAGTGCCACAAGGATCGGTGGTGGGTCGTCTACTTTTTGTCATTTACATAAACGATTTGGATGCGAGCATAAGAGGTACAGTTAGTAAGTTTGCAGGTGACACCAAAATTGGAGGTAAAGTGGACAGTGAAGAAGGTTACCTCAGATTACAACAGGATCTGGACCAGATGGGCCAATGGGCTGAGAAGTGGCAGATGGAGTTTAATTTAGATAAATGAGAGGTGCTGCATTTTGGGAAAGCAAATCTTAGCAGGACTTATACATTTAATGGTAAGGTCCTAGAGAGTGTTGCTGAACAAAGAGACCTTGGAGTGCAGGTTCATAGCTCCTTGAAAGTGGAGTCGCAGGTCGATAGGGTAGTGAAGAAGGCATTTGGTATGCTTTCTTTTATTGGTCAGAGCATTGAGTATATGAGTTGGGAGGTCATGTTGCGGCTGTACAGGACATTGGTTATGCCACTGTTGGAATATTGTGTGCAATTCTCGTCTCCTTCCTATCGGAAAAATGTTGTGAAACATGAAAGGGTTCAGAAAAGATTTATAAGGATGTTGCCAGGTTTGGAGGATTTGTGCTACAGGGAGAGGCTGAACAGGCTGGGGCTGTTTTCCCTGGAGTGTCAGAGGCTGAGGTGTGACCTTATAGAGGTTTACAAAATTATGAGGGGTATGGATAGGATAAATAGACAAAGTCTTTTCCCTGGGGTCGGGGAGTCCAGAACTAGAGGGCATAGGTTTCGGGTGAGAGGGGAAAGATATAAAAGAGACTAAGGGGCAATGTTTTCATACAGAGTGGTACGTGTATGGAATGAGCTGCCAGAGGAAGTGGTGGAGGCTGGTACGAATGCAACATTTAAAAGGCATTTGGATGGGTATATCAATAGGAAGGGTTTGGATCTGGGATATGGGATGGGTGCTGGCAGGTGGGACTACATTGGGTTGGGATATCTGGTCAGCATGGACGGGTTGGACCAAAGGGTCTGTTTCCATGTTGTACATCTCTATGACTCTAAATACAGTTTAGTTTAGGAAACCTTGTCAGCATGGCTGAGTTGGGCCGAAGGGCCAGGTTCCATGCTTTGTGACTCTATAGTGCTGATGGGATCTGCTTTGATTAGATTTCCTACAGTGTGGAAGCAGGCCCTTCGGCCCAACAAGTCCACACTGACCCTCCAAAGAACAACCCACCCAGACCCATTTCCCTCTGACTAATGCACCTAACACTATGGGCAATTTAGCATGGCCAGTTCACCTGACCTGCACATCTTTGGACTGTGGGAGGAAACCAAAGCACCAAGAGGAAACCCACGCAGACACAGGAAGAATGTGCAAACTCCACACAGACTGTTGCCCAAGGCTGGAATTGAACCTTGGACCCTGGTGCTGTGAGGCAGCAGTGATAACCACTGAACCGCTGTGCCACCCCTTCCCTCAGTCTTCGAAACATCAGCAAATAAGGGCACATTCTGCTCACTGCTATATGTCTTTTCCTACTTTGGAAATAGAACCAGCTTGGATACAAACTCTAACCTCACACCTTTAATGTATTGTCTGAATTGAGATGTCACTTTTTTTTATATAAAACCTTAAGTTATCTCGAGAATGTAACTTAGGAGAAGTTCTGGGATTTATGTAATAATGAACCGAAACCTGCAACTCATTCTAAAAGATGAAAGAAGTAACAGCAATCTAGGTTTGTTCAATATATCATTTCAGTTGCATGTCACTGTGATCTTTTGCTATAAATTCTGTGTCTTATGTTCCTGCTACCTGATGAAGGAGCAGAGCTCCAAAAGCTAGTACTTTCAAATAAACCTATTGACTATAACCTGGTGTTATGTGATTTTTAATTTTGTCTACCCCAGTCCAACACTGGCATCTTCTCATCATATATTTGGGGGAAGCACTCAATAGATATATCAGTAAAGTGAATGTTCATCTGATTAAAGGAACAAAATCATCTTGAGCACAGAGAGGCTAAGGGACAGAAAGCAGAGAGCGGTGACAAGTGATTTTCAGACTAGTTGGAAGTTTACAATGGTCTCACTGAAGATCAGTAATAAGTCCACTTCTCTTTTGCTTGGGCACATAGGCAGCGGTTACAAAATTTGCAGATGAAGTGGCACTCAACAACAGAGTAAATAATGTGGAAGGTCAGGCAGCATACGAGGAGCAGGAAAATCAATGTTTCGGGCAAAAGTCCTTCATCAGGAGGGATTCCTGATGAAGGGCTTTTGCCCGAAACATTGGTTTTCCTGCTCCTTGGATGCTGCCTGACCTGCTGTGCTTTTCCAGCACCACTCTAATCTAGACTCTGGTTTCCAGCATCTGCAGTCCTCGTTTTTACCGAAATAATGTGGAAGGTAAGTGACAGGCTTGAAGAGGTTACAATTGGGAAAGATGACAGGAAAATTCAATGAAGAGAAATGAAATGAGGTTCATTTTAGTAGGAAGAATGAGGAAAGGTAACATGAACTGAACGGTACAATTTCAAAGGATATGGAGGAATGGAGAGATTTGGAAGTACATGCACCACAAATCATTGAAGATGGTAGGACGAATTGAGCAGGCTGTTAAAAAGCATATGAATGGGTTATAAATAACAACGCAGAGTACAGAAGTGAGGACATAAGGTTAACCTTTATAAAACACGATAACAATCTCAGCTGGAGTGTTTTGCAAAATTCTGAGGGCACCATGCTTTGGAAGTGATGTCAAGGGCTTGCAAAAGAGGTCAGGGCAAACTTGCTGGAATAGTAGCAGTGACGATGGACCTCAGCTATTTCGAGAAACTGGGAAAACAAAACTGGTGATGTAAAAGTCAGAGAGGTTTGAGAGACAATTTCACAGAATTTATAAAGGATTTTAACACTGTTAGTGGGAAACTATTTAGACCGACAGAGAACCAGAGGGTGCAAATTTAAGATGAGATGAACATGTTTTTTTTCTATGGAATAAGCCCAACTAATCCAAGTTTGCAAAATGTATTCAAAATCGCAATGGATCCAAACAGGGAAAATTATGATCCTATTGTTGCGAAGACACAGATTTAAAATTACTAGCAAAAGAAGTATTGATGAAGTGAAGAGAAAGTTTTATTTACAATGAGTAGTTGGGAGGTGACATGTACTGCCTAGGAGTGTGGAGGAGGCAGGTTCAATCAAGTTATTCAAGAGGGAATTGGATTATTATCCAAAGGAAGTGTGGAGTTTAGGGAGAAAAGGCTGAGGAATGGCAGTAAGTTATTTCTTTGGAGAGTCAGTGTAAGCCAAGTGGCTGCCTTCTGTGATGTGAAATGTTTACAATTCTATGAGTAATTCAATGGAGGTTAAATCTCCAAAGCCTCCTGCTTCATTAGAAGGAAGAGGAAAGGAAGGGGTTAATTCGCTCCTTAGACTCTTGCGTGGGTCAGGCTACCCACTGAACAATGGCTGCCAGGTCACACATATGCAAGAAGACTAAGCCCCTAAGGAGAAGCCATTAGGCTTGAGATTTGGGTAGTCTCTCAAGAATAATTTGTCAATTGTTGGCAGAGGGAAACTACAGAGAAAAACAATACCATATGTTGGTGATTAGCTGAAGAAGGACTCGTGAGTGGGCTTTTATTACTGCAAAATATTTAAAATGTTAGCCATAACCCTCAAATAAATGCCTACAAGTCAACTGTTATGGCCTTGTTTGCCCTCCTTCAAATTCCCATGTACTTCAGTCCATCTGGCAGGCTGAGGGAGATGGAACTTCAAGTGGCCATAAGGGGAGGTGTGTGATGGAGGGGAAGGGGAGGGGCCCCATGTTGGAAATCTGGATTGAATTTTGACTTTTTTTCCCTATTAAATGAAAAGTATTGCAAATATGATAAAAACCGGGAAAAGAAACCCTACAGAAAGGAATTCAAAATTATGACACTTATGAGAAAAGAAAAGCAAAATGGTCATCAAGAAATGTTTCACCAGTGCTGATGATGCTAGTCTCACCACTTTAAGGCCAGATCTCTCTAAGTTCTTAACTACCAAGTGACAGGTTGAATAAGGCAGGAGACATGCCGAACTTTACATATGATGCTGAACACAATTTTAAGTCAAGTTATTTCGCAGGACTGGACCCTCGTGTGCTACTTAAATATGATTTAATCAAAATCAAAAATACAGCAAATTCTGCTTTAACCTTATGAAGCTGTACTCTCAATAAACCACCAAAATTATATACCTCAAATACTCTGTCCAATTATTATAACTTAAATTTATTTACCTCCATGTAACTATACTTGTTTTTCAATCAATGAAAGTAGATTCAATTTCAAGTCAATTTCTCCTCAAATACTGTGATGTCCGTGTAATCAGCTGAGGGTGCAAGTGGAAGGCTCTCCACCAGTCAGTTTTATCCAAGGCAAAGTTGCATTATTATTTAATTGATTTATGCAGTGAATAAAGTATAACAGAAGTGTGTATAGGATAGAACAGAATATCAGGGGACTGGAGAGTAGCGAATGTTGTGCCCCTGTTCAAAAAAGGGAATAGGGATAACCCCGGGAATTACAGGCCAGTTAGTCTTACTTCTGTGGTAGGCAAAGTAATGGAAAGGGTACTGAGGGATAGGATTTACGAGTATCTGGAAAGACACTGCTTGATTAGGGACAGCCAGCACGGATTTGTGAAGGGTAGGTCTTGCCTTACAAGTCTTATTGAATTCTTCGAGGAGGTGACCAAGCATGTGGATGAGGGTAGAGCAGTGGATGTAGTGTACATGGATTTTAGTAAGGCATTTGATAAGGTTCCCCATGGTAGGCTTATGCGGAAAGTCAGGAGGCATGGGATAGAGGGAAATTTGGCCAATTGGATAGAAAACTGGCTAACCGGTCGAAGTCAGAGAGTGGTGGTAGATGGTAAATATTCAGCATGGAGTCCAGTTACAAGTGGAGTTCCGCAGGGATCAGTTCTGGGTCCTCTGCTGTTTGTAATTTTTATTAATGACTTAGATGAGGGAGTCGAAGGGTGGGTCAGTAAATTTGCAGATGATACAAAGATAGGTGGAGTTGTGGACAGTGAGGAGGGCTGTTGTCGGCTGCAGAGGGACTTAGATATGATGCAGAGCTGGGCTGAGGAGTGGCAGATGGAGTTCAACCCTGCCAAGTGTGAGGTTGTCCATTTTGGAAGAACAAATAAGAATGCGGAATACAGGGTTAATGGTAGGATTCTTGGTCAGGTGGAGGAACAGAGGGATCTTGGGGTCTATGTACATAGATCTTTGAAGGTTGCCACTCAGGTGGATAGAGTTTGTAAGAAGGCCTATGGAGTATTATCGTTCATTAGCAGAGGGATTGAATTCAAGAGTCGTGAAGTGATGTTGCAGCTGTACAGGACTTTGGTTAGGCCACAGTTGGAGTACTGTGTGCAGTTCTGGTCGCCTCACTTTAGGAAAGATGTGGAAGCTTTGGAGAGGGTGGAGAGAAGATTTACCAGGTTGTTGCCTGGAATGGAGAGTAGGTCGTACGAGGATAGGTTGAGAGTTCTCGGCCTTTTCTCGTTGGAACGGCGAAGGATGAGGGGTGACTTGATAGAGGTTTATAAGATGATCAGAGGAATAGATAGAGTAGACAGTCAGAAACTTTTTCCCCGGGTACAACAGAGTGTTACAAGGGGACATAAATTTAAGGTGAAGGGTGGAAGGTATAGGGGAGATGTCAGGGGTGGGTTCTTTACCCAGAGAGTGGTGGGGGCATGGAATGAGCTGCCCGTGGGAGTGGTAGAGTCAGAATCATTGGCGACCTTTAAGCGGCATTTGGATAGGTACATGGATGGGTGCTTAATCCAGGGTAGAAGTTCGGCACAACATCGTGGGCCGAAGGGCCTGTTCTGTGCTGTATTGTTCTATGTTCTATGTTCTATAGAATATTTGTTATTGTCACAGAAGTACAGGAGTACAGTGAAATGCTAACTGACACAGTAGTGAATCTGCACAGTTACTGCCTTTGCTGTTTGAGTTCATATATCTCTGAACTTCAGAGTGCATTTAGGAAAAATTAACAAACAGTGAAAATCACAGCTGACCTTGGAGGAACCTGTGTAGGAGAGCTCACAGCACAGGAACAGATAAGTGCATAGTTTTTATGTGTAAGATTGCTGTAAGTCTACAGTCGTGAGTAGAGTGGGTGCTTTCTTGATTATATGTTTTATTGAGATCTGAATCTTGATTAAATTTTAAAAATATAAACCACAAGTGCTAAGTTAGCCTGGAGCACTGTTTTTTAGAGCAAAAGGATGGTGCTATTATCTGGGTCTGCAGATTGTGAGGGAGCAAAGATGGCCTTTAGTAGAGTGATATGCTCTTCCTGTCAGATGTGGGAGTTTAGGGAAAGATTCTATGTTTCTGATTATTATATATATAGAGGTGTCTTTTGGTTGCGAATCCTATCAGATTGTGTGAATCAGTTGGAGAAGCAGTTAGATGCAATCAAGAATTTACAAGATAAAAACGGTAAAAACAATGACTGCAGATGCTGAAAATCAAATACTGGACTCGTGGTGCTGGAAGAGCACAGCAGTTCAGGCAGCATCCAACGAGCAGCGAAATCAACGTTTCGGGCTTTTGCCCGAAACGTTGATTTCGCTGCTCGTTGGATGCTGCCTGAACTGCTGTGCTCTTCCAGCACCACTAATCCAGTATAAGAATTTACAAGAGCCAGGGGTGTGATGGATGGCAGTTATAGGAAGGGGGAAAAGCCACAGATACAATCAGGTATATGGTTTAACTCCAGGAAAGGTAGGAGAAGTAGGCAGGTAGTGCAGGAGTCTCCTGTGGCTATCTTCATTTGAAACAAGTATGCTGTTTTGGAAAATGTAGGAGGTGATGGACTCTCAGGGGAATGTAGCACGAATGGTCAAGTTTCTGGTATTGAGACTGGCTCAAGTGTAATGAGTGGAACGTGGGGTTCCAAGCAATTGACTGTGATAGGGGACTCTCTAGTCAGAGGCAGAGACAGCAGTGAAAAATCAGAATGGTGTGTTGCCTCCCTGGCGCCAGGATCAAGGATGTCTTAGAGAGGGTGCAGAATGTTCTCAAATGGGAGAGGGACCAGCAGGAGGTCATTGTATACATTGGAACTAACAATATAGGAAGGGAAAAGAATGAGATTCTGAAGGGATATTATAGAAAGTTAGACAGGAATTTAAAAAGGAGGCCCTCACGGGTAGTAATATCTGGATTACTCCCGGTGCTCTGAGCTAGTGAGGGCAGGAATGGGAGGACAGAATGCATGGTTGCGGAACTGGTGTACGGGAGAAGAGTTCACATTTTTAGATCATTGGAATCTCTTCTGGGGCAGAACTGACCTGTACAAGAGAAACGGATTGCACCTGAATTAGAAGGAGACTAATAAACCGGAAAGAAGATTTGCTAGAGCTGCTCAGGTGGATTAGTAAGGTTGGGGGTGGGGGGGGGTTGGGGAAGGGGTGGGGTGATGGTGGTGGGACTCAGGGAGATACTGAGGAAAGAGATCAATCTGAGACTGATTTGGAAATGCCGGTGTTGGACTGAGGTGTACAAAGTTAAAAATCACACAACACCAGGTTATAGTCCAACAGGTTTAATTGGAAGCACACTAGTTTTTGGAGCTTCGCTCCTTCATTAGGTAGTTGTGGTCCATTTTTAAATCTGAGACTGGTACAGTTGGGAAAAGGAGCGAGTCAAACTGTCAGGGCAGGCAGGAACAAAGCAGAGAATGAGGTATGACTGATAAATTAACTTTACTTCAATGCAAGAGGCCTAACAAGGAAGGCAGATGAATTCAGGACATGGTTAGGAACATGGGACTGGGACATCATAAAATTACAGAGATGTGACTCAGGTGGGAACAGGGCTGTGAACTTAATGTTCCAGGATACAAATGTTACAGGAAGGTCAGAAAGGGAGGCAAGAGAGAAGGGGTACTGGCATTTTTGATAAGGGAGACCATTACTTCTGTACTTAGAGAGGATATTCCTGGGAATACATCCAGGAAAGTTATTTGGGTGGAACTGAGAAACAAGAAAGTGATGATCACCTTATTGGGGTTGTGTTCTAGACTCCCCAATAGTCAGCGGGAAACTGAGAAACAAATTTTTAAGGACATTTCAGTTATCCGTAAGAATATTAGGGTGGTTACAGAAGGGGATTTTAACTTTCCAAACATAGACTGGGACTGCCATAGTGTTAAGGGTTTAGATGGAGAGGAATTTGTTAAGTGTGCACAAGAAAATTTTCTGATTCGGTATGTGGCTGCACTATGAGAGAAGGTGCAAAACTTGAATTCCCGCCTCAGGCGACTGACTGTGTGGAGTTTGCACATTCTCAAAGGTAGAAGACAGAGGGTGGTGGTGGAGTGTTGTTTTTCAGACTGGAGGCATGTGACCAGTGGTATGCCACAAGGATTGGTGCTGGATCCACTGCTTTTCATCATTTATATAAATGATTTGGATGTGAACATAGGAGGTATAGTTAGTAAGTTTGGAAATGACACCAAAATTGGAGGTGTAGTGGATGGCGAAGAAGGTTACCTCAGAGTACAATGGGGTCTTGATCAGATGGGTCAATGGGCTGAGAAGTGACAGATGGAGCTTAATTTAGATAAATGTGAGGTGCTGCAGCTTGGGAAAGCAAATAAGAACAGGACTTATACACTTAATGGTAAGGTCCTAGGGAGTGTTGCTGAACAAAGACACTTTGGAGTGTAGGTTCATAGCTCCTTGAAAGTGGAGTCGCAGTTAGACAGGATAGTGAAGAAGGCATTTGGTATGCTTTCCTTTACTGGTCAGAGCATTGAGTTTTGGTGTTGGGAGGTCATGTTGAGGCTGTACAGGACATTGGTTAGGCCATTTTCTGAATATTGCGTGCAATTCTGGTCTCCTTCCTGTGGGAAGGATGTTGTGAAACTTGAACGGGTTCAGTAACGATTTACAAGGATTTGCCAGGGTTGAAAGATTTGAGCTACAGAGAGAGGTTGAATTGGCTGGGGCTGTTTTCCCTAGAGCATCGAACGTTGAGGGGTGACCTTATATAGGTTTAAGAAATCATTAAGGTCTTGGATAAGATAAATAGACAAGGACTTTTCCCTGGCGTGGGGGAGTCCAGAACTAGAGAGTATAGGTTTAAAGTGAGAGTGGAAAGATATAAAGGGGACCTAAGGGGCAACTTTTTCACACATAGGGTGGTACGTGTATGGAGTGTGCTGCCAGAGGAAGTGGTGGAGGCTGGTACAATTACAGCATTTTAATGGCATCTGGATGGGTATATGAATAGGAAGTGTTTGAAGGAAATTGGGCCAAGTGCTGGCAAATGGGAACTAGATTAGGTTAGGATATCTGGTCGGCCTGGATGAGTTGGACCGAAGGGTCTGTTTTCATTCTGTACAGCTCTATGACTCTATGACTATGACTCTTAAGTGCCCTCTGAGCAAATTTGGAATGAGTAATAAATGCTGGCCCAGCAGGACACACCCTGTGAATGAGTATAACAACAAATTAGTAGTTATCCTCAGTTTTTCAGAAGCATGTCTTACTTATGTACCAAACAAATTTTTGTTGTAATTCATTCCCCGGATGCACTAGCTTCTAGCTATGCTCGCATTTATTGCCCATCCCTAATTGAAAGTGAAGATTCAACCACATCACTGTGGGTCCAGACTATTCCTTCCTTTAATGGACATTAAAATCAGACAATGCTTACACTGTAGAAAGAAGCCATTTGGCCCACCATGTCAGTGCTGACCCTCTGAAGGGCATCCCACCCAATGCCCAAAACCTTATTTTTACCATGGCCAATCTACCTAACCTGTACACTGTGGGATAAAGCCAGAGCACCTGGAGGAAACCCACACGGACACAGGGAGAATGTGCAAACTCCACAAAGATAGCTGCCTTAGGCTGGAATTGAACCCAGGTCCCTGGTGCTGTGAGGAAGTCATGCTAACCACTGAGCCATCATGAGAGGACCAGTTGGGCTTTTCCCTGACAATTGACAATAGATTTATGTCATTATTTGACTCCAGATTTTTAAATTAAATTCAAATCTCAAGTTGTCAGGATTCGAACCCAGGCTCATTGACCATCACCTTGGTCACTGGGTGAACAGAATAGCAAAAACATCACTAGGTCACCACTTCCCATTGAATACAAGGATCAAGGAGGAAAATAAGTTATTGCAAAGGTGAGCAGGAATTTAAGACAAACCCATAAAAGGCACATCCTATATAGCAAGCAGCACACTGGGTGTTCACTTTTATAATTGGTAAAACAACGCTTTTCACTGTACTTAGATGTACTTACAATACATCAAATCAAATCAAATTGGTCAGCCGAAAAGTTGACTTTGATCTATACAGGGGTTTTCTGGTATTTTAAAGATAGACTTACAGCTAGCATGGAATGTTTCGCGTTGCTATTCTCATGTGAACTTCCTGGGCAGTTTATTATTTATTTAAACTCTTCATTAGTACTTCATTGGCTTGAAGGCACTTTTGGGACATTTTAAGTTTGTGATAGATGACATTATAAATACAAATCTTTCTCCCTTTACTTAAAAGAGATTTAAGTGAAAGAAATTTACTTAAATTTAAAGAAATTAATAATAAAGACTAATAATTGAAATTGCCAGAAATATTCAGCAGATCAGTTAGCAACTGTCGTGAGATTTGATGACTGAATGTTAATTGACTTTTTTGGATATGACTTTATACAAATTCTGGTAAGCGAGGAAATCTCTGGAATCCTGAAGACTTGGATCCCATTCCATGTGGTTTGACATCACTGAGGCTTACTTCCTCATATGTGTACATTGTGACTGTGCTTCGAGAATAGCTGTAGCAGACATTTTTTTTCCACTTTCTCTGTGAAGAGTGACTGAACGTTTCAGGTCTGTGACAATTTCGTTCTCTGTGCCATAAATCCTAACCCTATGATTTCCAGTGTTCACAATTTCTTTTCCTCGCTTTTAAGTTAGGTATAAAAAGCTGAAAAAAATCAACGGGCAGGAGAGACCTGAGGGGCTGAGTGGTCTCTTGTTCCTGTGAGAATGCTTGATACCATCAAAGCTGTGAAGCTTAGGTGGATTGGCCATATTAAATTGCCCATAATGTCCAAGGATGTGCAAGCTAGGCGGGTTAGCCATCAAAAATGTAGGGTTAGAGGGATAGGTTGGGGAGGTGGGTCTGGGTGGGATGCTCTTTGGAGGGTTGATAAGGATCTGATGGACTGAATGGCCTGCTTCCCGACTGTCAGGATTCTAAGATTCTATGATCAAGGGAATTTGCTTCATAGAAAAAATGAGATTTACATAAGCATTGAAGAGTTTATTTATTCTCCTTTCCTTGGGTGGCACTTATACAGGATTAGAGTCATGCTGGAAAAGCACAGCAGTTCAGGCAGCATCCGAGGAGCAGAAAAATCGATGTTTCGGGCAAAAGCCTTTATTCCTGATGAAGGGCTTTTGCCCGAAACGTCGATTTTCCTGCTCCTCGGATGCTGCCTGAACTGCTGTGCTTTTCCAGCACCACTCTAATCTAGAATCTGGTTTCCAGCATCTGCAGTCCTTGTTTTTAACCTGGCACTTGTACTGGGCAATTATGGAAAATAAACCTCTCTTTGGCTTGGTCGAAGTGACTTTTTGTTATCTGAATTCATTGCTTCCTTTGTTCTTTCTCAGTTTTTCAAAATTAGGTTGAATGCAGAAAATCCTACTCAAGTGCAGAACCACTGAAGTGTCCCACCTGAAATGGTAACTGATTTCTCTCTTCAGGACACTGATTAGCCTATTCATGGGAGGTAACTGAACCGTAATGTATTGCCCATCCATAACTGCCCTGGTGAGAGTAGTCATTGAGGTATAGGGACACCCACAATGCCATAAACAAGTGAGTTCCAGACTTTTGACCCAATGAAAGAACGGTGGTATAGAACATAGAACATAGAACATAGAACATTACAGCGCAGTACAGGCCCTTCGGCCTTCGGCCCTCGATGTTGTGCCACCCTGTCATACTAATCTGAAGCCTAATCTGAAGCCCATCCCACCTATTCCATGTATGTCCATATGCCTGTCCAATGACGACTTAAATGCACTTAAACTTGGCGAATCCACTACCATTGCAGGCAAAGCATTCCATACCCTTACTACTCTCTGAGTAAAGAAACTACCTCTGACATCTGTCTTATACCTATCTCCCCTCACTTTAAAGTTGTGTCCGCTCGTGTTTGCTGTCCCCATACTTGGAAAAAGGCTCTCCCTGTCCACCCTATCTAACCCCCTGATTATCTTGTATGTCTCTATTAAGTCACCTCTCAACCTTCTTCTCTCTAACGAGAACAGCCTCAAGACCCTCAGCCTTTCCTCGTAAGATATTCTTTCCATACCAGGCAACATCCTACTAAATCTCCTCTGCACCCTTTCCAAAGCTTCCACATCCTTCTTATAATGCGGTGACCAGAACTGTACACAATACTCCAAGTGTGGCCGTACCAGAGCTTTGTACAGCTGCAGCATAACCTCCTGGTTCCGGAACTCAATCCCTCTATTAATAAAAGCACTGTGTGCCTTCTTAACAACCCTGTCAATCTGGGTGGCAACTTTCAAGGATCTGTGTACATGGACACCAAGATCTCTCTGCTCATCTGCACTCCCAAGAATCTTACCATTAGCCTAGTACTTTGCATTCTTATTACTCCGTCCAAAGTGTGTCACCTCACACTTGTCCACATTAAACTCCATTTGCCACCTCTCAGCCCAGCTCGGCATCTATGCAGAGAGATCTATGTCTCTCTGCAACCTACTACATCCTTCATCACTATCCACAACTCCACTGACCTTAGTGTCATCTGTAAATTTACTAACCCACCCTTCTAAGCCCTCATCCAGGTCATTTATAAAAATGATGAACAGCAGTGGACCCAACATCGACCCTTGCGGTACGCCGCTAGTAACTGGACACCAAGATGAACATGTTCTATCAACTACAACCCTCTGTTTTCTTGCAGAAAGCCAATTACTGATCCAAACTGCTATGTCTCCCACAATCCCATTCCTCCGCATTTTATATGATAACCTACTGTGGGGAACCTTATCGAATGCCTTTCTGAAATCCATATACACCACATCAACCGGTTTACTCTCATCTACCTTTTTGGTCACTTTGTCAAAAAACTCAATGAGATTCGTTAGGCACGACCTACCCTTCACAAAACCGTGCTGACTGTCCCTGATCAGATTATTCTTTTCTGGATGGTTATAAATCCTATCTCTTATAACCTTTTCCAACACTTTACCAACAACTGAAGTGAGACTCACTGGTCAGTAATTACCAGGGTTGTCTCTACTACCCTTTTTGAACAAAGGAACCACATTTGCTATCCTCCAGTCCTCAGGCACTATTCCTGTAGACAATGATGATTTGAAGATCAATGCCAAAGGCTCGACAATCTCTTCCCTTGCTTCCCAGAGGATCCTAGGATAGATCCCATATGGCCCAGGGGACTTGTCTATTTTCACACTCTGCAGTATTTCTAATACCTCTTCCTTGTGAACCTCAATCTCTTCTAGTCTAGATGCAAGTATCTCTGTATCTTCCTCGCCAACTTTTTCATTTTCTATAGTGAACACTGTCGAAAAATATTTATTTAGTGCTTCCCCTATCTCCCCTGACTCCATACACAACTTCCCACTATTATCCTTGATTGTCCCTAATTTAACTCTCGTCATTCTTTTATTCCTGACATACCTATGGAAAGCCTTAGGGTTAACCCTGATCCTATCCGCCAACAACTTCTCATGTCTCCTCCTGGCTCTTCTGAGCTCTCTTTTTAGGTCTTTCCTGACTACCTTGTAACCCTCAAGTGCCCTAACTGAGTTTTCACATTTTGTCCTAACATAAGCTGCCTTCTTCTTCTTGACCAGGGATTCCACTTCCTTAGTAAACCACGGCTCACGCGTTCTATATCTTCCTCCCTGCCTGACAGGTACAGACTTATCTAGGACACACAGGAGCTTTTCCTTGAATAAACTCCACATTTTTAATGTGCTCATCCCCTGCAGTTTCCTTCCCCATTCTATGCTTCCTAAATCTTTCCTAATTGCATCGTAATTTCCCTTCCCCCCGCTGTAACTCTTGCTCGGTGGAGTACACCTATCCCTTTCCATCACTAAAGTAAACCTGACAGAATTGTGATCGCTGTCTCCAAAGTGCTCACCTGCTTCCAAATCTAACTCCTGGCCAGGCTCATTACCCAGTACTAAATCTAAAGTGGCTTCGCCCCTTGTAGGCCTGTCTACATGGATTTCCAAATCAGGATGATGTGTGACTTGGTGAGCAGATGTCAGGTGGTTGCATTCCTGAACATTTGCTGCTCTTGTCTGCCAGAAAGTAGAGGGTTTGGAAGGTCCTGTCATAGTATGTTATGTGAGTTACAGCAGAGCACCTTGGTGTCAGTAATGAATGCAGTGAAATTTTAAGTGGATAGGGTGCAATTCAAATAGGATGCTTTGCTCTTAATGATGTCAAGTGTTTTGGAGATGCACTCCCCCAGAAAAATGGAGAGTTTTCCATCACACTCTTCACTTATGCCTTACATATGGTTGACAAGAACTGCAGAGGCAAGAAGTGAATTACTCACCATTGATTTCCTGGTCTCTAACCTGTTCTATTCATCACCTCATTAGTCTAGTTTAGTTTCTGGTCAATGGTAACTCCCAGGATGTTGATGGTGAGGGATTTGACAATTGCAATTCCATTGAAGGTCATGGGATGCTTACATTCCCTTGCAAAGGCCTTTAACCCTGCTTGATGATCCAATAAGCTCATGATTATCTGTCTGTCCTTTGACTTCTACATTCTCATTTACCCTAATAACCTTTGACTCCTCGCCTAACAAGAATTTATTTACTTTAACCTTAAAGTTACTCAATCACCCCATCTCCACTGCTCTTTCTGAGGTAGAGTTTCCAAGTAACACAAACTTCTGAGAGAAAACATCTCTCCTCATCTCTTTCTTAAAAGAGTGATGGCTATTTTAAAAACAGTTCCCACTAGTTCCGATCTCATGTTATCTTCCGA
The DNA here is from genome assembly GCF_047496795.1 of Chiloscyllium punctatum. NCBI lineage: Eukaryota > Metazoa > Chordata > Chondrichthyes > Orectolobiformes > Hemiscylliidae > Chiloscyllium > Chiloscyllium punctatum. Next base: position 158,817,162 of record NC_092739.1, on the reverse strand, counting down.
ACAAAACCCATTCCAAGGTTCTTGCACACCTGGAGAAGATGGGCTCTGAACCCATGTCTGAGTTCTAAGCCCAGTACTGAATTCTAAAGAAGGATGCTAGACTTGAAACTGTACTTTTTCTCCACAGATGCTGCCAGATCTGCAGATGTTCTCCAGCAATTTCTATTTTTTTTTTCAGATTTCCGGCATCTGGAGTTATTTTTTTTCCAGTGTTTAACATACCATGACAGCTCTTCTAGGTTTTACCTTCTGAACTGAACTCTGGGCACTTCTGAATGACAACATCAAAACTAATCTAATAGTGTTAATGAGTTCACTGTCTTAAACTCAGCAGTCCAGACATTTCATCCATTAACACTATGCTGTTGGTTAAAGTGATATGCCTTCTTAGAAATTTTGTACTTAGGTCAATGTCAAATAAATTTGAGAAAATTTAAAAAAAAAACAATTCTAGGACTAACCAAACATCATCTGTTTCTATTTCATTCCTATGTCTGAAACTGAAACAATATATTGTACATACTTGTCACACAGTTAAGAGATTTCCCCCAAAGTCCATTGACTCCAGCTTTGCTTCAGCTCCATGTTGCCACATTGGATCCAATGTTACCTTGATGTCAAGGCATGATGGCTCAGTGGTTAGCACTGCTGCCTCACAGAGGCAGGGGACCCGGGTTTGATTCTAGTCTTGGGTGACTGTGTGGAGTTTGCACATTCTCCCTGTGTCTGTGTGGGTTTCCTCTGGGTGCTCTGATTTCCTCTCACAGTCCAAAAATGTGCAGGTTAGGTGAATTGGCCATGCTAAATTGCCCATAGTGTTCCAGGATGTGTATGCTAGATACATCTGTGTATGAGGAATGAGGCTTGGGGAGTTGCTCTTTGGAGGGTTGGTGTCGACTTGTTGGGCTGAGTGGCCTGTTCCCACACTATAGGGATTTTAGGACTTATTTTCATCTCACTTCTAGGGTTCAGAACTTTTATCTATGTTTGGGCCGCAGCTGAAATAAGGTCAGGAGCCAAATGGCCTGGGCAGAATCTAAACATAACATCAGTGAGCAAGTTACTTTTACACGTATTGCTCAAAAGCACTTTCAAAGACATCCCTTCTATCACATTACTGATGATTGACATTAGACGGCTTGAGTTGTAATTGGCTGAGTGGATTTGTTCTACATTGTTTCTGTAGGACATACCTGGGAGAAAGCGAGGACTGCAGGTGCTGGAGATCGGAGCCAAAAAGTGTGGCACTGGGACAGCAGAGGAGTTCAGGCATAAGCTCTTCATCACTCTATTAACTTCATATGGATGAGTGTGAGTTTATCCATTTTGGTCAGAGGTTTAGAAAGGCAACTTAATAAATATCAAAATGGACAGAAACTTCAAAATGCAGAGGAAGTTTGGGTGTTTTTGTGCATGAATCACAGAAATCAAGTATGCAGGCACAGCAAGTAACAAGGAAGGAAAATGAAATTTTGGCATTGATTGCGAAAGAAATAGAATATAAAAGTAGGGAAGTGTTGCTGTGACTGTACAAGGTATAAATGAGACCACACCTGGAGTACTGAATCCAATTTTGGACTTCTTACTTAACAAGGGATGTAGATGAATTGGAAACAGTTCAGAGGAGGTTCACACAACTGATTTCAGAGATGAAAAGAGGTTGAGCAGTTTAGGCTTATACTGTCTGGAGTTTAAAAGAATGAAAGGAGATCTAATTGAGGCATAGAAGATGCTAAAGTAGATGCCGAAGTGATCTTTCCTCATGTGAGACAATCTAGAACAAGAGGTCATTGGTTTAGAATAACAGGTGACAGATTTAAACAGAGATGAGGAGAAATTATTTCTCACAAATCTGTGGAATTCACCACCCCAGTGTGCTATGGATGCTAGCACATTGGAGGAGATAGACAGATTTTTAATTAGTATTGGGCTGATGGGCAGGGGAGTTGGCTTGAGGCCAAGATGGCTGAGCAGACCACAGGGGCTGAATGGCCTCCTCTTGCTCCTAGCTCTTCTCTTCTTGTGTCGTGAGAACTAGATTGGGGCTCCATGTTAAAACCCAGTGCACTATCGTGCTCAACCACAGTGCAAGTTCCAAGTTTTGGTTTCAATTGTTCATTCTCTCCAATGAACAAGGCCACAGTGTGCATTTATGCAGTGTCTTTTGAGTCCTCAAGATTTTTCAGGCAATTTTGTGAAGTCACCGTTATTTTTTTTCTCATCTAATGAGAAGTCTGTGTGAGGGGTGACTTTATAGAGATTTATAAAATCATGAGGAGCATAGATAAAGTGAATAGCCAATTTTCCTGAGGGCGGAGGAGTTCAAACCTAGAGGACATATTTTTATTGTGAGACGAGAAAGGTTTAAAAGAGACCTGAGGGGGATCTTTTTCACATTTCACGTTCAAATGTGGAATGAACTGCAGTTACAATATTTGAAAAGACATTTGGACCGGTACATGAATAGGAAAGGTGTAGAGGGAAATGGACCAAATGCAGACAAATGGGACTAGTTTAGTTCCTGGTGAAGGACTTAAGTCCGAAACATCAACTTTCCTGCTCCTCAGATGTTGCCTGGCCTGCTGTGCTTTTCCAGCACCGCATTTTCTGACAATTTGGAAAGCTCAGTTAGCATGGATAAATTGGACCGAAGGGTCTGTTTCAGTGCTGCGTGACCCTGTGAAACAATTACTGGGAAAGAAAGAAACTTAAAGTCAGGATGCCTACAGGGAACAAACATCAGTTTCTAAGAGTTATTTGGCAAGCCATTTGGATATAATCAATGCCATACATGCAGGGCTCTGTAAAGTACATTTGACACTTTCTGCTCGTAGGTTAGATATTGGTGGATATCCCTGCAGACCACACTGTGTTGCGCTCATTGCTCAGTTCAGCTTATGTTGGCATGTATTGCCTGGTTCCCTTCTCTCCAAGCACATTTTTCATAGGTAATAGGAATGAGGAAATTAACTGGTTTCCTCTTGGCTGGTTTCTCCGTTTCTGTTTCTCATTGCAATTGCATCCAAGGCAGTCGCTCATTTCTTCGTAGGACTATGGAAGCTTGCTTCACACAACAAGGCAATTCAATCCCTTATACCTCTGCCAGCTCTTTGCTGCAGTAAATCGAATATTAATCCCAGCG